>NC_080688.1:64597448-64897448 GCF_030445035.2 Dasypus novemcinctus
CACACTAGACCATGCTGCCTTGTTCATGGCCATATACTTAACGTCTGGCACATGCTAAGTTCTTTATTGAGCATCTAGTAAAGCAAAGATAATCAAGGACAGAGCTGTGGGGAACACCTACACATCAGGGGCAGGCATCCATTGAAGACCTATAGAAGGTGCAGTAAAAGCAATCACCAGAGAGTGAGGAGAAGAGCTACGGGGTAGTGGAGACCCAGGAGCCAGAAGGAGCAAGGAGGTGGAGAACGGAGGGTGAGCCAGTGGCCAAGTGGCTCCTATACTGGGTAGGCTGCACACCTGCCCAGCTCAACCCTCTTTGAGAAACTCCCTAGTCCACAGCCCAGGTACCACCCTGTCCCCTCACCCACAAAGGTTGATGAGCCCATAGATGCTGCCCTGAACAAGGCTGTGTCCTCAGTGGTGGGGTGTCCATGGAAAGTAGAGGGAAGGCGAAGGCAGCACTGTGACAAGCCTCAGCAACATGACGTTTGTGGAGCTGCGACTGGAAAGGAAGCGCACGGTGAAGAAAGAGAGAACAAAGTTGGGGAGGGAGTCTCAGTGATCTGTCCTTAGCTTCTTTGGGATTCAATAAACTCACTTTTTTCCTTGAACTGGTTTGAGTGTATTTCTTTCCTTCCTATCTACCCAATTCCAACTAGAACTGTCTTTAAGCCACATGTATTGTACAGAAATAATTTTAAGAGAAATAAAATGTCCGCAGACCCATGAAAATCTTTCCCTTCACTGGAGATTGTCAGCAGCTCTCTGCCCAGAGTAAAACTATCATCTTCAATTGCACATCCCCACTTAGAACTTTGCAGCTACAAGTAGCCAGGCAGGGAATGCATTGCCTGCACTGGTATGCTGATTAGTGACCTGGAAAGACCTCCATTCCAGGATTTCAATCCTGGGATCTTGCCACAACCTTACTCTTGTGGCCCCATCCCTAACCTCAGGCAAACAAATACCGGTTCATTGCACAATGGGTCTGAGGACCGAGCCACGTAAATCCTCCGCCAAATCCATCTATAGGAAGAAACAATTCAGACCCCTTGATGATTTCTCTGCAGTCAGACCCCTCTACCAGAAAGGTCATTTAAAATGGCTAAAGCCTCCTAGGTTGGCCTAGGATCACTCTATTAAAAGCCTAACGCTGCTCAGGAATCTGTCAAAATCCTGTGTTTGTTTTGTGCATTTTTTCATCAATTTTATTGGAACATATTCACAAACCATACAATTCATCGAAAGTGTGCAATCAGTGGCACAGAGTTGTGCATTTATCACTTCGATCAATATTAAGAGTATTTTCGTTACCCCCCAACAAACAACAAAAAATAAAAACAAACACGAAAACCCTACCCCTTGGGAATCACTTCTCAATCTCTCTATCCTTCCCCTGCCAAACGTAACTGCTAATATATTTCCCATCTCTGTAATTTAATTGTATTTATGTTTTGCATAGATGGAGTCTAACAACATGTAGTGCTTTTAGTCCAGTTTCTTTCACTTAGTATGCTTCCTTTTTTTTCTGCATTGATGGAAAATTATTAATGTATTACTATACACTACTGTCCATAGTTTGTTTTGATAGTATTTTTGCCCAAATATCATCCTGGTATTAACCTCTTGTAACGTTAATGTACGTGTGGTTTTTTTCAGAGTAAAACATTCTTATATAGGCACTGTTAGCCAGATTCATTTTCGCCTTCTGCGTGTTTTTAAAGTCACATCTAGCGCTGACTTGGAGCCAACACTTTGATACTGAATGAAAGGGAGGTGAGTGGGTGTGTGCTAGGAGTTTGGGACTTCTCTGAAGGGCGCGTCCAGCCCTCCCAAACTGGTACAGGATGTCCGGCCACGGCCGAGAATGCCAATCAAAACACAGCCTCCTGCCAAGAGGCTGGGACCAGTCTCCGATCCAGGCCCGGGGGTCAGAAAGCAGGACTGTGCCAGAAGCTCCCAAGCCCTGCTCCTCCCAGGCCCTCCTACGGGAAGCGGCTTGGCCTCTTCTCTGGAAAGGGTCATCAATCTTCTGCTGCTTTCTGACCCTGGTTCGGAGCAGGAGGCCCTTTCCCTCTGCAGCTCTCCGCCCGCACCACAGCCCAGAAAGGCTGGTTTGCAGCGTCTGGAAAAGCATTTATTGGTTTGGTTGTGGCCTGCCCTAGCAACTGAGCCATCTCCAAGTGCCACGTCCTCCCTGGCTGCTTCAGCCCAAAGGCACTCAGGCGACAAGGAGGTCCACTGTGTACTTGCCTGGTGATTTTCTCCCTTCTTTCCTTGCAACTCAAAACGAGTTGTTTTTGTGCAATGAAAGAAAAAAAAAGGCTGCCCCTGTTGTCTGAAATTCCTCCTTCAGCAGTCTTTATGGCAACATTTGACAGACTGAATAATAATAGTTTGAAGGAAGTTTTTCTGCATAATATTTCCCTGGGTTGATGCTGAGTCTGTCTGGCCTGTTATGCCATTTATCTTCACAACCTTCTTAGAAAGGTACAGAAAACGTTATCTCCTCTCCATTTTGTGTATAAGGAAACTGAGGCTAAGGGAAGCATCAGAGCCTCACAACGTGGGGAAAGAGCTAGTAAAGGTGGCAAAGCACCAAGGCCAGTCCAAGAAAATGTACATTGATGAGGCCAACTTTCCCTGAGGTTACGAATTTATACAATTTTTATTTATTTATATATTTTTACATTTATTTATTTATTTTTAAATTAAAGTTAATAGATCACAAGGAATGTTACATTAAAAAACATAAGAAAAACAAAAAACATAAGAGGTCCCCATATAACCCACTTCCCACCCCCCACCACATCATTTTTGTAAATTGTATTTTTTTTGAAGATATATACATCATCAAAAAAATGTTATACTAAAAAATATAAGAGGTTCCTGTATACCCCCACACTCCCATCCCACTCCTCCCACACCAACAACTTCCCTCATCATTGCGGCACACTCATCGCAATCAGTGAACATATTTTGGGGCACTGCTGCACTACACAGATAATAGTTTACCCTGTAGTTTGCACTCTCCACCAGTACATTCAGTGGGTTATGGCAGGATATATAAAGTCCAATATCTGACTCTGCAAGATCATTAAGGACAACTAAAAATCCGAAAAATGCCCCCACGTCACATCTCTTCTACTCTCTCCCTGCCCTCAACAACTACTGTGGCCACTTTCTCCATCTCGATGCTAAAATTTCTTCTATTACAACCTTTTAAGCACTGAGAAAACCATGGGGGCAGAATTTGGAGGGTACAAGATCAGGAAAAGGGTCCCTTTGCAAACTTAATTTGAGTGACCCCCATATTTAAGTGTGCATCAGAGCCTCCAAGTTGGGTGCTCTCTTGGGTGCCCCAAGACTAAGCTCAAGTGACCCCAACTCCAGCAGAATCCCCTAATCGCGCTGCAGGCTGCAGGCATCGCGCCCCCTCCCCCGAAAAAGTACCTAGCGCCTTCCCCCACCCCAACCTGAACCACGCGCTCGCTCTTTGTTCTTAAATTGGTGCTAGTCTTTCCTCATTCAGCCTGATAACTAGCTGCTTCTCCAGGGTAGGGACTGTGCCCTAGATTTTGGAAACCTAACACTACAGGGTTTTCTCATTTTCTGCCAAATGATGGTGTCACAAGCACAGCGCAGGGGCAGGCTCAAAGAAAGCAGTCATTTGGAACTTGGGGGAAAGCTGTCTTGTCTTCCATAAGAACCGCAAGGAGGGAGTGGGGCATGAGGGGTGGGGGTGGAATAAACATTTGAAACTGTTGGCAAAGAATTGTGTCCAATTCATGGACAGTGGCTCTGCCGTTAGCTGCATACATGGAGAATGGAGCCGGGGTGAACCCCTGGTCAGCCGACTCAGGCTGGGGCAACCCACAGGGAGTTGGTCAGCGCATCGAACACGGGATTTCCCTGCAGCTCCCCACCTGGAAACTTCCATCTCTGGCCAGGCTGACTTCCTAGAAGAGCAACAAGAGACCATCCTCCCCACCTCCAAATTCCATCCTCACAGCCCTCCAACTGCCAGCTCCCAGGCACCATCTGTAGTAAATGCTGCGGGTCAGACCTCAGATCAGGGGACCATGAATCCAGACCCATCAGTGACTTGAGCAAGTGATTTCCCTTCTCTGGCCTTGGTGTTTGTAACTGTAAAGCAAAGGATTTGGGGGAGTTGGTCTCTGAGGGACCCTCCTGCCCCCAAATTGTGTGACTCTAGAATGGCAGGTGTTATATGGGTTTGGATTGCATTTGGTTGGTTTTCTTGTCTTGTGTGTCTTGACTCATGCATGGTCATTTTACCTGGGGCAAAATGGACCCCCTAACTGGACAGTGACTAAGAGCCCTCCAAGGAGGCCTGGGGTGAGCCTCAGGTTGCTCAAAGCAAGTATAAAATGTCTTTTTTTTTTTTAATATTTATTTTTTATTTATCTCTCCCCTTCTCCCCCTCCCCCCCCCCAGTTGTCTGCTCTCTGTGTCCATTCGCTGTGTGTTCTTCTCTGACTGCTTCCATTTCTTATCAGTGGCACCAGGAATCTGTGTTTCTTTTTGTTGTATCATCTTGTTGTATCAGCTCTCCGTGTGTGCAGCGCCACTCTTGGGCAGGCTGCACTTTCTTTCACGTTGGGCGTCTCTCCTTACGGGGCACACTCCTTGCGCGTGGGGCTGCCCTACGTGGGGGACACCCCTGCACGGCACGGCACTCCTTGCGCGCATCAGCACTGCGCATGGGCCAACTCCACACGGGTCAAGGAGGCCCGGGGTTTGAACTGCAGACCTCCCATGTGGTAGACGAATGCCCTATCCATTGGGCCAAGTCCACTTCCCATGTACAATGTCTTCGAAATCTTTATTTTCCCTTTTAAAAAATCCATGTACATTTATAATATATTCTGTTCTATATTATTACTGTCTTGTTTAATATGGAAAATTTTGTCCCCAAATTTTAGAATACAGCAACTCTCCAGGAAGGTACTTTATGCTAAGCCCGTGGTTATTTGGCACACACTTCTGTACTTGGTGTAAGAAGTACAAATTTAGGTATTTTAGGGGATGTCAGAGCCGAAAATTCTCTTTTTTATCCAATGGAAATCTGTCATCAGATATTCAGTACTTTCTCTTAAAACAAGTTGAGATAAATACAGGAGTCTATCCTTGGGTCCAAGAAGTCCAGTTCCAGAAGGGCAGCCTGGGTGTCTGCATTAATAGTGTCTGGATTGGAGCGGCTGGGGATTTTGGTAACTTTATAGAGTCCACACTGGGCTTTCTATACTTCAGAGAAGAAGGGATGGCTGGTCTCGGGCCCAGGCAGGTCCCTCTGAAGAGCTGTATCTTTGCCAACCTCCATCCTAGAGTCATGAACCAGGCCCCCTGGAAATAATTCCAGGCCACGGAACAGGAGGGTTTTCTCCCTTTGGGATCCAGACAGGCATCGTTTCGCTTGTGTCTTCCAGGCCATGCGGAATGGAGCCAAGTGGTCCATATACGTGACATACATTTTTGTTCAAATGGGAACGGAGGTGGTCGGATGTTGTTCTTGCCCTCAGGGAGCTCGGTGTAGTTCTGGAGACAGGAAAGTAAGTAGGTAATTCTCCTTCAGTGTGACAAGTGCATGAGAAAGGAAGGGGCATATGGGTATGTTTGGGCCAGAACCGTCACCAGCCGATGTCACCAGCATTCAGGTCATTAACTTTGGGGGCCTCCATCAACTGGCCTGGCCTGCATGGTGGGCTGATGAAGCGGTACCTGTAGTCCTTTCCAGCCATGGTCTTTGCGCATGTTTAGAGAACCTGACTTTTTAAAATTAATCTTTGAAATAAGAACGGACATAATCCCAGCTTGCCACTGAGCCAGATCCCACAGGGATTGTTTTGGCACATAAGCCACAAGAGCCTGCCAGGAAGGGTGGATGGTTATGGCCGTTGTATGGAAGGGCCAGGGGCTGGGTGTGGCTTTAGGAGCTGCAGTTGCACGTAGTCAGCTCAGCTTTCTTTGGCTTGTGCGTAGGCTTATCTCTCTGCGGTGCCGTGACATCCAGGTTTTCTCAACCAGCGATAACCTGTCTCCCCCCCCGGCCCTGTCTATGAGCGCCCTCTGGTGGTTTCTCGGCTGGAAAGCCTTGGCACCTGTTAAGCAAAGAGGCCTGGGAGTGGCCAGCATTCTTCTCCCAGGCTCTTCCTTGGCCAACACAAACACTAGCCTTCCCCGAGGGATTCTGACATGCATTCAGAGTTTACAGAAAGAATCACTTTCATTCCTAATCCGATACTCTTCCTTCTTTCAATTTGGATGATTCATTCATCCAACCCATCAAACCGCACAAGAGGCCTGGCATTCTGGACCTCCTACAGCAGAGAGGGCCCCGAGGTGCCCTGAAGGCACTGAAGGCCTCCTAAAGCGAATGGACACAGAGAGCAGAAAGGGAGGTGGGGAAGGGGAGAGAAACAAATAAAAAGTAAATCTTCAAAGAAAAAGTAGGCACTGGTGCAGGAGCAGGCACAGGCAATGGATAAAGAAGCAGCTGCGAATTTTCCTTCTGCTGGAGCCATTCCTCCTTCTCATCCACTCCAACCCCTGCCCCAGCCTCTCTGCTCCTGTTCCTTCAGGGTCTCCCACAGCTGGGGTCTCAGTGGAGGACAGTCTTCCTTAGTGAGGCCCTCAACAGACATGTGTGAAATGTTCTAAGGACACCCACGTCTGGTGAAGTGTGTGCATTTAGATTGGACAGCTGTTCCACTGCAGTTGCATGCTCACCCCCCTCGGTGGAGGCTGCCCATGTTCCTTCTCAACCAGAGGGAGGGATCTGTGTCCGGTTCCTTCGAGCCAGGCTGAGGACACCTGCGACCCAGGCAATGCCGATCCTTGACCAAGCCATAATGCTGGTAAAAGACACTTTTGTTCCAGGCCCCTGGCCTTCATTTTCAAGGTTCCTCCTTGGCTTCCTCATCTCTGGGCCCCCCCTTCCCTCCTGTTTTCTCCCCTTTGCCCACTCTTCTTCATCTGAAAATCTGTTGATGGTCAAGTGCCCCTCGGCCAGGGAGGTCTGCTTTTCTCATCCCATGTTTCTTTTAGAGAAGAATTGGTCAAGGCTTTGAAAGCTCTGGATTTTTGATCTAACCCTGCCGGTGATGGCCACCTGACTTTGGACAAGCCACTTGCCCTTTCGTTAACAGGAGATTGGCCTGGGTCCCTGGTTTTGAACTCTGTTGCCCATTAGAATCACCCAAGAAGCTTGCAAAAAGTATTGTTTGTTGCCAGGGCCCGACCGCAGAGTCTGATTGATTGAGTGTGGGGTGGGCCCAGCCACCTGGGTTTTTTTATAAGCTCTCTAGAGGATTCTAATGTGCAGTTAGAGTTGAGCTCCTGTTCCAGGGACAGCCATACAGCAGATGGCCCTGGGCGGTTTCAGAAGGAGAGGTCTCGGAGAGCCCCCAGCACTGGCCACAACTATTTGCCTACACAAGAACCCAGCCTGGATTCCGGAAACACATGTGGAAGGCTGTCTGGAGCCAAGAGCAAAGCACAGGACAGCAAGGACTGAAGTAACCAAGGAAATGGCCTTTTTATAAAAACTCCCAGCCAGGGGCCCTTGCTGGTCTCCAGAACAGTGGTGTGGGCTCCGCAGACCTGGGAGGAGTCTGAGTGACAGTTAGCGTCATGTTCAGCAACAAGTTGCTCCCATAATTCGTGACGATGTTTACAGGGAAAGCACATGGACCTGAGCCCAGACAAGTCCAGAACTGCTTTGGCTCTGGAAACACTGTGTTAATGGGTCCTTATCCCCCACCACACACATACACAGCCACCTCCCCACATGTCAGGAAGGCCCCGTAGCTCATGGGTTCACTACATGGACCCCTGATCTAGGCTACCTGGGTTCGAATCCTGGCTCTACCACTTACTAGCCATGTAGCCTCAGACAAGTTACTTAACTTGCCTCCATTTCCTTACCTGCAAGATGGGAATAATAATAGTGCCTACCTTGCAGGGCTGTGTTGAAGATCAAATGATTTGGTACCTGAGCAATGTCTGACACTTAGAAAATGCTCAGTCAACGTTTCTACCCATTGTTCAGGAGAAAGCTTGTTGTCCTGGAATGGGAGTCTGAAGACTCCCGGCTCTACCTTTATTCATCTGTGTTCTTGGATAAGTGACTTCACTTCTCTGTGCGTAGCACCCTCCACTCCAAGATAAGGCGTAGCTCCCTTACTCTTAACTAGCTCTAAACTCCTCCATGGCTCCCCACTGACCTTATGATAAAGCCCCAACTCCTTGTCTTGGCCTACAGTGTCCTTCATTGCCTTGCCCTTCTCTCTAAGCCTGAATTCATGCAACATCTCCCTCCTGCTCTCTGAATTTGACCAAAAATGTTAGTAACTGGTGGGTGGTCTTGAAAAATATTAATTGGATCACGTCTCTCCTCTGCTCGGAGCCCTCGTATGGCTTCTTGTGCCACTTAGAGTAGAGCCCCAGGTCCTTTGCATCATCCTCCAGGCCGCACCCCGTCTGCTTCAGCTCCCACCGCTCCCCTCTCATCACCACACCCAGAGCCTGGGCCTCTTTGCTGTTTGTTTCTCAAGATGCCAAGCCCTCTCCTGCCTCCAGACCTTTCCATTTCCACGCGGTACTTCTCAGAGACCTACTTGCTCAGTCTCCCACTTTCCCCAGGTCAATTAGACCTCATAAAACGGTACCCTGTCCCACTGTCCCAACACCCTCTATTCCCTCAACCTGCTTTACCTTTGTGTGTGTGTGTGTGTTGACAGGGCTGGGAAGAACCCAGGACCTCACATGTGGGAAGCCAGCACTCAACCACTGAACCACATCAGCATCCCTGAGTTGGTTTTTTTGTTTGATTGCTTGTTGTTGGCTTTTTGTTTTTAGGAGACACTGGGGACAGAAGCTGGGACCTCCCATGAGGGAAGCAGGTACTCAGTTGCTTGAGCCATATCCGCTCCCCTGCTTTACTTTTTAAAAAATGTTTGTTTACTGTCTAAGTTGCCATATTGTAAGCTCCAAGAGAGCAGAGACTTTGTTTGCTACAGCTGTATCCTCAGCTCCTAGAACAGTGCTTGGCATATAATAGATCATCAAAAAATGGGTTGAACAATGAGTGGTGCTGGCTTGCCTGATAGAGAAAGTTGTTTTTTGTAAGGAACTCCCAGAAAACACATATCTTAATCTAAAAGAGTTAACACTTTACAACAGATGTCAGGCCTGGGGACATATATACAAGGGAGATCTTTTAGGAGCAGTGGAAATGTTCCTTGCTGGTGGTCCTTAGACCACAACCCTTGGGCAACGCCTCCACCTGGGGCACTCAGGGCAGGTGAACTTGGAAAGCTGTTGAGCTCAGGACTCTCACTGGATGCCCCACCCTGTGTCCAGGCCCGATAGTCTCGCCCAGTCGAAAGGTCTCCAAGGAGACACCACTCAGGCTCAACGCTGCCCCTGCCTCCCAATAGCTCCAAGCGCCCGGGAACTCCACCTGGGCAGGCTGGAGCCACGGTAGGCTGGGTGCTCAGCCTGGGCTCGTACCCGCTGTGGGGGGGAGCGCCTCCTTTGTTACTACTTATTTCTATATCACATCACCCGAATACCTGCTGGCTTCCAAAATGAAGCCACGTGGTTCGATGGAAGCACTTTGGGGAGAAATGCCGCCCTTTAATTAGCCGTAACTTTCTGAAAATAGAGTCCCTTTTATACAAAGCTTGATTCAGTCATTCAGTCAACGTGCCCAATATACATGAATAATATAAGATGTACGCAAATTCTTCTGCAGGCGGCCAATGACCGTGTTCCTCTGCTCTCCAAGCACAGTTCCTGGGCAGGGCCTAGGCCCTGCTTGCGCTAAACCTACTTTGAAGTCCCCATCCCAAGGAGCCGCAGTGGTTTTCCTGGGGCGTAGTATGCCCTGGGGAGGGGCATCTGCGCACACACCAGTCCCCCAGCTCTGTGTCCTTCGTGTGGTCCCCAGCACCAGGCTGACCTGAGGGGACACAGGAGGAACCTTGGCGCCAGGGGCTTCTGGGGGTGTCGTGCCTAAGGGTGGCACACATAGGAAACAACAAAGCAAGATGGGCAGCAACGCCGTGTCATGGCACAAGCAACGGAGCTGACGTCAGGAGGCAGCTGGAGTGCTGGGGCAGCCCTGGACGGAGACGGATCAGGGTGGCCTGGGTGGGTGGGGAGGCTCTGAGGCCCACCTCCAAGCCCACGTCGTCCACGCAGCCCCCTCCACGGCGGGAGGGGATGTGCCCCTCTCAGTTCCTCTTGCACCTTCGGCATGTGATTTGGGACCTGTCAGGCTGTCGGAGCCCTCGCCACCTCTCTCTTGGTTATGGAGGCGCAGGTGGGCCCTCCCTCGGGGAAGCCTGTGCCGATGCTGGGGGCTGCGCAGCCTTTCCATGCCCTCCATCACTCCCCTGTCTACCATGTGGCACCACTGATCGCAGCGGGGTGGGCCTGGTGGTGACACAGCTGTGCCCCTTCTGCTCCCAGTGTTGTCCATCTAGATTGCAAATTCCTCCATGTACGGGGCCATGTTTTCTACAGCTTTGTGCCCCTCACGGTACCGATCACAGCGCCTCTGTACTTATTTGCTGGATACATTAATGAGTGAAAGGAAGACTTCACAATAGAGGCAGGACTTGAGTTGGATCTTCAAGGGCGAGGCAATCCAAAAGGTCCCAGGCAAGGGCTTTCTAATGGAAAGGTTACTAATGGAAAAGGTCACCTAGAGACACAACAGGTGTGGGTGCTGCCTCAATACTGGGTCTGGCCATAGGAACATTCAAGGTCACCTTTATGTCCTTGGAGCCCAGCACAATGTCTGGCACATGGCAGCCTCTTCGTAACTATGTTGGATGCCCTTGAATATCTCAAACCTCTTACAAAGTATTCTGCAGGCCACAAAACTGGGACATCCAAGACCCTGGCTTTAGGGAAGATGTGTACAGGAGCAGGGCTCCAAGCAACAAGGCCCCCAATCTGCTGAGCTAGATTCTTCAGCCGAAGGTTCTGCAGAAGTAAAAGGTTTCTAAGTCTCAGAAAACAACAGGCCTTGTCAAGCACAAGCTCTAACATTCGCTCTGAAGGCCCGTGGCACAGAAGACCTGGAGGCGAGCGCTGCCCCTTGCAGCTGAGTTGGGAGGGGTCCACCCTGGACCCTCCCGGCTGACACACGATGCCAGTGAGGATGGGTGGGCACAGCAGAGTCTGCGGGAGAGGCGGGTTCTAAGGAAAAGAAGGGTATAATTCAGTGTATGGGGTGGGGATCTGGGGCCCCACAGGGTTTGTCTTCCAGGGATTTTTTGAGGATATGGGTGAACAGCCGGCCGCCCTGGCTCCCAGAATTGTAAAATCTCATTTCTCTCCAGAGAGTCTCCACTCAAAAGTAGTTTGAGCTGGGAATACTCCAAATGCAGGGCAGTGACTACAGAGAGAGGGCGAGTGCTACCTTTTCCTCCTGGCCACGCCTTCCCAAAACAAAATGAGAAAGGAGAGAGGACAGAGGGAGGGAGAGAGGGAGGAAGAAAGAGAGTGATAGGGAGAAAGAGAGAATAGAAGGAACTGAAAAGAAGAAAGTCAAGGAAAACGGACATGGTTCAACTGATAGAGCATCCGTCTACCATACGGAGGTTCGATCCCCAGGACCTCCTGACCCATGTGGTGAGCTGCCATGCACAAGGAGTGCCATACCATGCAGTGGTGTCCCTGCATAGGGGAGCCCCAGGCACAAGGAATGCGCCCCATAAGGAGAGCCGCCCCGTGTGAAAAAAGTGCAGCCTGCCCAGGAGTGGTGCTGCACACACAGAAAGATGACGCAACAAAAAAGAGCCGCAGTCTCCCAGTGCCGCCAGATAATGCAAGTGGATGCAGAAGAACACACAGCGAATGGCCACAGAGAGCAGACAACAGGGTGGGGCGGGGGGGGAGGGGGAGGGAAGGGGAGAGAAATAAATAAACAAATAAATAAATCTTAAAAAAAAAAAAGAAGAGGAAGAAGGCCAAAACAGCAGTGGCATTTTGCCTCGCCTCCGCTCTGCACTGCAGGGAAGTTCCCTTTGGTTGACCAGATGATGTCGGGGCTGCTGGCAAAGACCTCTCCTGGGAAGTGGCTGTGCAGGTCCTCCAGGCTGGAGAGCAACTGAGGGCTGGCCTGGAGCAGAGCCAGGGGAGCCGTTTCCCTCCTGTGCCCCACACGTAATCAGGGCCACTGGAGGCTGTGTGCAGGCCACCTGGCTGGCCCCTCCGTTCAGCCCTCTGTCTCTGTCCCTGCTGCTCCTTCCTGCTAGTTCTCCAGCAGTGCCAGGATCTGCCGCAAAGCCTGTCCCTGGTGGCCCAGGAGCAGACACTGGCGCCCCTCAGTGCAGGCGAGCTCGCCCGCCCCAAAAGCCCCCGGTCTTACATCCTCCGAGCCCAGCACGGTGCCTGGCACAAGCCAAGCTCCTCATCAATATGCGAGGGTGCCGTGGGTGGCCCGGTGGCCCCAGGCTGCCTGTCTGCCTCTTCCCTTCCCTGGCTTGAGCTTCAGTTCCTTTAGGTGTACAGTGGGAACAGTAACCGTGACGTGGGGACACCCAGCACAGTCCAGGGGGCCATGGGGTGTGTGGGTCCAGAGTAAATCTCCCAGGGCCTCCAGGTTCATCATTGTTGCTACTCACACTCGACTGACAGGGAGAGGAAGAGGCGCGCGCTCAGAGGGGCCTGCAGCACTCGGGGAGCCCGGGTGGAGTCTTTCTTCTCTTTCAGCAGATCAGCAGGCCCAGGAAGCAGCGCTGGGGGACAGCAGCGATAGGGGCCAGCACCCCCGATGGGAAGGGCCTGGGACTCAGGCCCCTGCCCACCGGCTGGCCGAGGTAGCAGCCCCCAGGGGCCCAGGTAGGTGTCATCTGGGAGCCTCCCAGATCTACCCTGGCTGCACAGCCCAAGAGGGCACCTCACAGTGCTGCCAAGGCTAGACACACATAGCTCCCCCAGAGCTCCCCCCAAGCCCCCCACCTGAGTTCTCTGAGGTCCGTTTATCTCTACACTGCTCCTAGACCCCCCTCTTGGGCAGCGTCAGGGCCCCTCTTCAAAGACACAAAGTATGTCAGACTGAACTTACAGAGGCCCACTGGGGGCTGGCACTGAACCTGGCACTGCTGGGAATGCACAGGGGAGTTGGGCTCTTTCTTGCTATTGGGTAATTCCAAGACCGTGAATGCCTGGGGAAAAGGGTGGAGGAAGGGGGTGAAGCAACAAACACCCAGTAGGTGCCACACAGGGTAGAAAGCAAGGTTCAGGAAGGCCAGAAGAGCACCAGGAGCTGGAGAAACGGGGCATTCCATTTGTTTAGGGGAGGCGTTTGGAGGAGTTTGTATCTCATTAAAGAAGGTGCTGGGTGGGGGGTCAGCCTTCGGCTGAGGTCTGGGCCTTGAATCTGTCTCTCTTGCAAGCACGTTCTTTTGAACCCTACAAGCCTGTATTTTCTCACCTGTAGAACAGGAAAATGAATCATATCTGGCCTTGTAGTGATGAGCAAATGAGATCATGTGCGCAGCACTGAGCAGTGTCTGCTGCGGAGCAAGTCTTGATAAAGGTATTATGGATGGATAGGGGTGGAACTTCTAGGCAGAAGGGCTGGATCCATAAACTTAAATTCAGTCACTCAGTTTAGGTTTTGAGCTACTCAAATTAAATCTCATTGTAAACAGCCAAGGAAGTTTCTGCTTAGAGGACCTCAATGGGGAAATGTTTTATAAAATGAAAATTCCTCTTTAAAAAATGAAAAACCTGTCCCTGTTGTCCTGCTTCTCAGCTTGGGTATCCTTGAGTGCTTTGTTTTTAGGAGCTGCAGCTCTCCTGAGCAGGTGGTCTCTATCAGCAAGGAGTCTGCCAGGACCCAGTGTGCACAGGTGCTGCAGGGGGGAAGGCAGGTTTCTGGGTTCCTTGGTGCCTAGTGCCCCCTCACTCACTCAAACACCTCCAGGGCACTGCCCAGGTTGGGTCCACCCACCCACTAGGTCCTGTGGCCTTGGGCAGACCTGCTTTTTCTGCTACGGTCAAGGGCAAATGGGCACACTGGTGGCTAAGGTGGGCAAGGTGTGAGCAGCCGGATGTGAGCATTTAGAAATCTGGTGGAAAGTTGCAGGATCGCAGGGCAAAACTTCCCCAACCAGCCTTCCTTCACTGGATTTGAAACTACCAGCCCAGCTGCAAGAATATTTATACTGTGCCCCTGCTGAGGGAACCACCAGTGAAGATCTGACCTTGGTTCTGACACTTATCAGGCTTGACTCCCACAGAGAATGCCAGAAAGCATTAACCCTCTGGCTGCAAAACCACGACTCTTCAGCAAAAGGCCAGCCCCAGCGTTCCGCGGGCTTAGCTGAAGGGAGTGCGGTAGGTCAAAGCAACCATTTCCTGAGCAAGGCCCACTGTGGGAGGTGGCTCACCATGCTATGAGTCTTTCCTTATCCCCATTTTACAGAGGAGGAAACTGAGACTTAGCCAGGGTGAGTGACCTGCCCAAAGGTCAGACAGTGAAAGGGAGGCAGAGGCGGGATGTTTATCAGAGCTGGACACCAAAGCCAGTGATTTTAACCACTACTTTCTACCAACGCCCAAGCCAGTGCTGTGTTTTAAGAACCAATTAAGGGACCCTGATAATTGCTCTATGACCCCTTCTGTGTCAGAATAACAGATACGTGCACTGAATAGAATAGGATCAGATACTTGCAGTCCAGGGGCTGGGGTTGGCCAGGCGATATGTTTTATTTGGCTAGAAGAATCTTTTTCAAATTTTAAATTAAATGTCCAGTCTGACAAGCATCCCGCGCATTACATCTGCCTCCTTCCCCTATTCAGTTACCTGCCTGGCCCCAGAGAGCATCTGCATCTGTAACCCCTGGTAAAGCCCATCCCACCCTCTACTGTGACTTCAGGACTAGTACCTTGGGATTCTTTTGCTTTTTACTTTTTATTTTGAAATAATGTCAAACTTCGAGGACAGTTGCAAAAATAATACAAACACCATACAGAAGGAATCCAACATACAACCAAATCCCAGACCCTTCTGGTTTGTTGGGTTTTGTTTGTTTGTTTTTAAGTTTAGTTTCTTTTCTTTTTTTTTTAGGAGGTACTAGAAATTGAACCCAGGACCTCGTACATGGGAAGCAGGCATTCAACCACTGAGCGACATCTGCTCGCCAGTGAGTTGGTATTTTCATTTGTTTGTTTTTAGGAGGTACTGGGGATTGAACCCAGGACTTTGTACTTGGGAAGCAGGTGCTCAACCACTTGAGCCACATCCTTCCCCTCTCTTCTGGTTTTTTTTTTTTTTTAAATATTTATTTATTATTATTATTTTTTAATTACATTTAAAAAAATATATGAGGTCCCATTCAACCCCACCGCCCCCGCCCCCCACTCCCCCCACAGCAACACTCTCTCCCATCATCGTGATACATCCATTGCACCTGGTAAGTTCATCTCTGAGCATCACTGCACCCCATAGTCAATGGTCCACATCATAGCCCAGACTCTCTCACGTTCCATCCAGTGGGCCCTGGGGGGATCTACAGTATCCCGTAATTGTCCGTGAAGCACTATCCAGGACAACTCCACGTCCCGAAAACGCCTCCACATCTCATCTCTTCCTCCCGTTCCCCACACCCAGCAGCCCCCATGGCTACCGTTCCCACACCCATTTCACATTTCCTCTGTGGACATTGGATTGGTTGTGTCCATTGCACACCTATGTCAAGTGAGGGCTTAGATTCCACATGGGTACTGGATGCACTCTTCCTGCTTCTAGTTGTAGACACTCTAGGCTCCATGTTGTGGTGGTTGACCTTCTTCAACTCCATGTTAGCTGAGTGGAGTAAGTCCAATAAGTCAAAGTGTAGGAGCTGAAGTCTGTTGAGGCTCTGGGCCTGGGTGTCATATTATCAGTCCAGAGATTCAAATCCCCTACATATATCTTAAACCCAGCACCAACTACAATTCCAATAAAGTAGCATGCAAGTCTTGTGAAAAGAGATCCCCTCTGAGTCCATTTCCATCACGCAGAAACACCAGCTCCAAAGAAGGGCCATCTGTCATGGCAGTGAACCCCTTCTGCCATGACCATAGAACCCGTGGGTCTCTTTATCCCTCAAAAGAACCAATACCTGGGGTTGTATCTACCTTATCTGTCTCTTAGACTCTGTTCAGTTGTGCATAGGGGTATTCCTTCTGACAACCTCCAGACTCTTTTTTAGAGACTCACAGCCTTATAATCTCATTTCTCCTTTCCATTTCCCCCTTACATTAGGTCAAACCGCTTCCCGAAGTCATGTTATTATATGTAGACAGGTATATTCTGCTGTTCCGCATTGAATCTTTAATTCAAGGTCATTTTCTAGTTGCTTCTTCAGCTGGTATGTGGTAGTGATCCCTCGGTGCCAGGGAGGCTCATCCCCGGGTGTCGTGTCCCACGCTGGGGGGAATGCATCACATCTACACGCTGAGTTTGGCTGTGAGAGTGGCCACATTTGAGTAACATGAAGGCTGTCAGGAGGAAACCCCCAGGCACAATGCTACTCTAGGCCTTGTTCTTATTGCAGGTGCATAGGCTCAAAAGTGTAGCCATTAGTATCAAGAGCCCACTGTTGGGCCCTCCTTCCTTCCTGGTTCTTGCCGTTGCACCTGGAGGATTGCCGTTGCTCTCCCAGGGCCCACAACAGTGACCCCCCGGCCAGGAGCCCAGTACCCCCCCAGCTGTTGTTTTTAATTGTTTCCACTATGAGTATATATAGACATTACCATATACCCTGGGCATATGCCCTGTATAACTCCCTGTCAACCATATATATCCTGTCAATAACATCCCATATCAGTATTCCTCCGCTGCCATTGTTGAACCACTCTGTGATCCAAAACTTCCCGTAAAGTGAATCCCAACATAATGTCAGCTTCAGAAGAGTCTTAGATCACCGAAATTCATATATACAATATACAGTATTTCCCCAGATCCACCATAAAACCTTTTCCCTTCCACAGCAATAATCTTTTAACTTATTCATATCATATTTCCTGAAACTGATGTACAGATTCCGAAACTATAGTTTTCAAACAAGGTAACATTTGTGCTTACTATGTGGTCCATACTTTAGGTTGTACAGTTTTCTAAATTTTTTAGTTATCCTATGTTTTGTCTTATGGTTTTCATTATTAGTCTGTCGTCCCCTATATGTTTTTGGTGTAATATTAGCTGTTTTATATTCATCCTCGTGTACTCTCACATAACTCCTCTTTTGCCCCCTTATTTACCTTTGTTCTATCCATTGCACGTCCATTTTCCCCTCCCCTTAGGGCCCACAACGCCTGCCAATCTAATGCCCTGGGAGCCGTCCTTTCTCATGAGAGATACAGTTCTCTCTATTCGACGGCATTAGTCTTCCCCAGGATATGGGTCCACCCCACCCAATGGTAGAACCCACCTTGGCAAAATGAGCCTTCAGCTATTCCCTCCGGAGTCCGTCCCACATCAGACCATACCCCCTGAACGTCCTAACCAGGTGACCCTCCTATTTATACTTTGATACGTTTTACTCAACATTTAGTTCTCAACGAACTTCTGGCACTCTCCCATGTTTGTATGTTGCCCCTCCCTCCCACCTATTTCTTGGACCATATTACCCCTCTTCCCATCCCCAGCCCCCCTCAAACCCAGAAAACCCCACCCGAAGGTAACCCCTTGCCCCCATTTTGTCCCTTCTTTGTGCTCATACTTACCCCCAGCTCATCACAGATTCCACCCCTACAGACATTAACTCACATCCTTCCTCCACCCCCCGATTTCCAGTAAGCCACTTTTCCAGACTCTAGCTCTCTGAGGCAGTTAACTTATTTCATATCATTGAGGTCATATAGTATTTGTCCTTCAATGCCTGGGTTGCTTCACTTAACATAAGATTCTCAAGGTTCATCCATGTTATCACGTGCGATTGTAGTGTATTGGTTCTTACAGCTGAGTAGTATTCCATTGTGTGTATATACCACATTTTATTGATCCACTCATCTGTTGCTGGACTTTTGGATTGATTCCAACTTTTGGCGATGGTGAACAATGCTGCTATGAACATTGGTGTACATATATCGGTTTGTGTCCTTGTTTTCAGATCTGATGGGTATATACCCAGCAGTGGTATTGCTGGGTCATATGGCAACTCTATGGATAATTTTTTGAGAAACGGCCAAACTGTCCTCCAGAATGGTTGGATCCTTCTGCATTCCCACCAGCAATGGATGAGTGTTCCCCTTTCTTCACATCCTCTCCAGCATTTGTATTCTACTGTTTTTTTCATGGCTGCCAATCTTATGGGAGTAAGATGGTATCTCATTGTAGTTTTGATTTGCATTTCCCTGATAGCTAGGGATTTGGAGCATTTTTTCATGTGCTTTTTAGCCATTTGTATTTCTTCTTTGGAGAAGTGTCTGTTTAAATCTTTTTCCCATTTTTTAAATGGGTTGTTTATCTTTTTGTTTTCGAGATATATGAGTTCTTTATATATGCAAGTTATAAGTCTCTTATCAGATATATGGTTGCCAAATATTTTCTCCCATTGTGTGGGTTCCCTTTTTACTTTCTTGACAAACTCCTTTGAGGTGCAGAAGGCTTTAATTTTGAGGTAGTCCCATTTATCTATTTGTTCTTTTGCTGCTCGTGCTTTTGGTGTGATATTCATGAAGCCATTTCCTATTACAAGGTCCTGTAGATGTTTCCCTACACTGCTTTCTAAGGTCTTTATGGTCTTGGCTCTTATATTTAGGTCTTTGATCCATCTTGAGTTGATCTTTGTATAAGGTGTGAGATGGTAATCCTCTTTCATTCTTCTACATATGGCTATCCAGTTCTCCAGGCACCATTTGTTGAATAGGCCATTCTCTCCCAGTTGAGAGGGTTTGGTGGCTTTATCGAATATTATATGGCTATATACATGAGGTTCTATATCTGAACTTTCAATTCGATTCCATTGGTCTGTGTGTCTCTCCTTATGCCAGTACCATGCTGTTTTCACTACTGTAGCTTTGTAGTATGTTTTGAAGTCAGGAAGTGTGATTCCTCCTATTTTGTTTTTCTTTTTCAATATGTCTTTGGCTATTCGGGGCCTCTTTTTATTCCAAATAAATTTCATAGTTAGTTTTTCTAGTTCCTTAAAGAAGGCTGTGTTGATTTTTATTGGGATTGCATTGAATGTGTAGATCAGTTTTGGTAGGATAGACATCTTAATAATATTCAGTCTTCCTATCCATGAACAGGGAATATTCTTCCATTTATTTAGGTCTTCTTTGATTTCCTTGAACAATCTTGTATAGTTCTCGATGTATAAGTTTTTTACCTCTTTAGTTAAATTTATTCCTAAGTATTTGATTTTTTTATTTACTATTGTGAATGGTATTTGTTTCTTGATTTCCTCCTGATCTTGCTCATTACTGGTGTATAGAAATGCTACTGATTTTTGCGCATTGATCTTATAACCTGCGACTTTGCTAAACTCATTTATGAGTTCTAGGAGCTTTGTTGAAGATCTCTCAGGGTTTTCTATATATAGGATCATGTCATCTGCAAATAATGAAATTTTGACTTCTTCCCTTCCAATTTGAATGCCTTTTATATCTGGTTCTTGTCTCAGTGCTCGAGCCAGTACTTCCAAGACAATGTTAAATAGGAGCGGAGACAATGGGCATCCTTGTCTTGTTCCTGATTTTAGAGGGAAGGATTTCAGGACTTCGCCATTGTAAACAATGTTGGCTTTAGGTTTTTCATATATACTCTTTATCATGTTCAAAAAGTTTCCTTGTATTCTGATCTTTTGGAGTGTTTTTATCAGGAAGGGGTGCTGTATTTTGTCAAATGCCTTTTCTGCATCTATAGATATAATCATGTGGTTTTTTTCTCTCAATCTGTTTATATGGTGTATTACATTGATTGATTTTCTTATGTTGAACCATCCTTGCATACCTCGGATAAATCCCACTTGGTCATGGTGTATAATTCGTTTAATGTGTTGTTGAATACGATTAGCAAGTATTTTGTTAAGTATTTTTGCGTCTAGGTTCATTAGAGAAATTGGTCTGTAATTTTCCTTTCTTGTGGTGTCTTTGTTTGGCTTTGGTACTAGGGTAATGTTGGCATCATAGAAGGAATTAGGCAGTGTTCCTTCTGTTTCGATTTTTTGGAATAGTTTCAACAGGATTGGTGTTAGTTCTTTCCGGAATGTTTTGTAGAATTCACCTGTGAAGCCGTCTGGCCCTGGGCTCTTCTTAGTTGGGAGATTTTTAATGACTGATTCTATCTCTTTGCTTGTGATTGGTTTGTTAAGATCATCAATTTCTTCTTTCGTCAGTATGGGCTGCTTATGTATTTCTAGGAATTTGTCCATTTCCTCTAAATTGTCATTTTTGTTGGAATATAGTTTTTCAAAGTATCCTCTTATGATAGTCTTTATTTCTGTGGGGTCAGTGGTGATATCACCTTTCTCATTTCTTATTTTGTGTATTTGCATCTTTTCTCTTTTTTTCTTTGTTAGTCTCGCTAAAGGTTTGTCAATTTTGTTGATCTTCTCAAAAAACCAGCTCTTGGTCTTGTTTATTTTTTCAAGTGCTTTCTTATTTTCTATTTCATTTAGTTCTGCTCTTATCTTTGTTATTTCCTTCCTTCTTCTTCCTGTTGGGTTACTTTGTTGTTGTTTTTCTAATTCCTTCAAATGTGCAGTTAATTCTTCAATTTCTGCTCTTTCTTCTTTTTTGATATATGAATTTATGGCTATAAATTTCCCTCTCAGTACCGCTTTTGCTGCATCCCATAAATTTTGGTATGTTGTGTTATCATTATCATTTGTTTCAAGGTAGTCATTGATTTCTTTTGAGATTTCCTCTTTGACCCACTGTTTTTCTAAGAGTGTGCTGTTTAATTTCCAAATTGTCATGTGAAGTCTGGGTCTCTGTCCCTTGCAAATTTCCAGCTTGACTCCACTGTGGTCAGAGATATTGTTTTGTATGATTTCGATCTTTCTGAATTCATTAAGCCTTTCTTTGTGGCCTAGCATATGGTCAATCTTGGAGAATGTTCCATGTGCGCTTGAGAAAAATGTATATCCTGCTGTGTTTGGGTGTAATGATCTATATATGTCTATTAGATAGAGCTCTTCTAATATACTGTTCAAATGTTTTGTTTCTTTAGTGATTCTCTTTTGAGATGTTCTGTCCAGAGTTGATAGTGGTGTATTAAAATCCCCCACTATAATTGTAGATGCATCTATTCTTTCACTTAGTTTTTCCAGCGTTTGCCTCACATATTTAGAGGCGCCCTTATTAGGAGCATAAATATTTATGATTGTTCGATCTTCTTGACAAATTGTCCCTTTCACTAAAATATAGTATCCTTCTTTGTCTCTCACAATTGTTTCGCATTTAAAGTCTATTTTGTCTGATATTAATATAGCTACTCCTGCCTTTTTTTGGTTGTTGTTTGCTTGTATGATTGTTTTCCAGCCATTCACTTTCAACCTCCATGAGTCTCTGGGTCTAAGATGTGTCTCTTGTAGGCAGCATATAGATGGGTCGTATTTCCTTATCCAGTGTCCCAGTCTGAATCTTTTGATAGGTGAGTTTAATCCGTTGACATTCAGTGTTATTACGTTTAGAGAGTTATTTATGGTAGCCATATTTTGGTTGGATTTGTGTTTGTTATATTTTGTTTGTATTATTTTATTTTCCCCTTCTATTTTTGTCTTTCTTGTTGCTTTTACACTCTCCTCCATCTCTGACTGTCCTGTTTTTTCCTTTCTTCCTGCAGAATTCCCTTAAGAATTTCTTGAAGGGGAGGTTTCTTGTTGATATACTCTTTCAGTTTCTGTTTATCTGTGAATATTTTGAACTCTCCATCATTTTTGAATGCTAGTTTAGCTGGATAGAGTATTCTTGGTTGGAGATTTTTTTCCTTTAGTACCTTGACTATATCATACCACTGCCTTCTTGCCTCCATCGTTTCAGATGAGAAATCAGCACTTAATCTTGTGGAGTTTCCCTTGTATGTGATGGTTTTCTTTTCTCTTGCTGCTTTTAGAATTTTTTCTTTGTCTTGAGCATTGGATAATTTGACAAGTATATGTCTTGGGGTGGGCCTGTTGGGGTTTATGACCAGTGGAGTGCGCTGTGCTTCTTGGATATGTATATCTGTCTCTTTCAGTAGATTTGGGAAGTTTTCATTCATTATTTCCTGCAACACTCCTTCTGACCCCTTTCCCTTCTCTTCTCCTTCTGGAATGCCTATAATACGTATGTTTGAGCGTTTTGCGTTATCATTCAGGTCCCTAAGTCCTATCTGGATTTTTTCTACCTTTTTATTGACCACTTCTACTATCTGTTTGATTTCCAATGCACTGTCTTCCACATCACTAATTCTCTGCTCTGCCTCTTCTAGTCTGCTGATATTTGCTGCAAGTGTATTTTTGATTTCTTGAATTGTGGTGTTCATTTCCATCATATCTGTTATTTTTTTTGCGCATGTCTGCAATTTCCCCTCCAAGTGTTGTCTTCACGCTGTTAACCTCTTTCATTACTTCATCAAATTTGTCGGTGATAAATGTTCTGAGATCTTTCATTGCTTGTGCGAAGTCCTGCCCCCCTTCCTGATTTTCAGTTTGTTGATTGGATTCAGCCATGTTTTCCTGATTACTGGTTTGGTTTGTAGATTTTTGTTGCTGTCTTGTCAACATTTTTTCTTGACGGGTTTAATCAGTTCCTTAGCTTCTTTGTCTAGTCTTGGAGATTAATTGGCTGTTGTTTTTGCGTAAGTGTTATATCTTCTCTTTGTCACTTTGTTCTTCTTATTCCAATTTCTTATTGCTAGTTAAGCTCACTTTAAAGGAAAGTATTAGTGCTGGGGAAAGTCAATTGTGTAAGGAAGGAAAAAGTGTGAAGTAGTATTGGTGATATATGTTTACAAAGCAACAATATGAGTTCTGGGAGGATGGAGGTTAGATCATGTAAATTGTGTAGAGTTATAGTAGTAGGAAAGTACCTATAATGAGGTAGACGACTGAATATGGGAGGAATGTGGTACGTCCTAAGAGGCTATTGTTTTCGTGAGAGAGGGAAAGAGAAAAGAAAGGTAATAGTTTCAGGGACGAATACCAGATGGAAAACTAAACAAAGGTATTAGAAATTAAGAGTTAGACACTTTGTGGATCAAAGAAAGGGAGATGGAATATAGGAGAGATAGCAGATGGTGGAGGATATCAAGTTGTAGGGGAAAGGGGATAGTGTAGATAGGCTAAATCTATTCACAGAGAAATGAGGCAGTGGAGGGTGAGGAAACCCAGCAAATGTGAGGTATTTCCTGTAGGACCTATTGTGTTGTTAAGGTAAAATAGTATAAGAAGAATATTGGGGACAAGAAAGAGAGGATTGAAAGAAAGAAAAAAAAAAGAACAACAAGAACAACAACAACAACAACAAAAAAAAACAAAGAACAGAAACCCCGTCGCCAGGCTCGGCTGGGCTCAGCTGGGCTCCGGTCCCCCACCCACCGCCCGCCGCGGCTCGGCTGGGCTCGGCTGAGCTCGGCTTTCCCGCCCGCCGCCTGGCGTGGCGTGGCTGGGCTCGGCCCCCCCGCCCGCCGCGGCTCAGCCGGGCTCGGCCGGACTCGGCTTCCCCGCCCACCGCCCGCAGCCGCGGCGCAGCGCGGCTCGGCTCTCCCGCCCGCCGCCCGCCGCGGCACGGCTAGGCTCGGCTGGGCTTGTCTCCTTCGCCCGCTGCCCGCCATGGCACAGCGCGGCTCGGCTCTCCCGCCCGCCACCTGCCGCGGTGCTAGCTGCCTCGGCTCCGCCTACCCAAGGAGGGAGTCCTCCACACGTAGCTGGGATCTCCGTGTATATTTCACAGATGGATCCTCTCTGTTACCTTCCCTCCAAATCGATGTCCAGACACCTCCGGACCAGGAAAAATCCCGAAACAGCCGGTCCCAAAGAGTCTCCGACGCCTCCCAGCCGATTCCCCCCAGGAGCTAGTAACCGGGAAGTTCACTCAGCCGCCATCTTGCCTCCCCCTCCTGAAAAGTCCCAAATTATATCTTATAGACCAGTCCTTTCGGTTACCTTCCCACCAAATCGATGTCCAGACACTACCTGCCCTGAAAAAATCCTGAAAAAGCCTGGTCCCGGAGAACCTCCAGCAGTGCCCAGCTGCCTCTTCCCAGGAGAGATGGCAAGGCAAGCTCACTCAGCCACCATCTTGCCGGAAGTCCCCCTGTTTTTTTTTTAAGATTTATTTTATTTATTTATTTCTCTCCCCTTCCTCCCCCACCCCCTGCCCCAGTTGTCTGCTCTCAGTGTCCATTAGCTGCGTGTTCTTTTTGTCCACTTCTGATGTTGTCAGCAGTATGGGAATCTGTGTTTCTTTTTGTTACATCATCTTTTTAAATTTTTTTATTATTTTATTTTATTTTTTGTCTTTATTTTTTTAATGTTACATTAAAAAAATATGAGGTCTCCATATACACTCCACACCCCTCACCCCACTCCTTCCCCCGTAACAACAACCTCCTCCATCATCATGAGACATTCATTGCACTTGGTGAATACATCTCTGAGCACTGCTGTATCTCATGGTCAGTGGTCCACACCATAGCCCACACTCTCCCACAGTCCACCCAGTGGGCCATGGGAGGACATACAATGTCCAGTAACTGTCCCTGCAGCACCACCCAGGACAACTCCAACCTCCAAAAATGCCCCCACATCACATCTCTTCCTCCCACTCCCTACCTCCAGCAACCACCGTGCCCACTTTCTCCACACCAATACCACATTTTCTTCGATTGCTAATCACAATAGTTCATGAATAGAATATCAGTAAGTCCACTCTAATCCATTCTCTATTCCTCCATCCTGTGGACCTTAGAATGGTTGTGTCCACTCCACATCTATATCAAGAGGGGGCTTAGATTCCACATGGATGCTGGATGCAATTCTCCTGCTTTCAGTTGTAGGCACTCTTGGCTCCCTGGTGTGGTGGTTGACCTTCTTCACCTCCATGTTAGCTGAGTGGGGTAAGTCCAATAAACCAGAGTGTAGGAGTTGCAAGTCTGTTGAGGCTCAGGGCCTGGCTATCACATGGTCAGTCCAGAGATTCAGGTCCCCTGGGTATACACTAAACCACAGCACCAACCACAGTTCCGGTAAAAGTAACAGGAGAAGCTTGTGGACAAAGATCACATCTGAGTCCAGCTCCATCACACAGAAACACAAACTCCAAAGTAGGGCCAACTGACATGGCACTGAAATCCATTTGCCATGACCATAGAACCTGTGGGTCTCTGTAGCCCTCAGAAGAACCAATACTGGGGTTGTATCTACCTTATCTGTCTCTGGGGCTCTGCTGAGGTGTGCATAAGGGCAACCCCTCTGATAACCTCCCGGCTCTTTTTGGAGGCTCATATCCATATAAACTCATTTGTCCTTTCCATTTCCCCCTTTTATTCAGGTCAAAAAGCATTTTTAACTCCTGGTATTATATGTAGACTGAGATATTTTGCTGGTACAAGTTGACCCTTTTATTCAAGGTCATTTTCTAGTTACATCATCAGCTGGTACTTGGTAGTAATCCCTCGGTGCCAGGGAGGCTCATCCCTAGGAGTCATGTCCCACGCTGGGGGGAAGGCAACACATTTACATGCTGAGTTTGACTTTGAGACTGGCCACATTTGAGAAACATGGAGGCTCTCGGGAGGTAACTCTTAGGCACCCTACAGCTCTAGGCCTTGTTCTTATTTCAGGTACACAGGCTTACAAGCATAGTCATTAGTATCAAGGGCTCATTGTTAGGCCTTCCTTCTTTTTTGGTCTTTGCCGTTGCACTTGGGGGATTGTTGCTGTTCCTTTAGGGACTGTGATAGAGCTCCCCTGGCTAGGAACTCAGCACTCTCTCAGTTGTTGTTTTTAATTGTAACCACTATGAAAATATCCAAACATTTTTATGTACCCTGGATATATGCCCTGAAGAACACCCTGCCAACCATGTGTCCCCTGTCAATAACATCCCACACCAGTATTCCTCCCTTGCCATTGTTGAACTTCTCTGTGATCCAAAACTTCTTCAAAAATGAAGCCCAATATATTGCCAGGTTCCATTAATAGTAAAATGGAATATAGTGATGAGTTTAAGGTTAGATATAGAATACATATTAACTTAGAAAAATTAAGGTAAAAATTAATTGGGGTATCAAAACATTTACAAATGCCCAAGCTTTGTTTTTGATGTTTTGCCTTCCACCACTGCAATAAGTGTTGCCCTGTATGCAAATTGGCAAGGTTTGTTGCATCATCTTGCTGTGTCAGCTCTCCGTGTGTGAGGTGCCATTCCTGGGCAGGCTGCACTTTCTTTCGCGTTGGGTGGCTCTCCTTACGGGGCGCGCTCCTTGCGCGTGGGGCTCCCCTATGTGGGGGGGCACCCCTGCATGGCATGGCACTCCTTGCGCGCATCAGCACTGTGCATGGGCCAGCTCCACACAGGTCAAGGAGGCCCAGGGTTTGAAGTGCAGACCTCCCATGTGGTAGACGGACGCCCTAACCACTGGGCCAAGTCCGCTTCCCTCTTCTGTTTTAAAAGTGCTCCACCTTCCTCCCCTCGGGAGGAACTTTGGAGCTGCCTCACCTGCCATGAGAATTCAGATGGAGGGCTCAGCAAAGCAAAGCAACCCTTACCTTTCCCTACTCTACCACCTTTGCCTCCCCCTGCCCACCTAGCAAAGGGCCCCACAGTCATAGACAGGAGAGCCTGTGTTCCTAGGCCAGACTCCTGCTGAGTGTGGCAGCAGGAAGCAAAGCCAGCCTGCCACCCGAACCGCTGGTCTCTGCTGGACCCGGGAGTGCACAGGCCTGGCACTGACTGAGGCCACCGCCACATGGTCCAAGGAGCCTGCCTGCAAACCCAAGGCAGCTCCTGCCCCAGCTCTGCCAGGCTCCACGGTGGTGCCAGCAGCAGCCTGAGGGGAGGCTCCCAGCTCCAAGGGAGAAGGCTGGCTTCTCCCCTGGCTGCCCCAAGGGCTGTGGGCAGCCCTTGGTTCACTTGTTCCTGGACCAAATCCTGAGCAGCTTTGTCTCACGAAACCAGGAAATGACTTCTTACTGGAAAAAGTGCTGTGGAGTAAAAGGGTGTGAGGGTGGTGGTGGGCTGGGGTGGAGGGGTGGATGGAGAAGCAAAGAGGAAGAGAGGAAAGAAAAGAAAAAGAACGAAAGGAAACAGGCCAATTCAAAAGATGTGCGGTTTTCTTCCTGTGGTGGGCGGCCAGGGCTTGGCGGTTTAGTAAAGCCCCCTACCTGGATCCCGGGGCAGCGAAAGACTGGGTGGGGCTGGGGAGGTCCCGAGAACAAAGCGTCTCTATGGGGTGCCCTGCCCAGGCAGGCGGAGTCTCCGCTTACCTTGGGATCTCACCTCAGCAGAAAGTCTTCAGAAGCTGCGTATGCAGGAGAGCTCTTCTGGCTCTGAGGAGGCCGTGCAGGGCGCTGCTCCAGGGAGGCGTGGGAAAGAATGCAGGCCAGCCCGTCAGAAGATCCAGACTCAGGAATCAGAAAACGAGGTCCCCGCGGAGGAAAGCCTGAGACAACAAGTCGGGTTTTCACTCTGGAACAGATGCTAACGCCTCACCCTCCAGCTCCGAGCTTGGACCAGGTCACTTGTAGCCCTGACTTTCCAAGATGCTGGATCCCTTTTGAGGCGTGAGGACTTCCTTTCCACTTCTGGGCTGAGCCACAGCAAGGAGCCTAAGGCGTGGCATTGTCGTAAAGGCCGACTTTACAGGCCCTTATCATTTGCCAAGCACTGTTTTAAGTGCTCTCTGTATGAACTCACTTAATCCTCTCAAGTCTATAAGGGAGGTCCTATGACTTATTGTTTTACGTATGAGGAAACTGAGTCAGAGAGAGGTTGTGTGACTAGCTGGATTTGGGACCCAGGCAGTAAGCTCTGCATGTATTTATTAATGATATAATGCCTCGTTAGGAGAGGGCAAGAATGCCCAGTACCAGGCCAAATATGAAATCCCAGGATACAGAGCCCTATAGCCCAATCCGCTTCCCTCAGACAGCAGCCTTCCTCACACACACGAAAGCAGAAAGTGATGTTCACTCCCAGGGAGGCCAGTGCCCTGGTCGCCAGAGGACAGCCGGAGCCTGGCCCACTTCACCCCTCTACCTTCTGAGAGATGAGGACCAGGCACAGCATGGAGCGTGTTGAAAGGCATACTGCTACAGTGCAAGCAAAGCGGCCTTTGAACAAAACATCTCCTGCCATCACAGTTCCCAGGGGTTGGGATTGTCTCGTAAATTCTCTTTTCTGGCTATTGGAAACCCCATTGGCTT
Organism: Dasypus novemcinctus; assembly: GCF_030445035.2. Lineage (NCBI taxonomy): Eukaryota > Metazoa > Chordata > Mammalia > Cingulata > Dasypodidae > Dasypus > Dasypus novemcinctus. The sequence goes on from NC_080688.1 coordinate 64,625,837, forward strand.
TCACCACGGTTGCTGGGAATCTCCTTATCATGGCTGGATAAGAGTCATCCCAGACTACCACCAGCCCAACAAGGTAGGTCTCTGCCAGGTCCAGAATGGAGGTCACAGGGACGAACATGAACCCATATTTACTGGATTTCCTTTCAGCAAGTCCAGGTGCTACTGGAAGCAGTGCTCCCCGTGGCCACCTCTTACCCGCACCCCAGGAGCCTCATGCCTTCTCTCTTCTCAAACCACAGAGCTGTGCCCTGTTAAGGACCCTAAGAACCTCAGAGACCATCTCAGACCCCACAAAGAAGCACGGTTGGTGGAAAAACAACTCTGGAAACCTAAAGACCAGTGATTTGGAGCTGTCACTTCAGCTCTGTGAAATATCAATAGAAATACCCTCCTGGGTGGGTTGCTGCAAGGACTAAAAGGGGCCCTACCTGTAGAACGCTGAGCAGTGTCAGGCATACAGCACATTTCTATCTAGACCCAGCCGCTCACTTCACTGACAGAGAACCTGAGACTGGAATAATATGTACGTAGCATTTCGATGAGCATTTTACATGTATTTCCTTATTTATTCCATGAAATAACTTGAAGAGTGACCTGAGACCCATAGAGGTTAAGGACCTTGCTCAAGGTCACTTAGGTAGAAAGTGGCCAAGCTAAGATTCACACACTGGAAAATGGACCGATGGAGAGTCCAGAGACCATTTCTGTCTGACACTCAGTAGGATAAAAAAGTTGGTAAATGAATGAATAAAATGGGTTAGGAAGGTCTGAGTTCAAAGACACCCTCAAAATCACTGCCCCTTCATCCGCAGCCCTCCCACCACCAAGGACACTGGCATGCTATTTCCTGGACTAACATGGTCAAGGAAGTTTGCTGGCATAGGATCTATTTCTGGGGGAATGAGCATGTTTGTCTAATTAAGATAACATCCCTCATGCAGTGGATGCTCTGACCCAGTATTTCATAGCCAGACCCTAAGGCCCCTCCTGAATGCTGGCCATGCTGGAGCCATAAGAACAGAGGACCCAGTCCTGTTCTTGTCACCCAGTGGGGAGGAGGGAAACTTAAGTGTGAAAGGAGACAGGCGAAGACTGAGCTCTGGATGAGAGGAGGAGAAGGCAGTGCCTGGCAGATGCCCAGTACTTGTCTATGCAGTTAAATGAGTGTTGGCTGAGTCAACGAGTGGGGGTTCTGCAGACAGAGATCAGCAGGGACAAGAGCGGAGCCCACGGCGGCACTGCCCAATACCAAGTGCCCCTCTTCCTTTACTTAGTACCCAGACTGCAGGAACAGGGCTCATGGATGCTCATGGCCCAAGCACCCTTGTCTAAAATCTGGACCCCCAGGTACAAACATTTTAGGCTCTTAGGCCCAGGGCATTGCTGAAGCCTAAAATTAGAATGGATCTGGCAGCACCCACACAGCCCTTCCTGGAAGATACCAGAAAGAACTCAGGAAGCAAAGCAAGCAAAAGAAGGGTGTTCAGATAAAGTCACAAAAGACAAAACATGCAGGGAAGACTAAAGAGACATGACAACTAGAAGCAAATCATCAGTCTTGATTGGATCTTGGGTTACAACCACCACCACCGGAAAAGACTCTAAAGAACATTATTAATGTTGGGTCTGTGACAACTGGGGAAAATAGAATATTGACAGCATATTACATAATAGTGTTGTACTAATGTTACATTTTCCAAGTTGAGAAATGAATTGTGTTTATGTCAGGGAATATTTTTGTCCTTTAGACATATTCAATGCTAAAATATTATAGGTCATGTTTATGATGTCTGCAACTAACTCTCAAATCATTATGTGTGTGTGTGCATATATATATATATGAGAAAAAGAGGAGAGTACCACTAATAATTGCTGAATGAATCATGGAGAGGGGTTTGTAGGTAGCAATTGCATTTTTTATCTCTTCTCTATAAATTCTTTTTTTTTTAAGATAAAAAGTTGAGGAAAATGTTGTAAAATAGCATTTTTTTTTTTAAAGAAAAGGCAAACTTTCCAAAGGCAACCTCTCATGATCATAGAGTGAACAGGGCTGGGGGTCCGCAAGGAGGCAGGCAAAGTAGAAAGGCCGGGAGAGTTAGAACAGGAAGACTGGTTGGAAGCCTCTTGACAGAGAATACCACTTAACCTGGCTCAATCCATTTCCCTTTGGGGAGAGTGGGAAAATACTACTGCTGACTTCACATAGTTCTGAGGTTTAAAGGAGATAGTGAACGTATGCATGCATTTTGTAAACATCCAATGGAAGTTACCAATGATAATTATGATTTAAGGTTGTACTAGCAAGGAGTGGGGCTGGGCAGAGAGGGGTTTGGGAGGTAAACTTTGATAGAAGGGAGGTGCTATATACTATGCCTTAATGTCTTGCCCTACAGCTGTTGAAATTCGATTTTTTTTCTTTCTTTCATCTCCTACATGTGTTAAATACAGTAAGTAAAGAGCAGTAAGAAAATCGTGGGCAAATAGAGAATGGGAGAAACTTTGTGCTTTGATACCTTGGGGCCAAAACTTTCAGAGAACTTCCCTAGATGTAATCTGTTCCAACAATTTTTAAATTTTACAAAGCAGTGCAATAAAATGGAAATCACTATGTAATTAAGACTCCACTGCAATTAAGGTTCCCCAAGACCTGGCACTTAGGAGTCCAAGCATGAGGCATGACTTTTTTTTTTTTTTAATTTAAATTGTTAAACCTTGGAATCTGTGGAAATTCCAGATCACATTTTAAGGATTTAATTTTTTGCTCATTTTAACTGATAAATTGAACAATTTCATAACCTCATTTGCCCAGGGACTCAGCTTTCTCATATTAAAGTCAAAATGATACATAGGAGCCCCTTCAGTTTTGTGGGTTGGCAAAAAATGCTTGCAGATGTCTCTAGACATCTAGTACCTTTGGAGACCTGAGGATAAAGTTATGTATGATCAACTGTAGAGTTAGCCAAAGGAGCTTTGAGGTGTACCTTGCACCCTCTCTGGGGCCTCTCCCGAGAAGATGAGATCACAATTATATCTGACTTTACATTCTTGGGACTTGGGTTCAAAATCTGACTTCGTCATCTAACAACTGTGTGACTTGGGACAAATATCTTTAAATTTCAGTTTTCTAATCAATTAGCTCAGCAAATGATATCTAAAACTCATACAATTTTGAATATTAAATGAACTAATAAGGCAAAAGTATGAATAACTATATAGGAATTACTTTGAAATTTTAGATTAAGATGGATGAATTGATAAAAAAATACATCTTACCAAAATTATCATAAAAGCAAATAGAATTTTTATATGAGTAGTTTACAAACACAGGCATACCTCAGAGATATTGAGAGTTCGGTTCCAGACCACCTCAATAAAGAGAATATAACAATAAAACAAGTCACATGAATTTTTTTATTTCTCAGTGTATATAAAAGTTATGTTTACAGTATATGGTAGTCTATTAAGTGTGAAATAGCATTATGCGTAAAAAATACAATGTACATACTTTAATTGAAATGTGACACAGAAACATGAAGTGAGCAGGCAAAATGGCACCAATAAACTTGCTTCATACATAGTTACCACAAACCTTCAATTTGTAATAAATGCAAAATCTGTTAAGTGCAATGAAGCAAAGCACAATAAAACAAGATATGCCTGTACTAAAGAAATTGAGAGTATGACTAAAACTATCCCACCAAAACTTCAAGGCCCAGATAACTTCCCTGGGAATTCATCCAATCATTTAAGGATGAGATACGCCAGTCTTATAAAAAGTCTTCCAGAGGAAAAAAAGAGAAAACATTCCCAAATTTATCTTTATGTGAACAGCATAATCTTGATACCACAACCTAAAAAGGACAAAATAGAAAACTGAAAATTATAAACCAATCTCACTCATGAACATAAATGCAGAAAATTTTAATGAAAATTAGCAAACAGAATTCAGCAATATTTTAAAAAGAATACAACATCATAATCAAGTTGGGTTTTACTGCAAATAAAACATTGGTTTGGTAGAAAATAAAGTAGTTTGCCATGTTAAAAAATAAAAGCCAAAAATTATATGTTCATCTCAGATACAGAAAAAAGCATTTGATAAAATTGAACACCTATTCATGATTTTTAAAAAATGTTCAGGGACGTGGATTTGGCTCAACAGATAGAGCATCTGCCTACCACATGGGGGGTCCAGGGTTCAAACCCAGGGCATCCTGGCCTGTGTGGTGAGCTGGCCCATGTGGAGTGCTGCCACGTGCAAGGAGTACTGTGCCACGCAGGGATGTCCCCCCACATAGGGGAGCCCCACGCGCAAGGAGTGTGCCCATAAAGAGAGCCACCAAGCACAAAAACAAGTGCAGCCTGCCCAGGAATGGCGCCACACAGATGGAGACCTGACACAGCAAGATGATGCAACAAAAAGAGACACAGATTCCCAGTGCTGCTGACAAGAATACAAGCGGACACAGAAGAACGCACAGAAATGGACACAGAGAACAGACAACTGAGGGGGGGAGGGAGAGAAATAAATAAAAATTAATCTTAAAAAAAAGTGTTCAGCAATCTCGGAATAGAAGGGACTTCCTTGATCTGATAAGTGAAACCTACTGCAAACCTTCAGCAAATATGATACTTAAATATGAAACAGTAAAGGCTTTCTGTGAAATCAGTATCAAAGTAATAAAGATGCTTGCTATGACTATTTATCATGGTACTGGATGTTCTCACTGATCATTTAGGGAAGAAAAGAAAAAGAAAAGGTAGACAACTGGAATAAAAAATAAAAGGTAGAAAACTTGGATTAAAAAATGATTGTGAAATAGAAAACCTAAACTAATCCACAGATAAATTATTGTAATTGATAAGTGAGTTTATCAAAACCCAAGTTCAACGTATATAATTAAATCTATTTCCATATGACAGAACACAAATATTTGAACATGAAACATTTTTTAAAAGATTCCATTTATAAGGCATTAAGATCAAATACCTAACAAAAGATATGTAAGTCCTCTATGCAGATAACTATAGTAAATTGGTGAGAATAACTTTAAAAGATCAAAATACATGGAGAGATATACCATAGTCATGGAATGAAAGACTCAATATTGCAAAAATATCATTTCTTCCCAGACTGATCTATTGATTCAAAGCAATCCCAATAAATATCCCAGCAGGTTTTTGGACAATTATTATTATTGTTTTTTGGTGGTACAGGGATTGAACCCAGGACCTGGTACATGCGAAGCAGGTTCTCAACCACTGAGCTACACCTGTTCTGCTTGACACTCAAATTCTAAATTTCTAAGGACAAAGAATAGACAAGAAAGCTTAAAAAAGAATAAGGTAGGAGGGTGTGCTCTATCACATATCAAGACTTTTATGCATAAATAGTAATTAAGACAGTGTGATACTGGCACAAGGATAGCCAAATATATCAGTTGAAAGAGTCCAAAACCAGATCTACACATATACAATTAATAACCAAAGTTGCACTCTAGAGGAGTGGGAAAAGGATGACCTTTTCAATAAATGGTGTCAGAAAAAGTCAACTGAAATGTGTGCATTACAAGAGACATGTAAAGAAAATTCAAAGCACAACTCTTCAGAATGTGATCTTATTTGGAAAAAGGATTGTATTAGTCAGCCCAAGAGGTGCTGATGTGAAGTACCAGAACGCCATTGGCTTTTATGAAGGGTATTTATTTGGGGTATGTGGCAGTTTGATATAGTTTATGAATTCCAAAATTAGATATTGGATCATGTTTGTAAACTGGTCTGTCCCTCTGGGCATATTAGATTATATTGGATTTAGAGGTTTCACTTTTATTTGATTAAATAATGATTAAGGGTTTTTTTTTCTTTTTCTAATTTTTTTTTTCTTTTTCTCCCCTTCCCCCCTCCACCCCCCTGCTGTCTGCTCTCTTCTTTCATTTGCTGTGTGTTCTTCTGTGACCGCTTACAAACTTGGCAGCACCAGGAATCTGTGTCTCTTTTGTTGTGTCATCGTGCTGCATCAGCTCTCTGTATGTGCAGTGCCATTCCTGAGTGGGCTGCACTTTTTTTGCATGGGGCGACTCTCCTTGAGGGGTGCACTCCTTGAATGTGGGGCTCCTCCACATGGGGGACACCCCTGCATGGCATGGCATTCCTTGCATGTGGCAGCACTGCACATGGGCAAGCTCACCACATTAGCCAGGAGGCCCTGGCTTCGAACCCTGGACCTCCCATGTGGTAGGCAGGTGCTCTCTCAGTTGAGCCACATCCGCTTCCCTGATTAAGGTTTTGATTGCACCACATCAGAAGGATATAGGTGGGGACTCACAGAGAAAAGACACGGCAAAGAACAAAGCTTTGAGTTTTTGAGTTGGAGCCCAGTACGGAAAGACAGAGAAGCAGATATGGCAGAGGCCCCAGGAAGAGAGGCAAGCTGTTTGCCTGATAATCTACAGCCAGCCTTGTGGAGAGACCAAAGTAGCTGAGCTCGGAGAGAAGCAAGCCCCGGGAAGAGAGGAACCCAGGAAGCCTGTACCCTAGCAGGTGTCAGCAGCCATCTTGCTCCAACACATGGCAGTAGACTTTGGTGAGGGAGTTAACTTGTGCTTTATGGCTGGTAACTGTAAGCTTCTACCTCAAATAAATACCCTTTATAATAACCAACAGATTTCTGGTATTTTCGCATCAGCACCCCTTTCACTGACTAATAGAGGATAGAAGCTTACAGTTATCAGGTCTTAAAGAGTCCAACTCAAGGTACCACAAGTGGTACTTTCTTACCCAAAGTCTGTTGGCATGTGTTGCCACAAGATGGTGGGCAATCCTGCGAGTGTTCAGCCTTCCTCCTTCCTCTTAAAGCTCTGTGGTCCCAGTTTCTTCCGATTTTAGCTGTAGCCTGGCATAAGGCTCATCTCTCTCCCCAGGGCTCATTGCTTTCTGGACTCAGTTGCCTTGGTCTCTCCACAAGGTCAGCTGTAGACTCTCAGGCTCATCTCTCTTCCCGGGGCCATGTCTATGGAGCACTCTCTCTTCCTGCACATCTGCTTTTGTGTGTCTACTTCTGTGCGAGAGTCTGTTTTATCAGCCTAAGGCGGGTGGGACTCAACACTGAGTCGCACTCTGATGATGTGGTTGGATCAGAGCCCTAACCCTAACATAATTTAGTAATAACTGTGCTGGTCACCGCTTATTGTCTCCAGGCAATGAGTCCCCCACCCTTTGCGCCTCCTCTTCCAGGTCCACAGGTCCTCTCAGGACATGCACATCCCCTCAGTGGGACCCTTAGGAACTTCTGAATTCCCAGGAGACTGTGCTCTGGCCAGAAGGGAGCCAGGGGTGCCTCCTTGCCTACCCAGCCTCTCCTCCGCTGATGCTTGCCATCTATCACCCTGCTCCCCCCTGGGCACTTCTTCATGTGGGGCTCTGGGACAGGCTTGCACTTCACCAGGGCTACTCCAGAAAAGCACTAACCCACTTCCCACACTTACCCACTGATCTTCAAGTAAGTAGATTACAGCTTATTGAAAGCCACACCCATAAATGACAGGCCTTGGAGAGACCCTCTAACACTCTAGTGACCAGCAATCCCAGAGATTCAGAAACTGATACAGAGTCCCACACAGGTAAGCTCAAGCAGGCCTGTGGATTTCTACTCACTGTCACCTTTGTTGTAGGCACTTAAAAAATAAAGAGTTCTTCCCTAGAAGGGAGGATGGGAGGATGGTAGATAGATGGATTGAAAGATTGATGATAAGGAAGCGGACATGGCTCAACAGATAGAGCATCCACCTACCATATGTGAGGTCTAGGGTTCAAACCCAGGGCCTCCTGACCCATGTGATGATCTGGCCCACGCGCAGCACTGCTGCGCACAAGGAGTGCCATGCCACGCAGGGGTGTCCCCCGCATAGGGAAGCCCCACACGCAAGGAGTGTGCCCTACAAGGAGCCTTCCCAGGAGTGACATCACACATACGGAGAGCTGACACAGCAAGATGGCTCAACAAAAAGAGACACAGATTCCTGGTGCCACCGAGAATACAAGTGGACACAGAAGAACACACAGCAAATGGATGCAGAGCAGACAATGAGGGAGGGGGTGAAGTGGAGAAAAATAAATAAAAATAGATCTTAAAAAAAAGATTGATGGTAGATAGAAAAATAAATGATAGACGATATATATAGAGAGAGAGGTGAAAATAGATTAACTGTTGCCTAATAATGGGACTGCTATGTTAGAATTATATAGAGAGTTTTCAAAATTACAGATTCCAGGATTTTGATTAAGTGGGGCTGGTATAAGCCCTGGGTACCTGTAATTTTTAAAGCTTCCAAGATTATTCTGATGCACAGTTGAGTCTGAGAACCACTGAGATGGATCTCAGATCTAGGGGTCATTCCGGCATAAGAGCCAGAGAGCCACACAGGTCTAGGCAGATAGCCCCAGGCATGGCAGCAAATGTGTTTCCAAGGGGAGTGGATGTGGCTCAAGTGCTTCCCACAAGGGAAGTCCTGGGTTTGGTCCCTGGTGCCAAAACAAACAAATAACAAGCAAGCAAATGAAAGGGCCAGCTCAGGGGAGCTGATGTGACTCAGCGGTTGAGCACCAGCTTCCCATGTACAAGGTTCAGGGTTCAATTGCCCTCCCTGGTACCTCAAAAAAAAAAAATGTTTCCAAGACTCAGAGCAGGCAAAGATTTCTTACATCCCTTCGGTAGGGGGGACAGAATTTGGCCTCAAGTTTGAAATAAGCCTAACTCTGCTAGCGCATGTTGAGAAAGTTATACGTGACTCTTAGTAAGTCACATGGCTCTAAGAGTGTTTAATACTGACATCTTACTGTCCACCCAGGGTTTCCCATCAAACCCCAAGGAACAGCTCCCTCTGTGAAGAGAAGAATCTACAGAAGAAAGAGAAAGCATCTCAATATTTGCACAGTGAAAAGTATTCCTTTTCTACTGTGGAAACAGGAACTTGTCACTGCAATGACTATCTCCATTAAACCCTAAAAGGTTGACATTGTTAAGCTCAATCAGCTTAATTCATCCTTGTCTAGTCATTGACATGTCCTGAGGCCACCAAAAGGAGGTTGATGGAGGCTTCACACTAATTTTCCTTCACTGGTCTCTATCGCTGTCCTGTCCAAGAGGGTTTTGGAAAACCCAGCCCTGAGCCACGAACTAGGAACCATCTCATGAGAAAAGTGCCTTCCTTTTGACTTTGCCTGAGAACGTATAATATCTGGAAGGTGTTGGATCTCTTAGAAGTAAAACATTTAGCCTGGCCTGGGCAAGTAATAAATTAGACTTTTAAGATTAGAACACAAGATTGGATTATGTGGCCCTTTAAAGAAATCTATTGTGCTGAAACAGATCTTTCCTTAACAGCTGAATTAGAGCATGGGCATTCACACCAGCTAAAGAATCCGCCCCTTGCTAAAGGTTTCTGGAAACATGGGGCTCTTCCATACTTTTCAGGAGCAGAGTGATTACGTAAAGCTAGGCATATCTGGGTGCTTTCATGGAAATTATTAGCACACTTAGGGCTTAATTTATTATGTATAGAGCCCTTGAAAATAACAAAACTGCATTTGGCTAAATGGTTTCTGAGGTAGGAATTATTGAGTACCATAAACTTCATTTGTCCCTGTTCTCCTGCAGCCTAGTGGATCTGACACCAACCCATGCCTCCTTGGGTTACCTTCCCTGGCTTCCTTCCCAAGTCTCTGCCTGGCTTCTGGACCCTGCTGCTACCAACTGGCAGGCATCCAGTGTAAAGCCCCAGGGCTACATGCCACCACATACCATGTGCCACCTGAGATGTCCCTCCATTGTTAGACAAGCACAGAGCACGGCATCTGGCTTTCTGAGTAGCAGTTATGGAAGCAGAGAGGGGCTAGCCTCCACTAGGAAATGGGAAATGGGAGGCTGCTGAACAATAAATTTCTCCACCTTTTTCCATTTTGTGGTGAATTCTTCTGGAGAAAATCCGATGTGTAGCCCAAGCATGCGTGTCAATGGACGTGCATGGCTCTTCACGGCTTGGTGTTTCACACGTGTCTTTGCCTCCCTTCCCATTTTTCTTCACGCTCTTCTCCCTGGACTCATACCTCGCAAATAAAATGTCAGCACTTTAATCCTTGCTTAGAACTCTGCTTTCTAGAAAACACAGGCTAAAAAAATTGTGAAAGAATGGTTCTAGAAAACAGTCCCCAGGATGGAATTAGGCAGTTGAAGATTCTACCTCCAGAAAGTAACAGGTACTGCATTGCTGGTAATACCCTCTTGGTATTGGGGGAACTCACAGTTTCTTCAACCTTCACTGTAGTTTATTGGGATGATGTGTGGGAGGAGGGAATTCAAGGCATAGGAGGAACAAGTGGCCACTGCACTCAACTAGTATAGAAACCATGTGAATTTTAAGGATTGTGGAATATGATGGTTATTTATGACTGCATTAAAGGTATTTAAACAAATTACAGATTCAAGGCAATCAATTTAAGGCCTGCTTTTAAATTAGTAAAAACCACAGGGCCTGCCTGGCAGCATTAAAGCAGGTATTTATTTCCTGCAGCCTCAGGAAAGACTGTGCTGAAAATCAGGTCCAGGATCTGAGTCTAAGAATTCCAGAACTTCCATCAAGATGACATGGAGGGAAACGGACTTTGGCCCAGTGGTTAGGGCGTCCGTCTACCATATGGGAGGTCCGCGGTTCAAACCCCGGGCCTCCTTGACCCGTGTGGAGCTGGCCATGCGCAGTGCTGATGCGCACAAGGAGTGCCATACCACGCAAGGGTGTCCCCCGCGTGGGGGAGCCCCACGCGCAAGGAGTGCGCCCGTGAGGAGAGCCGCCCAGCGTGAAAAGAAAGAGCAGCCTGCCCAGGAATGGCACCACCTGCACTTCCCGTGCCGCTGACGACAACAGAAGCGGACAAAGAAACAAGACGCAGCAAACAGACACCAAGAACAGACAACCAGAGGAGGGGGGGAAATTAAATAATTAAATAAATCTTTAAAAAAAAAAAAAAAAGATGACATGGAGGGAGAAGATGTGGCTTAAGCAATTGAGTGCCTGCCTCCCACATGGAAGGTCCCAGGTTTGGTTCCTGGTACCTCCTAAAGAAGACAAACAATGAGAAGACATCGAGCAAAAACAACAAGCAGACAATGAGCAAAAACAACGAGCAAACAACAAGCAAAAAACAATAAGTAGACAATGAGTTCAAACAATGAGCAAACAGACAAGGGAGCCATCTTGGGGCGGGAGGGTGATAGTTAAAAAAAAAAAATTTTTTTAAGATGGCATGCAAAGCTTTGGCAGATGTTCTATGTCAAGTTAGGGCCCTGATAGGGAAAGAGTGGAACCTGGGTCTTGGGACAGAGACATTTAGATGGATGTACCTGAGCCTAAGTGGATGAAACTTAGCATTGCAAAACTCCAAATTCCTTAAGCCTTCTTCTCCAAAAGAAGCAGCACTTCGCCTCTGGCAGAGAACACTAGAGTCCACTTGCCTGGAGAGTGTGCAATGATCTAACCAGAGGCAGTTGCTTCACAAGATTGTGCTTGTCCTCATGATAATCTAACTTCCACTAACGCTCATTGGCTAATAGCCAATTGACTAACAGCCAGAGTCAGAACTGAGCAAGCTTAGATGGAGGGAAAAAACCCTGTTTCAGGAAGAAATAGTCTAGATGGGAAAGAAATGACAAAATCTAGCAAGAACTGGGGAACATAAATGAGAATGACTATTTAGGGTACTAGCCCAGGAGGTGACAGAATATAAGGCTGGATAATGGAGAGAACTCATCTATGCCACCTAATTTAGCTTTGCAGCAAGGGCATCAAGAAATGTTACTAGTAGGTTGTGAGGATTGCTACTTGAAATATGGACTTCACAGGGGACCAGAGTTACTACAGTGAAGATGACAGAATTACCTAGATGTAGTCTTGAGTAGAAGACAAGAAGTCTTAGAGAAGTGGGAATATTGAATAGGTTTTACTATATATGGCCCAAGAACCTACTATCCAAAGGAAATGCTCTTCAGTATGGCAGGAGAGTGTTCATGGGTGAGGAAGATACCAACATCTTGGAGAAGCTCAGTAGTGACTTTCAGAGGCACAATGAATATAATTACTTAACAGGCAGCAAGCTGGAGTGGCAGTCAAGGTGCCTTGATCCACAGGGGAACTGGGCAGGAATTAATAGAAAATGGTATCGTAGGAGATGGATGGACAATCAATTAGGATGTACTGGATTTATAGACACAGAAAAATATCTAGGTCTGGCAAATATTAATATAAAGCTGACAACCACAGCAATGGAAAACTGTGGCCGACACCTTAAGGAAGGACCCTGCAACTCCACCACCATGTAGTGCTGTAAATATTCCTCCATTTTTTTCCTTAGTAGACCTGAGGCCACTGGCCAGGTTACTGTGCACTTGGGGAAGAGGAATACTCAGAATTTTTGAGGACTGTTTGATACGGAATCTCTGGTAATACTAGATTCCAGGGGACTGAAATACCACTGTGGTCCACCAAGCTACATAGTTTGTGGCAACCCTTGTTCAAAAAAACAGGGGAGAGAAGCCAATGTGGCCCAATTGATTGGGCGGCCCTCTACCATGTGGGAGGCCCTGGGTTCGCTTCCCAGGGCCTCCTTGTGAAGGCAAGCTGGCCCATGTGCCATGGAGAGCTGACGGCCCACGCCCGAGGAGAGCTGATGCAGAAAGATGACAAAACAAAGGGAGCCAAGCAGACACAGAAGAACGCGCAGCAAATGGACAGAGAGCAGACAGCAAGCAAGCAGCAAGGGGTGGGGCTGGGAGAGGGAAGCATAACTTCATTTTTGGCTGCTGCCCTGAATATGGATCTTTACTGGGGCTTCTGGTACTCAGGTGCAGCTGTTTAACTTGGCACTGCTTTATTTTCCAATATCCACCAGTAAAGAGGAGCAAAAGGTGGTTCCCTTTACGTAGGAGGGACAGCAGTACACACCATTGTCTTGGCTCAGGGCCTTGCTCTTTGTCATATTATATATAGTGAAACATCACACAGATTCCCTATATGATGATATCCCATAGAACTATTGAGCAGAAACTTGCGAGTATCTTAAATGCACTCTCATAAAATACATGCATGCCAAAAAGTGGGAAAGAAACCTTACAAAGATTCAGATATATGCTCATTGGTGAATTTTTTAGAGTTACATTTGTCTTAGATAGGTTGATAGACTTTGCAATTTATAACACTAAGAAAGAGACATAATGTTTGAATGTTTCTTTGGATTTTGAAAGCAACATATTCTAAACTTTAGCTATATTTCCCTGATGATTTGATCATTCAGAAAGTCATAGTTGTGAGTAGGGTCCCAAGAAAAGGGGGCTTTGCAGCAAGTTCAAACTATGGTTCTAGGTTCTGTGATTCTTGGGCCTTAGGACCAACAGATCTAGCGGTGCTAGAGGTATCTCTGGTGGATAAGGATGTGGAAATGTGCAGTAGAAGAGTCACAACACAAAGCCCTCAGATTCTAGGCAAAGCCATGCCTAGTGTACTATGGTAGTATACTATATGGTTTATAGTACTCTATAATTATATGACACTATAGGGTGTTAGTTAACCTACAGTCTGCAGTATGGACATATGCCACCTTCTTGGCAATATTGAAGAGCTTGGCCAGTTGGTCAAGGATCTGGAAGGAACAGACCAGAAGATCAGAGAGACAAAGAAATCGGGGTTAGAGGTATGTGGATGGACCTATGGAAGTAAGCCCAAAGCATGTGGCTGGAACATGGTGTCTCACATTAATGCCCACCAGACAGCATTTACACATTTGGGACTCTCAGCAACCCACTAAACAGCATGACCAATCCTATGTCTGTCATCCAATCTCTTGGCTCAGATATCTCAGTATTTTCCAATGTATCTGTGCACAGAGTGGCCAGTGACAAAGATGCCCAAAAACAGGGACTTCCCCTTACCAAGGCTGATTTATTTACCGTGATTGCTGAGTGCCCAACATGCCAGCAAAAAAGACCAATGCTGAGTCCTTGAAATGACACCATTCATCCTATAGACCATCTAGCCACATGGTGGCAGGTCACTTACATTGGACCTCTTCCACCTTGGAGCAGGCAGCAACTCATCCTTACTAGACATGACACCACCTCCAAAGAGGGGTTTTCTTCAGTGTAAGGTATTACACATAAACACACACACACACACCCTAGTACATGGCACAATGTCCCAGTCATTGTAACAAGCCAGAGCTAACATAAGTTCAGGAAGACAAAGTCTCTCCATTCTCTTTTCCCCTATTCCTCAACCTAGACCTTAGGGCAGGATCTTATCTGGACCATCATAATCCCTATTCAGAATATTCCCATCTACAATCTCGCCCTTCTTCCAAGATTAAGCCACCATAATTTTCCATATGGATAAAGCACCCTGATAGGTATTGTTTCATTTGATCCCATCTACAATCTAGTCCCTTCCTTCCAAGCTTAAACCACCATAATCTCTAATAGGGATAAAGCACCCTAACCAATATTATTTCATTTTATCCTCGCCACAGTCTTGTGAGAAAGGTAGATATGAAATAGACAGTGCTCATAAATATTCATTTTTTGCTCTTCTTCCTGGGCACAGGGCTAACTACATTTCCCAGCATCCCCTTTGAAGTTAGTGACCTAGTTCAGACAAATGGCTTGGCACAGACAAATCTCCACTCTATCTGACCTGTGGAGACCTTGGAGGCTACACACTGAAGATGGCAGCTCCTTAAGCTAGGAGGAGCCTGGGTCTCTGAATGACCTCTGTCTGGCTTGCATTGGACTTGCACACAAATGGGAAATATTTTTTATCTTGTTAAACTATTGAGAGTTTGATATTATTTGTTATAGCAGTTAGCCTCGTCTGAATAAAACAGGAAGTTGAATATGAATTTTATTATGAAAGATGAACTGAAACAGAAATATCAAAAGATGAGAAAATCATGTAGGTAATGGAAAATCATCTGGTCTGTAGTTAAACACACCGAAGGGGTGATTCATCGTTCAGCCACTTGCTGGCTTTGGGTTTATAATTCAATATCTCCAAGCATCAGCTTTTATATCTGCAAATTTTTGTATCCATAAATCAGAAAAGAATGGAAGGTTACAAAAGAATGGGAGTTTTGTGTGTACCAGGTCCAGAACTAGCACACGTCATTTTCCATTTTTACATGACATGAAGAGAAAGATACCTATTTTGTGAGTTTATCCTGAGGATGGGAGATAATATTTAAAAAGAGCTAGGTGCAGCTGTTGGCATAAGGTAGGCACTCATTGAATCTTTGCTCATTATTATTAAAGCATGGATTCACCAGGAAATAACACCACAGGCGGGTTCAGAGCCCCCCATCCTGAAGGCTAGCCCTGAGGCACACCCTGTTTTTTGCCAGCCCTACTTCGTGCTGCTGCCAAATAGTCCTCTTTTTCCCATGAGGTAACCCAGTTAGAGTTTTTGTTTCTGAAAACAAGGCAGTCACCTCTTTTGGGTCCTCTTTGCCTGCACGTATTTTAAGGGCTGGGATCAGATCCAGGGCATATTTGAAACCACGTGACCAGGAGTTTTGTTATAACAGAGCTCTACTGCATTTGGAATAAAGGTGAAGAAGAGGTCACAAATGGTGACAAAAACGATAATATTCCACTCCGAATTTTTTAGATTCAAATGTTGTCTATTTCTAAGGCTGTGCAAGAGGGCTATGAACAGAGTAAATTATTTTAGGAGTTAAGTTTCTTTGGTCTCCATTCAACTTCTTTAATTGCTGACCAGGTCTCGCTGCGCCCCCTGGTGGTTGTGAATTTAATCACGTCTGTAGACTGGAGGAACGATGGAAATACTTGTGCGAGAGCATGGGAACTTCATCCTGGTGGAAGGTCTGAGTCATCAAATCCACACACATGAACCCCTTAAGGCAGGTTGAAGTGGTGCATGAGCAGTCTGACAGCACTGGCCAAGTCAGGACCTCTGCCCGAAGGCCACTGGGAGGTGGTGAAGGCCTGCTGGAGAGGGATGAGCAGGAACGGAGAGGAGCAGCACTTCAAGGGCAAAACCAAAGGATTTGGAAGTGGACATGAAAGAGAGGAAGGAGACAAAACTATGAAAGAATAGTTTAGAAAATCCCTCCTGGTTCCTGACCACTACCAACAGCCAGGCCACTGTAGGCCACTTCTTCCCCAGAAAGATGCAAAAAGCACAAAACTCCACTGAGCAATTTGAAGAGAGCAACATCCACTTCTATCATCCTGCTTCTGTCCCCTCTTTTGTCTTCTTCATCCTTGTACCTGCCAGAGAACCTGGCCAGCTAACTCCCAGGCAAAGGAAATGAAACAGGTGCGATACCTGAAATCTTGCATCCACTGTTATGATGCCTGAGTTTGTCACTACAGAGATTCATTCCTGTGTGTAACTTTTTCTGGGCTTCAAAGCAGAATGCAAGCAGACAAAAAAAGTAGCATCAAAAAAAAAAAAAAAACAACGAATTTTGGAAAAACTGGATGGAGCAAAGATGAACAGCTCTTTTTACTGCAGGACTTCTCAGGACCTTCAGAACACTAATGTGCTCTGAGAGTCTGTAATAGGAGATTATAGGTTGGCATTGCCAAGGTTTATTTGAACACTGTAACCTATCTTTCAAAGAGTAGCTTGTAAGATGCTCCTCAGAACTTGCTGGAGAAACACTTCCCCCAAACAATGAGAAAACTAACTCTAGCTCAGATCCTGGCTTCCAGAAGGTAGGCCCTCATGCTGGAAATAGCACTCGGCTGGGCACCAAGGCACCATCTTCCACTACAGCTGTGCTTTTAGCTAGGTACCCTCCTTTCTCTGGGTTCCATTTCCTCATCTGTAAAATGAGGAGACAGGGAGGAATCTGTGTTATCCAAACTGTCCCAGGGTAACTCAGGGCTCCATGGAGGTACTTCATTGTTTCCACATCACGTCATGTAATTTCCACAAATAAGGAAAATGTGAACTCCTGAGGAAATCCATGAATTCCTTTTACCTGTGCTATGTGTTGAGGATTTACCAAAGAATCCATCTGAATAAAAGTTTATTTGCTAAAACAGGTTGAAAATGTCTGGCATATTTGATCTCTAAGAACCGTTCCAGGGGGAAGCGGACTTGGTTCAATGGATAGGGCATCGGCCCACCACATGGGAGGTTCATGGCTCAAACCCCGGGCCTCCTTGACCCGTGTGCAGCTGGCCCATGTGCAGTGCTGATGCGCACAAGGAGTGCCCTGCCACACAGGAGTGTCCCCCATGTAGGGGAGCCCCATGTGCAAGGAGTGCGCCCCGTAAGGAAAGTTGCCCAGCGTGAAAGAAAGTGCAGCCTGCCCAGGAATGGCACCGCACACATGGAGAGCTGACACAAGATGATGCAAGAAAAAGAAACACAGATTCCCTGTGCCACTGATAAGGATAGAAGCGGTCACAGAAGAACACACAGTGAATGGACACAGAGAGCAGACAACTGGGGGCGGGGGGCGGGCAGAGAAATAAATAAAAAATAAATCTTAAAAAAAGAACCATTCCAGGTGCAGACAGTTCTACAAGTGCAGAACATCCTGGTGTGATAAGATTTGCACACCAGTGTGGATGCTTGCTAGCTGGGTGAGTTTCCTGGCTGCTAAAACATGCACTGGGTTGGCTCAACAACAGGGATTCATTGGCTCATGTTTTCAGAGGCTAGTCAGCTTGCTTCCCTCCAAGGTCAGGATCCCTAGCTGGCTGGCAAACTTTGGGGTTCCTTGGCTTTTCTGTCACATGGCAATGCACATGGTAGTGACTTCTTTCTCTTCCAGGTTCCGCTGACTGCCAGCTTCTTGCTTCCCCGGTGGCTTCCCTCTCTGTCTTCCCTCTCTGTCTTCCCCTTGGCTTCTCAAGGACTCTAGCAACCCACGAAAGCCCAGCCTGGTTCAGTCCGGCCACACCTGACTTGAAGAAGTTTTACTTACAGTGGGTTCACCCCCACAGGAGTGGATTATGATTATGTCCCCTGGGGTTCATCACTCCACGCCACCACACTAGCTGCCTGGCTTGGCCTGGTTGCAAGACCTCAGGAGAATTTCTGGACTTAGGTCGCTCGGCTACTGAGAATAATGAAAGAAAGAATGGATGTGACAACATGGAAACTCCTACAGGACACACTTTGGGAGACATAAATTGGGAGAAAGCGTCACTTGAGAGGTGCCCACGGAGAGAAGAAAGCCATGAACTGTCAGAACCCAGGTCAGAACTCCTGGGGAGGGGTGATGCAGCCATTTGGCATTCAGTGATCCATAAGTAAATAAAAAGACCTGGTGTTGCCAGTCCTGAGAACAGAGTAGGGGCTACCCTGGATCTGCAGTGGAGACCCCAATCCAGGGCAGGGGGCCACGTGGCTGACATTGCCTCTCTGGGTTTCTGCAACAGCCTCTCCTTCTTCTGCCTCCCAGCTCACCCCTCCTGCCCAGGAGACAGCATAATCAAATAACCTTCCTCTAATCGCCTGTTCTGACTACTTGGTTGCCGGAGAACCTACAAGGATGCATTGTACACTTTGCAAAAGGTCAAGGGGTGTATCTCAGTGGCTACCAGGCAATTGCAAGCTCCACAGCTAGCTGTGTGTGTGTGGGGGGGGGGGAGGCTGCAAAATGGTTAAACTTCAATCTTTTATACTCTCCCACATGCTTTTCCATTCTCTCTACTATTAATGCCTCAGCACGGCCCCAGATCAATTAAATCAGAATCTCTTAGGAGAGGCCCGAGGACCAGTGTATTTTAAAATCTCTCCCAGTTCCTGAGTGTGATGGAGCTTGACTCAGATGTGACTTTTCTACACATGCCTCTTCTGTCACTTTTACTGAACCTGTGGTTGGCACTAGGGATGGTCCATACTCAGGGGACTTGAATCTCTGGACTGCCCATGTGCCAGCTGGGGTCTAAGGCTCAGCAGAGTGGCAACTCCTACTCTCTGGTTCGTTGGTCTTGCCCAGGTCAGCTAGCAGGGAGGTGAAGATGGTCAACCACCACACCAGGGAATCAAGAGTGCCTACAACTGTAAGCAGAGGAATTGCATCCATCATCCGTGTGGAATCTAAGCCCCCTCTTGATCTAGAGGTGGAGGGGACATTGCCATCCCAGGGTCCACAGAATGGAGGAATAAAATATGGACTAGAGTGGACTTACTGATATTCTACTATAAAACTATTGTGATGAGTAATAGAAGAAATTGTAGCATCGAGGTGGAGAAAGTGGCCACAATAGTTGCTGAGGGCAGGGTGAGGGAAGAAGAGATGTGATGTGGGGGCATTTTTGGGTTTTGAGTTGCCTTAATGATATTGCAGGGTCAGATGCTGGACTTTATACATCCTGCCATAACCCACTGAATGTACTAGGGGAGAGTGTGAACTACAGGGTAAACTGTTATCTGTGTAGTGCAGCAGTGCCCCAAAATGTGTTCACTGAGTGCGATGAGGGTGCCACAATGATGGGGGAGGTTGTTGGTGTGGAGGAGTGGGATGGGAGGGTGGGGGGTATACAGGAACCTCTTATATTTTTTAGTTTAACAGTTTTTTTTTGTGATGCATATATCTTCGAAAAAACATAGTTTACAAAAATGATGTGGTGGGAAGTGGGAAGTTGGTTATATGGGAACCTCTTAGGTTTTTTGTTTTTTTAATGTTTTTTAATGTAACATTCCTTGTGATCTATTAATTTTTTAAAATTATTTAAAAAAAAAAAAGCTCTCCCAAAGGATTCTAATGTGTGGTCGGGATTCTGAAACACTTCCGGCCTCCTGAGCTCCTGAAGTCATCCCTCTGCAGCTGTGAACCACGCTCCAGAGTATTTCTTCCTCTCAAGCAACCAAACTTCCTTTCCTTCAGTGAAGTTGATTTTAGCTCAAAGGAGGGCAATTTTATTGAATCAATACACACTGAAGCATAAAAGATGCATTATCGTTTGGAGAGGGAGGGAAGGATGGGAGAGATAGCATTAAAAAGAGCTAATACTTAGCCAAATTAACCCCTAATTTGGGAATATCAGAACATATTTTGATCCAAGAATTACTACGTTAAATATTCCTTTTTCTAGCTCTGCCTAATTTGTATGCTGGGGCAGAGAGAAAATAGGAATTTGTAATTCTATTTCTATTCCAGTTCAATTACAAAAAATATTGAGTATCTTCCACAGTCAAGATACTAGTTACTAAGATACAACAATGTAGAACAGAAGTTCTTAACAAGCGGTCTCTGAGCTTGAATTGCCATTCAAAAATAACATTATTCTTGTGGGGACATGTTGGTGTGGGTGTGGTACATTGATTAAATCATAGGCAGTGTGGAATTAGTAAGGGGTCTGTGGTTTTCACCTGACTGGCGAAGGGGTCTGTGGAACGAAAAGGTTACCAACTCCTGATATAGAGAAACATAGGTCTCTACTCCCAAGGAAATCACAGTCCAGTAGAGAAAATAGGTTAAAAAAAAAAAAAAAAAAAAAGCAGCAGAGAGCCTCGTGTGTATCACAACCTGTGCGCTGGGCAGCGGGCAGTTTCCTGGGTTCCTCTGCCAGAGCCTTCCGGGGGTGGGGGGCGTGGGGGTGAACGGGCGCGTCTGCCCTCTGCACTGCGTGGCTGCGCCTCCTGCCGCTGCCCTTGACCGACGAGGCGGCTGGGTGGCGCCCAGCAGCCCTAGGCTGCCCCAGAGCCTGAGGAAAGTGGGCAGCGGGAGGGTGTGTGGCAGCGCGAGACTCCTGCAGGCCCAGGGCTCATGGGCAGTGGCCAGGGAGTGTGGGTGCCCCAGAGACGGCAGGTGGTCCTAGAGAGCAGCCAGGGCTGGGCCGGGGTGGGTGTGCATTCTCAACTTGGTGGATCGAATTGGAGAAGAAGGTGACCCTGGTGAAGATGCTGGGGTTCCCGGACATCTGGCAGCTACAAGAAGGACATCAGTGAGGTGTGTGGGAAGCCGAGGGTAGTCGGAAGACTTACGCGAGCCAGCAGGTGGCGCCAACCCCCCATGGGCGCCCTCCAAAAGTCCCAGGAGCCAGGGGACTGCCAGGTGCTGTTGGGATGCAGCCAGTTGCACCCGCCCACCATGCACAGCCGCCACATAACTGAACCAGATCCTGGTCCACTCAGACTTCCCAAAGTTCTACCCTATGGAGAACATCTTCATGCTGTGAACTTCGACACCAGCCACATCCCCCCGCCTGCCTCCCAGCACCTGACATGCAGCTGCCCACTCTTGAGTGCTGCTGGATGACCAGCTGGGGGTGGCTCTGCAGGGACAAGGATCTCCTTCACCATTCCCCCTGAGGAAGCTGGCATCTTGGACAGCCAGTTCTGTGAAACTGGTTTCCAGCTGCCGATGCCCAGTCACCATGACTGTGGTTCAGGACAACATGCTGTGTGCTGGGAGCCTCAGGAAGGTCCACCTGCCCAGGAGATTCTGGGGGCGCCCTGGTCTGCAGGTGGACAAAGCCTGGTTACCAGTGGGACTGGCTAGCTGCAGCGTCTTCACCAGGGTCACCTACTTTCCGAACTTGACCCACCTGCTTGAGAATGCACATCCATCCCAGCCCTGCCCTGGCTGCTTTCTAGGGCCACCTGCCATCTCTAAGGTACCCACACTCCCTGGACACTGCCCATGAGCCCTGGGCCTGCACGAGCCTCGTGCTTTCACAGCCCCTCCTTCCACTGCCCACTTTCCTCAGGCTCTGTGGCAGCCCAGGGCACCCAGCCTCTCTCCAGGGGTCATCTTCTGGCGCCCCTTGGTATTCCTCCACATTTTGGCTTTTCCTCCTTCCTTCCTGTTTCCCAACTCTCTCATTCTTGCTTTCTGGGGTCACTGCCAAAGAAGCTTCCTCTCCCAAGTCTTTCTCTCAGGCTCCGCTTTCAGGGGAGCCTAAATTAAGAGAGCTGATGTTGGAATTGGCCCTCTAAGAAAAGAGACCCTTGGAACTGGATGCTGGGTCTGGAGCACTCCTGGGTTGGCTGGCAGCAAGGACAGTGTGCTGAGGGCAAGTGGGGTGGTACAATCCCTGCTGGACTGTGCTCTCACTGTGCTAGCTGACCTGAGCAATATGCTATGCAGCAGCTCTAGCATGTTACTAGGACCGGGCATAGGAGTATGGAGACAGTTGACTTTGTTGACTGCTTTTTAAGCCTTGAAGAAACAGAGTTGCGAGTTCAGGTTGGCTGAGTTTCAACTCAGCGCAGACTGTGCAAGCAGGAAGGCCTCCGCGGCAGTGCTTAAAGAGACCTTCACATCCTGTATCTGGTGGGTAGATGCTGAAATGCCCGGGATTTAATGGTAAAGGTAAGAGAACTGCAAAGGGACCTGGAAAAGGTCGTATTTGCTAAAATCATGACCCTGATAGGAAAGGAGTAGGATGCTGAGCCTGGCGTGGTGGCATTTACGTAGATGCTCCTGAGAACCTGGGACCTCTGGTACCCTGAACCTTCTGGGCTTGCATCAGTGGCCCTCCCCCTCTTGCTAGAGGAGAGCAGCCTTCCCTTACTGGAAACTATTTAAAGATACAACGAGAAACACGTGGCTCACAAGATGATGATTGTCCTGCTCAAGATCTCCCCCTTCTCCCCACATTGTGTCCAGAACAACAGCTATGTCAGGCTGCATCACAGTCTGAGTGGGGAAACAAAGTCTCCTCTACCACAGAACTAAATAACATGAACAGTTAAAAATTGTAAGAGCTGGCTCTTTCATACCAACAGAACTAGGAGGAAACTGTGAACATGGATCTTAAAGGCTCTGGACTGGGGGTTGGGAGTGGAACGTAAGACTGGATAAGGGATAATTGCACTCACTTGTGACTTAGGATTTAACAGCCTGGCAAGGACACCTGGAATCAGTTCTAATACAAAGACTGAGAAGGCTCCTTGAAGATGCTGGAGCTGACTTATCAGGGAAATTGGAATGTAAAAATGGATTTATTATGTGACATCAGAGAAACTCCCAGCAAGATTGGCAGAGGAGATGGACTTGGCTTCCCTAGACTCAGTGGAGATGATGCAAGGTAGATGTAATCACTGTATTAGACAGCAAGCCATCAGTGGCAAACCAGGGTACTTTGTCTGCAGAGATATGTACTGATAGATAATAAATGATCATGTTCCTAAGGCAAGAGAGATGGACAACCAACTGGGGATTGCTTACCTTGTATCGCCAGAAAAAAGTCAAGAGCCAATATCTGAGCCAATTCTCTCGGACTCAGAGCTCATTATTTGAAGGGAAGAATATGTTCTCTTGAGGAAGGAATCTGCAAAGCCACATCAGGTATATACGATAGATGTTTCTCCTATTCCTTCTCCAAAGGGACCTGTGGCCATTTACAAGATTAACTGTTCCTGCTGCTAACATTTTGCAGGGTCCCTTCGGTCCCCTCTACTGATGAAGCCTAACGTTCTATCAACTCACAAAGGAGAAATAGTTACAGGGTCCAGCTCTAGTGTCACAAAACAGGGCAAAGCAGCATGGATTTGGAGCTGAGAGACACTGGCACAGCCCAGCCCTTGGGCTATTCAGCTTCCGTGCACATCCTTCTACATGCATTTGAACATCTATTCAACAACAAAGGAACCTTTAATTTCTACATACCAAGATGAAGCTGGAGTTAAAAAAAAAAAAAAATACCCAGGACCAAAACCAACAAGAAAACAGTAAGGACTATGTGAAGAAAATATAAGGAGATTGAAGAAATTCTACATAAATGAAGACAACTAAATATTGTCAATCCACTTTCCGCAAAGAGATGTATAAATCCAGTGCAATAACTATTAAAATCCCAATTATTTTTTCATGAACCTGGACAAGCTGATTGTATAGTCCTCATGGAATAGAAAAGAAGCAAGAATGGTCAAGAAAATAAATTCCAGGGAGCAATCAAGGGTCCTATGAGGCACTACTGTGTCTGTGACACCATCCGCAAGTTCCGTCTTATTGTTCTCTCTTTGCCAATAATGCCTTATTTTAAAATGGCAGGTCCAGCTCTACTTAACAAGTTCACATTCCATTCAGTTCATAAAGGATAAAAGGAAAGTAGAGGAGTATGACTCCCCTTTGAGAACATTTTCCAGAAATTTCAAAATTGTACATAATAATTCTGCTTACCTCCCACTGGCCAAAATTTAGTCACATGGTCAAACTCAGCTACAAAGAGATGGAAATTTTAGTCTTTATTCTAGATGAGAATACAAGCCACTGAAAATCAGGGTTCAAAAAAAAAAGGGGGAAAAGAATGGGTAA
The DNA here is from genome assembly GCF_030445035.2 of Dasypus novemcinctus. Lineage (NCBI taxonomy): Eukaryota > Metazoa > Chordata > Mammalia > Cingulata > Dasypodidae > Dasypus > Dasypus novemcinctus. The sequence goes on from NC_080688.1 coordinate 64,650,122, forward strand.
TGAAGGATAACTAGCAATGTCTATCATTACATGATGTTTGTTCTCAGAAATATTCATTGAGGCCCTACTGTTTTCTGGTCCGCAGAGGGGACTGACAACAGATGGCTGGTTCCAGTGTTCAGCAAGTTAGCACTCTAGTGTACGCTGGCTCAGGTAGGGACAAATAGAGTAATCAAACAGAATAGACAGTACAGGAAGATACGTGCGGATAAGAAATTGGTACATTACAAGGTTGTATTTCAAAATAGTGAAAAAGAATAGTGATAGAACAATTGGCTATGTATATCTGGAAAAACATGTAGAACCCTACACACAATACTTAAAATTAATTCCAGATATTCGAATAGAGTTAAGCACAAAAATCAAAACTATTAAAAAATATTAAGAGAAATGGAAGACATTTTTAATTTGGACAAGGAAAACAGTGCTAAGCAAGAAACAAAAACCAAAAGCCATAAAATAATAGATGGACAGACTTCACCTCATTAAAATTTCTGGAAAATTAAACATACCAAAAAGAAGGTATACAGGAAAATTTTTCAGGTAACATATTTATCATACAGAAATTTAATAACTACAATGTTTAGAAATGCTAGAATTCAGTAAGAAAAGGACATCCCTTCAAAAATAATGTTTATAAGATATGAATAGGCAATTCACAAAATAATTTCAAATTGCCATTTCAAAAGAGAAAACATGCATCATATCCAAGCCACTTGGATGCCTGCCCAAGAAATCTGGGTCTTTTCTTTAGGCATCGGGGTGGGGGGTCATGGAAGGTTTGCAAATAGGTGATAATATGTTTAGGTGCCTATTTTAGATGGACCACCCTGGAATTAGTGTGAAGGATGTACTGAGAAGCTAGAGAAACTAGGGGCAGAGAGTCCGGTTAAGAGGTTACTGCAAGTTTCCAATTAAGATACCTCCAGTTTCTATGGACCTCCTCAGTTTCAAACACAAGAAATAATAGATAAAAAATAAAAAGAGAAAACAAAAAAAGAGATATCTGGGTTTGAAAAACAAGACAAGAGTCTTAAATATTCAGACTTCTACTTCTGGCCATGTTTGATTAACAAGGCCTAGACTTGACCTCCTCCCACAAACAACTAGAATGCTGGACAACATAAATGAAACAAAGATTTTCAGATATTGGATAACAAGGAAGAGAGGAGAAAGAAACCAAATGAACCCTAAAATAACCCAGAATTTCTGCCTGAACTTTGTTTCTGGAATTTTGGTACAGGGAGAAGGGACTTCAAATTGAGTCCAGCAGCCTCTCTGTGTTGAAGAGGTGGAGATGAGAGTCAAGGTGCTGAGAAGCTGGTGGTTGTGGGGCAGGGTTCTGGAAAAGAGGAAAGAACTCCAGAAATCTGCACAGCAGTCCACTTAAGTCTTTGCTGAACAATAGGCCAGGCAGGTTAGAGTGGTAGTTCCCAGATCAGAGGAAAAAACTCCTGGGGGATTGAACAGTAAAGCGTCCTCAGTGATAGTAGTGATGGTTTCACAACTTTGGGAACATGCTAAAAAACAATGAATTGTGTGCTTTTGAAAGAATGAATGTTATGGTATGTGAATTACGTCTTGATTTTTTTTAAATGTAAAATAATAAGAGTACAACCAGGGCATAAATGGCAAAAAGTTTAAAAAATAAATATATGTTAAAAGGTGGAAGAAAGTATACCATTCTACCACCACATGTAAGGAAGATGTCATAGATGTCTGTTACAAGTAACAGACAAAGTAGACTTCAGAAAAAGAAATATTACCAAAAATGGGGGGGGGGATGAAAATGGCTGGAGTGATACCCTCAAATCAAAAAGGCAAAAAGGAGGTAAAAGAAGTACTGCAAAAGCGAACGGGCTAGTTTTAGAGACGAGCATGGTTTTAGACAGCTATGGCAGCAAGGAAAAGAGACAGTGTACCAGCAGAGGTGAAGATAGGTGAGTAAATGTGTCAATGAAGGCTGGTAGTTTTCCGATTGCTTCTATTTTTTCAATGAATTAGGAAACAGAGTCATCAGCAGAGAGTGAGAATGGGGCAAGTGTTGGAGGTTTGAAGAGAGGGGAGAAATTATGCCTTTGTAGAAAGGCAGTGAGAGAGACTGGACCAGGGAACTAGAGTGTGACTTCAGGGCAGTGTGAAGGGCCCACCTGAGGACCGTGGACGTGAATTTGAAGTGAAAACCATCAGTGGTAGCAGCAGCTCCCTCATTAGACCAGTGACACAGTGAAGTTCTGGGGCAGTTTATAACATCCAGCTGTTCTGCCAATCTTGCAAAGATTCCATGAACTTTCTAATATCCCTTACTAAGTCTATTTCTGCTTGAGCCAGTTAGATAGAGTCTATCGTCCAGAACTATGAGCCCTGAGTGACACAGCTTCCCAAATGATTTTATGAGGCTCGTGTGACCTAGATCCCCAAACTGTCCAGAGCCACTGGGAAAGGAAATTACAATCCAATCCTAATTGCACACATAAATGCAAAAATCATATATATATGTGTATATATATATGCATAAAAACCAAGCAAAGTTAGGTTTAAATAAGCAATCCAAGTGTGGTTTACATGAGAAAACATACTACATATGTAGTAAAAGTGCAAACGCATGCATGGGAAAAATAAACCTCACCTTTAGGATGGTGATTCCCTTTGCAGAGTAGGGTGTGAGGTCAAACGCAATTTGGGGGCCATCAATTGTCAACTGCATTTCTTATTGATTTCTTAAGGTAAATGCTACATTGTCTCCTAAATCTTTTTCTTGGGTCTGAAATATACTTTTTTTTTCAAGAAGTAACTGGGTCCTTGGTGAAATCACCAAGCTTCTATATCAATCAAGGCTTACGATGCTTCCTCATAATTGTCTCAGTCAGTGTGAGGACAGTTTTTTGGTTACTGCTACCTGAGGCACCTAAGGGATTCAGTCTCTTCCATGAGCCTCTCTTAGCATCTCTAAGCCATGGAGGCTTTCCCTGGCTCCCGTGTCGTGTGGGCTTTTCTCTTATTCTATGTGCCTTCATCTACCATAGAATACCAAGAATCACAAGTGTTTCCATTTTATGGGTGCTCTCTGTATGCCGGCCCTGCTAAGCCTTCTGCATCCATGGTTTTAAGCTATCTTCACAGCACACCTGCAAGCTAGAGTTACTAACTCCAGTTTGTGAACCAGAAAACTGCTATTTAGAGGTGCTAAGTGATTTGTCCAAGGTCACACCACCAAAATAAGGCTAGGTCAGTCCATTTTCTGCTAGCTCCTGAGAGGTCCTTTGTCCTGCATCTCTCCCCACAACCTGAGGCCAGGTCCAACAGTGTGAGCTGAGCAGCCACAGGCTTCCCCCTCCCCCCCCCCCCCCCCCCCCGGTATTGTTCTGATGGGACGGAGCCTTTTGTGACAAGGTCCAGCAGCAGGGCAGGTGAGCAGCGCTTGTCACTGGTGAAGACGGCGCTGGTGCGGCTCCTGAGAGTCCCGTGGCTCACGGCGTGCACACGTGGGCCACAGCCACTCTTGATCACAGGGGCTCAGGCTGCCTGAACACTTGCCACCAGGTCCCACTAGATGTCCCTGCTACTTAATTTTTCTGGTGCCTGAAAGCGAACCAAAGCATTCTAGCCGCGCTAAAACCCTTCCAAGTCAGGAAACTGGGCTGTCTGGCATTCTGGGGTTGTGTCAGAGCCACTAGACTCTTATACTCAGAGCCAGGGACTTCAAAGGAAGGAGAGAAGAGAGACTCACTTTATGGAGGGCTTGTCAGCCAGTCTGCATAGCTTAATATCAAAGCCAACACTTTAGCAACACTTAGTATGCTCAAGGCATGCTGTTCTAAGCACTTTACAAATATTAACTCCCTTAAACCTTGCAACAATCCCTAGACAAGTCCAAAAGTCCACAGGGGTTAAGTAACTTGCCCAAGGATCATTTAATCCTCACAACATCCCTGTAAGATCCCTATTTTGCAGATGAGGAAATCAGCTCAGAAAAATTAAGAAGCTCAAAGTTCCACAGTCAGACAAAAGCAGGATTCAAACCTAGGTCTGACTCAGAACAAAATATAATATCCGATTTGGCTCCTTCCCAGGAGAGAAGAATGGTTTGCAGGGAGGATCCTTAGCCCTCACCCTTCGGGGGTTGCTCAGGCAGACTTACAAGTCTATAGACTCCACGAAGGATGGTGGGCCCGCCCCTCACTGCAGCGGGGCTGAGCTCTTCCGAGCTAATTCAGGAGTTGCTTCTAAGGAACAAGAGAAGAGACAAAATCTGTCATCCTCGCAAACCCCTCTGAGGGTGTACGGAGAGGAGCATCGCCCACCCCCACCCCCATTCTCCAGAGTGGGGAAGAGGATGAGGGCGCCCGGGCTCTGAGGGCAGGTTCTGGTCAGGACAGCACAAGTTGCTGGAAGGTGGGATTCGAGGGGATCTATGGAAGGCCTCAAAATGGCTCCCTTTAGCCAACTTTTAACTCCGCCTGAAATCCCACTTTTAGAGATGTCTTTTTTTTTTTTTTTTTTGACTTAGGCATCGGTCTCTGTTAAAACACAAATACTACCCATGCTAGTCTCGGTGGTGTCCGTCCAGGCCTACAGGGTGGGCAAACCCTCTCCCCGTGGAATTAGGTGTGGCCGCCTGACTCCAGCGGACAATGCGATGTCAGTGGGAGTGAGCGGTGAGTCACTTCCAGCTGGAGGCTTTGAGAGCCGGTGCACAATTCTCCACCTTCTCTCTCTCCTTTGCCATGGTGACCGGCAGTGTTTCAGAGAGTGTCAGGTCTATCCGCCTGCCTCCAGGGTAAAGACGCAGAAGCTCAGTGGACGCGTGATGTGAGGGAGCAACAGACCTGTGGCAGCAAGCCCCCAAGAGTCTGGTGTTGTTTGTAATGATAGTATAATTTAGACCATTCTGACCGATACACCACAAGGACACGTTCTTCTATTCATCAGTCACTGACATCTTAGAATTTTTGTACAGCCAGGACTTTGGAGAAAGCTGGAGCTTTACTGGGGCAAAAGAAGAAAGAAAAAAAAATCTGCCATTGTCAGTCTTCAAAGATGGCCTCAAACAATTCCACTACTGTATGTCTATGTTGTTCCTCAAAACAAATGGTGGAGTCCCATTCCCCAACCTTGAATCTGGGCTGATATTAATGACTAGTTTCGTTAATAGAGTAAGATGGAAATGACATTCTGGGACCACCAAGGCTACGTCACAAGAAGCCTGGATCTCTTGGAACACCCTGTCTTTGGACACACCTTCTCAGAAACCAGCTGTCATGCATGAGAAGCTGAAGCCATGGGAGGCCATGTACAGACACTCCAGTTGACAGTCCCAGCTGAGCTCCCAGCTGACCACCAGCCATCTGGGTGGGACACCTAGCCTAATCCAGCCCCAGGAGCCATTTGAATTCAATTCCATGAGAAACCCTGAGAACTGTCCAGCTGAGCCCATCAACCTCCGGGTCATGAGAGATAATGGTTATTGTTTTTTCAGCCAATAAGTTTTGGGATAGTTTGTTATGCAGCAAGAGATAACCTACACAGAGATTGGTACCCAGAAGTGGGATGCTTTTGTGTGTGTGTATATATATATATATAATATATATATAAATCTAAGATGTGTCATTGGTTTTGGGACTGTGCAGCAGGCAGAAACTGGAAAGGCTCAGAGGCGGCTATAAGTCAAGGATTGGAGGACAACACTAAAACTAAATCTAGAGAAAAGGTGGTCTCTTTCCTGTAGTGGTGGAAATTTCAAACACCACCACCTTGAGCACATGAAATAGAAAGTATACCTAATGACCTCATGGATTTGGCTGAGGAGATTCCCTGGCTGGATGCTGCAAATGTCAACTTGTTTATTTCAGCCATATATGAAAAGGAACATGCACAGAGAAAGGACCTAAAAAGGAACTCTTCCACTTTTAAGGAGAATTTAGAGGAAATCTAAAAGGCCTAGGACATTGTTTGCAGTCAACAAAAGATTCTCAAAGTAAGAAATGGCCTAAGGGTTAAGATCCTTTGTCAAGACCTCAGAAAGATTTAAGGGCATGCCTTAGCATGCTAACATGCCACCCTCTCAGATAGACAATAGAGCTTTTATGAATCTTTACAGTGTTTGCCTTAGACCCTCTTCCACTCAAAAGGACTTCCAAGGATATTAAGTCCATTGTTCCACAGCACACTGACTCAGTCCAAGGTAGAGAAGAGCCTATTTTAAGAAGATTTATGGATATGGCTTTTATATATTGGCGTGAACTCCAACAGGATCAATGGGAAATCACAGTTTTTAGGACCAACATCAGCTTGGCTTGAAAAGGTCAGAGACAGTCCAAAACGAAAAGCCCAAAGTGTCAAACATCAAAGATAAAGAGAAAATTCTGAGGGCAACAAGGGACAAGCAAACCATCACTTACAAGGGATGCCCAGTAAGATTTAGTGCAGATTTTACATCAGAAACCATGGAGGTGAGAAGACAGTAGTATGATATAATTAGGATACTAAAAGAGAAAGATTGCCAGCCAAGAACTCTTTATCCAGTGAAATTGTCCTTTAAATATGAAGATGAGTTTAAAATATTGACAAACAGAAACTGAGAATTCATAAAAAAGAATTGGGCTTTGCAGGGAGCCTTACAGCCCAAAAGAAAAAGACAGGAGAGAGAGGCTTGGAGGAGAGTGTAGAAGGAAATACTAGCAGAAAGGGAAACCAAAAGAGTAAAAAGGATAGATGAAAATAAAATATGACATAGGAAAGCCAAAGAATAAAATGGTGGAAGTAACTAATGCACTTACAGTAATATCATTGAATTGAATGAATTAACTCCCCAGTCTAAAGATATAGGCTATATGGACAACAACGATATTTTCTGTTTTAATCCTAGATCATTAAGAATGAGTAAAAATTGAGATCATGACAGAAAGAGAAAATATGAACACGGAACTCAAAGAAATAGGGTGAAAGTAAAAAAGAAACAGAATATATTCAAAGAAAAAAATTTAGTGACAGAATGGATTAAAAAACATGATTGTTTAAAAGGTTGCTTGTAAATCATTGGAAATGCATGGAAATGGTGAAACAACCTATACTGACTACAAGAAATAGAAGAGATCAACAAACCAATCTTATTTAAAGAGATTGAATCAGTCATCAAAATCTACCAAAAAGAAACCTTCAGGACCAGATGACTTCACAGGTGAATTCAACCAAGCATTTCAAGAAAAATTAACACCAATCCTTTTTAATCTCTTCCAAAAAATCGAAAAGGAGGGAACATTACCAACACATTTTATGAAGCCAATATCACCCTAACACCAAAGCCAGATAAAGATACAACAAAAAAAGAAAAGTACAGACCAATCTCTCTAATGAACATAATGTAAAAATTCTTTTTTAAAAAAATTTATTTATTTATTTCTCTCCCCTCCCCCCCACCCCGCCCTAGTTGTCTGTTCTCTGTCTATTTGCTGCATCTTCTTCTTTGTCCGCTTCTGTTGTAAGCAACACGGGAATCTGTTTCTTTTTTTTTGCTGAGTCATCTTGTTGTGTCAGCTCTCCATGTGTGCAGCGCCATTCCTGGGCAGGATGAACTTTCTTTCGCACTGGGTGGCTCTCCTTGCAGGGCGCACTCCTTGCGCGTGGGGCTCCCCTATGCGGGGGACACCCCTGCGTGGCATGGCACTCCTTGCGCGCATCAGCACTGCACATAGGCCAGCTGCACATGGGTCAAGGAGGCCCGGGGTTTGAACCGCTGACCTCCCATGTGGTAGATGGACGCCCTAACCACTGGGCCAAGTCCGCTTCCCAGATGTAAAAATTCTTAACAAAATACTTGGAAATAGAATCCAACAGCATATTAAAAGAATTATACACCACAGACAATCGAGATTTATTCCTGGTGTGCAAAGGTGGTTCAGCTCAAGAAAATCAATTAATATAATATGCTACATTAACAAATTAAAGGGGGAAAAGCACATGATCATCTTGATCAATGCACCAGAAGCACTTGACAAAATCCAGCATCCTTTCTTGACAAAAACACTTTGAAAGGTAGGGATAGGAGGAAAGTTCCTCAATATGATAAAAGGCATATATGAAAAATCCACAGCCAGCATCATACTCAATGGGGAAAGGTTGGAAGCTTTCCCTCTAAGATTGGGAAAAAGATGCCCACTGTCAACACTGTTATTCAATATTGTGTTAGTAGTTCTAGCTAGGGCAATTAGACACACACACACACACAAAGACATCCAAATAGGAAAAGAGGAAATAAAACTCTCACTATTTGCAGATGATATGATTTTACATTTAGAAAATTCAGAAATGTCTACCACAAAACTACTTGAGTTAATAAATGAGTTCAGCAAAAAAAGTGGCAGGACACAAGATTGATATACAGAAATCAGTAATGTTTCTGTTCACTAATATTGAACAATCTGAGGAGGAAATCAGGGAAAAATTCGACTTACAATAGCAAAAAAATAAAAGACTCAAATACCTAAGAATCAATTTAACCAAAGATGTACAGCAGACCTATCTTCAGAAAACTACAAAACATCGCTAAAAGAAATCAAAGAAGACCTAGACAAATGAAAAGATATTCTGTGTTCATGGATTGGAAAACTAAATATAGTGAAGATGTCAATCATACCCAAACTGATTTGTAGATTCAATATAATACCAATCAAAACTCCAAAAGCCTATTTTACAGAAATAGAAAACGCAATTTCAAAATTTATTTGGAACGGAAAGGGCACCCAAATAGCCAAAAGCATCCTAAAAAATGAAGAGTGATGTGGGAGTTCTCTCAATGCCTGACCTTGAAACATATTATAAAGCATGGTATTGACATAAAGATAGACACATTGATTAGTGGAATAAAATTGAGAGTGCAGAAATAAATCCTCACCTCTATGGCTTTTTTTTTTTTAATTAAAACTTTTATTTTTTTTAAAGAAGTTTTAGATTATATAAATGTTACATGAGACTTCATATGCCCCACTCCCAGCCCTCCCATATTTTCCCACATCAACATCTTTTATTAGTATGATACATTTGATACATTTGTGATGAACACATATTGAAGCATTGCTAATTGTGGACTATAGTTTACATTATAGTTTACACTCTGCCTTACACAATTTTATAGGTTATGACAAAATGTATAATGGCCTGTATCCATCATTGCAATGTCATGCAGGACAATTCCAATATCCCATTCCGAAAATGTCCCCATATTACATCTATTTTTCCCTCTCCCTCCCCTCAGAACCTCTGATGACCACTACCTTTATATCAATGATAAAAGTGCTTCCATTGCTAGAATAATAATAAGTCTGTAATAGAATAAAAGTAAGTCTACTTTAGCCCATTGTTCACTCCCCAATCTCGAGGATTTGGGGATGGTGATGCCCACTCCATTTCTGATTGAGAGGGGGTTTAGATCCCATGGGGCAGATGGATGGAACGATCTTGCTTGCAGTTACAGGCACTCTGTCCCTTGGGATGGACCTTGTCCATCACCATCTCCTTAATAGGTGTCATGGGTGAGTCCAATGAACTGGGGAGCAGGTGTTGCAACTCTTTTGGGATTCTGGGCTTAACAGGCATGTGAACGGACCAAAGATTTAAGTCTCTGGGACATATGTTGACAAGTATAGTGTTAATTTTAGGTTCAAATAAAAAGGATAGAAGAGCCTTGTGTAAGAAAATAAAAATGAGTCTAACTCTGTTACACTGGGGAGTATAAATTCCAAAGTAAGGCCCACTGACACGATGTAAGCCTAGCTGGTTTTTGTTTGTTTGTTTGTTTGTTTGTTTGTTTGTTTGTTTGTTTTACAAACCTACCAAGTTCATGTTACTGGGACAAAATAGTGTCTTCAACAAATGGTGATGGGAGAACTGGATATCCATAACCACAAGAATGAAAGAGGACACTATCTCACTTCCTATACAAGAATCAACTCAAAATGGATCAAAGTCCTAATATAAAAGCCAGGACCATGAAAGTACTGGAAAAAATGTACAGAAACATCTTCAAGATGTTGTGGTAAGTGGTGGTTTCTTGGTCCTTACACCCAAAGCATGAGCACCAAAAGAAAAAATAGCTTAAGGAATCTCCTCAAGATTAAACACTTTTACACCTCAAAGGACTTCGTCAAAATGATGAAAAGGCAGCTGACCCAATGAGAGAAAATATTTGGCAATCACATATCTGATAAGGGTTTAATATCCATGATATATGAAGAGATGCTTCAACTCAACAATAAAAAGACAAACTACCTGATTAAAAAATGGGCAAAAGACCTGAATAGACATTTTTCCAAAGAAGAAATATAAATGGTGAAAAAACACAGGAAAAATGTTCAACATCACTAGCAATTGGGGAGATGAAAATCAAAGCTACAATGAGATATAATTTCACACCTATTAGAATGGCCACTATTAAAAAGTCGGAAAACTACAGGTATTGGCGAAGATATGGAGAGATAGGAATGCTTTTTCACTGTTGGTGGGACTGTATTAATAGAATAGTATGGTCACTGTGGAGGACTATTTGGCAGTTTCTAGGGAAGTTGAATATAGATTTGCCATGTAACCTGACAATACCACTATCAGGTACATACCCAGAAAAACTGAGAGCAGTGACACAGACATCTGCGCACCAGTGTTCACAATGGTGTTATTCACAATTGCCAAAAGATGGAAACAACCCAGGTGTCCAGCAATCAATGGATAAACAAATTGTGTTGTATACACATGATGAAATATTATGCAGCTTCAAGTGGAAAAGAAATCTTGAAGCACATGACAAACTACATGAACCTGAGGACATGAAGTTAAGTGAAGCAATCCAGACACAAAAGGACAAATAATGTATGATTGTGCTATTATGATCTAAATATACTGTATAAACTTATGGAGTTAATAACTAGAACATAGGTCACCAGAAAATAGAATGAGGTTGGAGAATGGAAAGCTGAGGGTTAACCTGTACAGTTGTTTGTAAATCTTTGGAAATGAATAGAAATGGTGAAAGCACATCATAGTGTTTGAACTAGTATTGTTATTATATGGGTATGACAGTTGTTGAAAGGAAAAGTCTAAGGACATGTATATTACTAGAAGGAAAGCTAAAAATATGTAACATGGGACTATATAACAGTGAAACCTCTTGTGAAATATGAATATAGGTAATATTGCATATGTAAGACTTTTTACAAAATATAAATACAAATAAACTAGAGAGAAGGAAACAGAACATCAGTTATGTACAGTGGGGAGAGATTGAGAGGAGATGAGTTTTTTTATTTTTTTGTCTTTTTTTTTTTGGTTTCTAGTATTGAAATAGTGAAAATGCTCTAATAATGATTGAAGTGATGAATGCACAACTAATGATTATACCAAATACCATTGATTGTACAATTTGGATGGATTGTGTGCTATATTAATATGCATCAATAAAACTGATTTGTTAAAAAAAAAGTCATCTTTGGAATGTCAAAGGAAAGCATCCAGATACTAGAGGCTAAAGGGGGTAGGTGGGTGCTTGTAGTAATAGGTGTATAGTAGACATTTGTTGAATTAATGAACAAATGAATGATGGAATGGCAAGGAAAAATTTCTCTTCCTTCCCAGCTTAACAAAGGCCTGGCTCTCCCTACCACCAGCACACAATTATCTCCAAGGCTTGTTACCAGCCAGCCCTGGCCAAGGTGAAAGGGCATGCCTGAGGCTCTTCCCTGCCCTTCTTCCCCGAGATTTCCTCCTCAGGGTTATGGCACCCCCTTTCTTCTCTTCCTTCTTTTCCTCCTCCTCCAAACACCACAGCCCCTGTATTAGTGAGCCAAAAACGGTGCTGATGCAAAACACCAGAAATCTGTTCACTTTTATAAAGGGTGTCTATTTGGAGTGGAAGCTTACAGTTACAAGGCCCTAAAATGTCCTACTCAAAATTACTTCCTCACCAAACTCTGTTGCCACGTGTTGAAGCAAGATGGCGGGTGACATCTACGAAGGTTCCACCTTCCTCTTCCCTCTTACGGCTCCATGGGCCCAGCTTCTTCCAATCTCAGCTTAGACTGGAATATGGCTCATTTCTCTTCCCAAGGCTTGTTTCTTTTTGGGCCCAGCTTCTCTGTTCTCTTTGTAAGGTCAGCTGTAAACTCAGGTGAATGGCTCATTTCTCTTCCCGGGACCTATGCCATGTCTACAGAGCTGTCTCTCTTCTGCTATGTTCTTCTCCATGTATCTACTATTTCTGTGTTCTTGATTGAGCGTCCATTTATATATCCCACCGAGGGGGTGGGGACTCAACCCTGCATACCGTAATGATGTGGTTGAATCAGAGCCCTAATCTTGATTTAATAAAGTAAGAATGAAACCTCTAAATTTAATGTAATCAAAGGGGTATCACGCCCAGAGGAACAGACCAGTTTAAAAACACAGTCAATATCTCTTTTTAAAATTCTTAAATAATATCAAACTGCCACAGCCCCCAATACCTTTCAGTTCACAAACACTTTTTTTTTTTTCAAAGATTTATGTTGTTTTTTAAATTTAATCCCCTCCCCCCCACACACCCCCTTGTTGCCTGTGCTCGCCATTCTTCTTTGTCTACTTGTCTTCTTGTCTTTCTCTTTGGGAAGCACTGGGAACTGATCCTGGGACCAGGATCAGTTCAGGACATGTTGAGTGCCAATGTGGGAGGGGCACTCAATCACTTGAGCCACCTCAGCTCCCCCAGTTTGCTGAGTCTCTCATCGTCTTTCCTCTGTGTCTCCTTTTTTGTTGCATCATCCTGTTGTGTCAGCTCACCGTGCAAGCCAGCTCACCACAGGGTGAGCCAGCTCTCCGTAGTGTGGGCCAGTTTTCCCTTATGAGGAGGCTCCAGGAATTGAACCTGGAACCCCCTCCCCATATGGTAGATGGGAGCCCAGTCACTTGAGCCACATCTGCTTCTCTGCGGTCACCCCTCGGGCTGAAGTGTGGTTTGCTGGCCTGGCAGGGGAGCGGCCGCGGTAGGCCTAATTCCGCTGCCCCCATAATAGGGTGGTTGGTCGGGCCCACCGCCACCCCTGAAGGAAGCTCGGCATGGGCGCAGAGTGCCCTCGGGTCTCCCCTTCTCGGCAGCCATGCTTCCGCGGCCACCCCTCCTCTCAGATGGCGCCACCCGATGCCTTGTGGGGCGGCACCCTTCTTCTTCCTTCTCCCTGGGCAGGCGCAGGGCAGAAAATTCCAGTCTGCCCTTTTCCCCTCCCCCGACAGCAGCAACAGCCAGGTGTGGGCGGAAAACTCCAGTCTGCCCTCCACCCCAGCAACAGCAGCCACCAATCACTAAACCCTGCCCCTTCCCCCAGCAATAGTGACAGCCAATCCCTAACCACCACCCCTCCCCTGTCCAGCACCTCCCACTGACCTTTCGCCGGCAGCCAATCAGAACGGGGCGTGGCTTCGACCAATCAGCCTTCCCCAGCCCCTATAAAACTGTTGCCTCTCCCTCAATAAAGTGGACTTGCGTGTTTACCTTGTCTCCGCGGTAGTTCTTCTGCCGTGCGCCCTCCAGTCCTGAGAGCCCCCGACAAGGGCCTGGCCTCCCTTGTCCCCAGTTCGTCGCCTGCTTCTCCGGGCGACCCCTTCGTCGCCGGCTTCTCCGGGCGACCCCTTCGTCGCCGGCTTCGCCGGGCGACCCCTTCGTCGCCGGCTTCGCCGGGCGACCCCGTCAGCCGAACCGCGCAACCCCTTGTGAGACCGATCCCTCGTCTGCTGCCGGACCGACCCCTCGTCCCAAGTGGGACCGACCCCTCGTCCCAAGCGGGACCGACCCCTCGTCCAGAGCTGGACCGACCCCTCGTCCGCAGCCAGACCCCACCTCTACCGACCGAGCAAGCCGCCGCAGTTGGCGCCCAACGTGGGGCAAAGCAACCCCACCACAGCACAACGTGGGGCAAGGCAACCCCACCACAGCCTCACTCCATAACCTGGCGGCTCCCCCCCCTCCTCTCTTCTCACCTTGGGACTTCTCTCGTGCAACATTGCTGCTACCTGAGCCTTGGCTACCTCATATGATCCACGGCGGTCTGGGAGAATCGCTGGATGGCTTTCTCCTTCCATGTCGGGGGTTTATACCGACCCGCTATGATTAAGAGGAGCCTTGGATTTCTCGGGAGCGCGCGCTTGCACGTCTGAAGTAATCCTACCACAGCCCTACGCCCTCCTCTCTTCTCACCTTGGGACTTCTCTCGTGCAACATTGCTGCTACCTGAGCCTTGGCTACCTCATACGATCCACGGCGGTCTGGGAGAATCGCTGGATGGCTTTCTCCTTCCATGTCGGGGGCTTATACCGACCCGCTATGATTAAGAGGAGCCTTGGATTTCTCGGGAGCACGCGCTTGCACGTCTGAAGTAATCCTACCACAGCTCTACGCCCTCCTCTCTTCTCACCTTGGGACTTCTCTCGTGCAACATTGCTGCTACCTGAGCCTTGGCTACCTCATACGATCCACGGCGGTCTGGGAGAATCGCTGGATGGCTTTCTCCTTCCATGTCGGGGGCTTATACCGACCCGCTATGATTAAGAGGAGCCTTGGATTTCTCGGGAGCACGCGCTTGCACGTCTGAAGTAACCCTACCATAGCCCTACGCTCTCCTCTCTTCTCACCCCTATCTTTTCGCTCTGCATTGCTGCTCCTGAACCTTGGCGACCTCATACGATCCACGGCGGTCTGGGAGAATCGCTGGATGGCTTTCTCCTTCCATGTCGGGGGCTTATACCGACCCGCTATGATTAAGAGGCGCCAATAAAACTCTCAGGAGCACGTGCCTGAGCACCTCCACCCCTGCCTTCACCTCTGCCTCCTCCCCTTCACGCTTGCTCCCCTTTGCCTTGCTCCACTGCTCGTCGTCCCGCCCTCCCCTCGTCGGGGCCTTCTCTTGGCCCGCGACCACCGTCGGAGCCCCACCGGCTCCGACCCCTCGTCTCACCGCGCACCTCGGCTCCCATCGCCGCGCTCTCAAGGTAAGGGCCCCTTTTCTTATCGGCTCCAAAAGGCCATTAGCAATGGGTAACATCCTATCTGCTAAGCAAGCCCCACAAGTTCGGGCTCTTGCCGGTCTCCTAGACACTCACCGGTGTAAGATCTCTTTGAAACAGCTTCAAGTGTACTGGGACCTTCTTCTCCCCTTTAATCCATGGCTAACCACGTGTCAGCTTTGGGACCCAGACACCTATACTCGCCTTATAGATAGGGTCACTTTTGCTGTGGAGCAGGAAGGTAAAAGATTCCCTCCTGGCTTATTACAGGCAACATGAAGTCCAGAAGAAATCTTGAAGGGTATAATCTATGATATGCTATATAAAAAAGGATTTAAAAGCAGCTATACCAAGAAAGTAAGAATTATGAGTCAACTGTAAATAAATTATATATTTCTGTTAATGTGTTGTAATTGTTCTGTGTTTGTCTGTCTGTTCGCTCAATGTCAACATATATTGTGATACCTCCGGATGGTAAATATAAATTACTGGAAATCTTTAAAAGAGCTCTATTCAAATGGCCAAAAATTAAATAAGCACTTATATTAATACTTAAGTTTATTATATTAATACATAAGTTTAAATGTTAATAAGATATCTACAATTAAAAAAATTGTAAGTCTTAATTAACAAAATTAACTGTACGTCTTCATAAAAAGTTGTTCTTGCCTAGATTAAAATGAATAACTTATTTTTCTTCACAGGATAATATAAAGAATGTAAAACTTATATGAATATTAAAAAGGTTAAAAGTTTGTAAAAATGCTAACGGAAATGTAATAAGTTTTGCAAAAAGACGTATTTTGTCCTAAAGTAAGATGGCTAATTTTTCATAAACTCTTGAAATTTAATTTGCATGCGGCAAGTGTAAAAGGTATTGTGATAACTTTACGTAAGGGAATGTGTTCTGTAAAGATAAAATTTATCTTCAATAGTTTACATTAAGGTATTAAATGGCTAATTCCAAAAGGTCATTCTTAAATATATATATATAAAACTAAATTGATGATAATAATAATAAAAGGTAATTTTATAACAGGAAAGATTAACAGCAACCAAGCTCCCCTACCAACTTGCTTTTAGGAAACGGTTTCTAATATTGCATGCTACTAAGTATTTAAAGAAAAGTTATTCTTAAGGAAACAGAAGATGATTTTGTCTTTGCAGCCATTGTCTATTTAGCAACACCCCTCGCTATAGGCCTAGCCACTGTTGCGCTGGACGATTGGAACCTTAAACAAAGACTCCTCCTCACTGTCATCTTCCTATCTATCGTTACTATATTTACTGCCCTCATTCTCCTTCGTTTATAAAGCAGTCTCCTACAAACCACAAAGCTTCTGTCTTAAACATACCATTCTCAACCCTATCCTCTAAATGATCTTCTCACTTCCCCCACAGCCTTTAATACTCTATTTCTTTCTCATAACCTTTGCTTTCTTGATAATATTTTCCGCCATCTGTCTAGCCACTACCACCCCAGAAGATTGTAACCATGGCCCCCCATGCCGCCATCGCTCTCAAGCAGCTCCAGCCCCGCGAAACGGCCCGCAACCTGCTTTCCCCGGCCTGCAGCCTGCTTTCTAGCATCTAATAACGTTTCTGCTTTTAACAGCTCCCCATACTTCTGCGGAGCTTCCTCCTGTCTCGACCTCACTCCTCTTCTCAGCCATCCAAAGCGTCCTTTCTCGTCCCCCGCCCCCCTCCTTTTTTCGCTTGAACCCCTACTGCGTTGCAGATTGGGCCGCCCCATGTTGGCCCGCCCCATTAACATCGGCCTCTCTCGCGCCCGTGAAGACTTTGGCCTTCTTATTGTCCTCGCCTACGTCTCCACCACTCCCGACGCTGCCGCCACCACCATCGCTGGTGCCCTGACGCGACTTGTCCTCACCGCTGCGATCCTCCAGACCATCACACAGTCTGCCTCTACCGCTCTTCGCCGCCAAGAAGAGATCAACTACCTGTAACGCGCTGTCATCCTGGACTTTTAACAAGCAGATGGACCTTATAGCCACCGAGATCAACAAGAATTGGACATTGGCCACCCTTGCTTGCAACGGCAAGATACTGCCCCCCAAATTGTACATTTGTATCCCCATCATACTCACCTCCCTCTTCAGCCCCGCTTCCCTCATTGCTTACTGCCTCTTGGGCCTCGGCTACTTGTTGCTGCTGCCATCCTGGCCCTTATTTGAAAAGAAGGGGGAAATGCGGTCACCCCTCGGGCTGAAGTGTGGTTTGCTGGCCTGGCAGGGGAGCGGCCGCGGTAGGCCTAATTCCGCTGCCCCCATAATAGGGTGGTTGGTCGGGCCCACCGCCACCCCTGAAGGAAGCTCGGCATGGGCGCAGAGTGCCCTCGGGTCTCCCCTTCTCGGCAGCCATGCTTCCGCGGCCACCCCTCCTCTCAGATGGCGCCACCCGATGCCTTGTGGGGCGGCACCCTTCTTCTTCCTTCTCCCTGGGCAGGCGCAGGGCAGAAAATTCCAGTCTGCCCTTTTCCCCTCCCCCGACAGCAGCAACAGCCAGGTGTGGGCGGAAAACTCCAGTCTGCCCTCCACCCCAGCAACAGCAGCCACCAATCACTAAACCCTGCCCCTTCCCCCAGCAATAGTGACAGCCAATCCCTAACCACCACCCCTCCCCTGTCCAGCACCTCCCACTGACCTTTCGCCGGCAGCCAATCAGAACGGGGCGTGGCTTCGACCAATCAGCCTTCCCCAGCCCCTATAAAACTGTTGCCTCTCCCTCAATAAAGTGGACTTGCGTGTTTACCTTGTCTCCGCGGTAGTTCTTCTGCCGTGCGCCCTCCAGTCCTGAGAGCCCCCGACAAGGGCCTGGCCTCCCTTGTCCCCAGTTCGTCGCCTGCTTCTCCGGGCGACCCCTTCGTCGCCGGCTTCTCCGGGCGACCCCTTCGTCGCCGGCTTCGCCGGGCGACCCCTTCGTCGCCGGCTTCGCCGGGCGACCCCGTCAGCCGAACCGCGCAACCCCTTGTGAGACCGATCCCTCGTCTGCTGCCGGACCGACCCCTCGTCCCAAGTGGGACCGACCCCTCGTCCCAAGCGGGACCGACCCCTCGTCCAGAGCTGGACCGACCCCTCGTCCGCAGCCAGACCCCACCTCTACCGACCGAGCAAGCCGCCGCACTTCTCCACAAACACTTTCCTTCTAATACTACCACACGCTTCTACTCCATCACAAGGGCCACTTCTGAAAATCAACTCTGCTCTAAGAGATTGATTCTCTCCATTCCTTGAATCTTCAGCAGGTTCCCAGCAGCTCTCAAATCCCCCACATTGACTCCAGCAACCCCATAATAAAGGCTATGGGAGCACAAGTCTAGATTTTCCACAGGCATGCCAGGTGTACCGGGATCCACACAAAGGAAGCTTGGAATGGCTGCCGACATCTGCCAGGGTTCAAGCTTCCTGAATTCTTCTCTTCCTAGGTCTTGCTTCTCACCAGGCTTAGGGTTCTTCTCTTCCTGGGGCTGGCTTCTCTTTCCTCTGTGTACTTACTTCCTGGGGGCTCCAACTTAAGACTTCAGCATCAAACTCCAACATTAAAAAGCTCCCCACCAAGGGGCTGGGACTCAACGCCCTACTGATGTGGCCCAATCAAAGCCCTTATCATAACTTAATCATGCCCAGATTCAGACCAGTTTACAAACATAATCCAATACCTATTTTTGGAATTCATAACTATATCAAACTACTACAGGCCCCTTACATTGACTACCATCTTTTCCATGCCAGTTTAGTTTACCCAAGTCGGCCTACCCTACTGGGCCTGATATTCATTGAACCAAGTTGGATCCCTTGGATCAGGGCAAACTCCCACCCGGTTAGGACCAGGACAGGAACCCTGGTATGCTGGGGGCACATGGGTACCAGGAAGCCAGGCAGTCTGTAGTGTCTCTGCCCTTTGAAAGTGAAGACTCAGGTTTATGACAATTACATGTCTGAGTGGGTTAAGATGGGACTGATGAAGGCATAAACAGCCCACAGCTGAGAAGGAGCTGGTGATTTCATCAGCCAGCCAGAGCTTTGGTCAGGGTCACCTGCACTGGCTGCCTGACAACCTGAGGTACACATTTCCTCTCAGCCAAGCTCAAACAATACTTTCCAGGATGAGGGGAGGATCCCAGCTTCAAGAGATTTCTCACCAGGGAAGGCTCACACAGCTTTCATAAAGGACAAAAAGACCATCACCAGAGATTTGGACCAAGGTTGTTCTCCATTCTAGCCTGCTGCATTGTCTTGATCTCCCGTATTGAGGTAACAGGGTTAGCAACTCCCCTACCCCCTTCCTGGAATGTCTGTGCTATTTGGGGCCTGTTTTAGTCTGCTAGACTGCCAAAACCAATATACCAGAAATGGCTTGGCTTTTACAATGGGGTTTTACTGGCCTAGAAGCTTACAGTTCTGAGTCTGAGAAAAATGTCCAAATCAAGGCAGCATCGGGCAATGCTTTCTCCTCAAAGACTGGCTGCCAACAATCCTGGACCCCTCTGTCACATGGCAAGACACTTGGTGGTGTCTGCTGGTCCCTCCCTTCTCTTCTGGGTTTCATTACTTTCAGCTTCTGACCTCTGTGACTTTCTCTTTCCCTCTCTGAATTATGTTCCCTTATAAAGGACTCCAGTAAGAGGATTAAGTCTCACCCTGGGCTACATCTTAACTGAAGTAACCTAATCAAAAGTTCCCACCCACAACAGGTTCACTCTTACAGGAAGGGACTGGATTTTTTTTTTTATTATTAAGCAGTTTTATTGGAAAATACTCATATACCATATGATCTCTCATTGTAGTTTTGATCTGCATTTCCCTAATAACTAGTGATGTTGAGCATATTTTCATGAGCTTTTTAGCCATTTGTATTTCTTCTTTGGAAAAATTTATGTTCAAGTCTTTTGCTCATTTTGTAATTGGGTTGATTGTCTTTTTATTCTTGAGTTGTGTCATCTCTTTATATAACATGGAGATCAAACCCTTATCGCATATGTGGTTTCTGAAAATTTTCTCCTGATGAGTAGGCTGTCTTTTCACTTCTTGACAAAGTCATTTGAAGCACAAAAGTGTGTAATTTTGAGAAGGTCCTAGTTATCTATTTTTTCTTTCATTACTCATACTTTGAGTGTAAGGTTTAAGAAACCATCACCTACCACAAGATCTTGAAGATGCTTCCTTACAGTTTTTTCTAGGAGTTTTATTTCTCTATCTTTTATTTTATTTTTTTAATTGTTTTTTATTTTTAAAGAAGCTTTATCTTACATAAATGCTACATAAAAAATATAGGGCATTCCCATATGTCCTGCCCTTTCCCCCTCCCACACTTTCCTGCATTAACAACATCTTTTATTAATGTGGTACATTTGTTACAACTGATGAACACATATTGAAGCATTGCTACTAATCATGGACTATAGTTTACATTATGGTTTACACTCTGCCCTGCACAATTTTATAGATTATGACAAAATGTATAATGGTCTGTATCCATCTCTATTTTTTATATTTAGCCCCTTGATCCATTTTGAGTTAATATTTGTATAATGTATGAGGTAGAGGTCCTCCTCCTTCCTTTAATCTATGGCTATTCAGTTATCCCAGCACCATTTGTTGAATAGACTTTTCTGACCCAGCCTGGTGAGCTTAATAGCCTTGTCAAAAATCACTTGACTGTAGATGTGAAGGTCTATTTCTGAATTGCAGATTTGGTTTCATTGATCGATATGTCTATCTTTATGCCAGTACCATGCTGTTACCACATATTGGTAAGCAATATGCTTAAAACTCAAGAAGTGAGAGTTTTCCAAATTCGTTCTTCTTTAAAAGACATTTTTAGTTCATTGGGACCCCTTACCCTTCCAAATAAATTTGAAAACTGACATCTTAATTTCTATGAAAAAAAAAAAAAGACTGTTGGAATTTTTATTGGACTGCATTGCATCTTTAAATCAGTTTAGGTAGAATTGTCATCTTAATGATATTTAGTCTTCCAATCCATGCACATGGAATGTCCTTTCATTTATTTTCAATGGTTCTTCTTAAGAACATGATTTTCTGGGGTACATATAGTCTCAGCCCACCACAGAGCCCTACCATGTGCCTTGGCCCTTCATCATCAACCAGTCAACAATGTTTACTGAGCATCCTCTGTTAGGCCCCAGAGTGTCTGAGAAGTCAGAGGTGTGATCATTCTCCTTTGGAAGGTCTGTGGGTTTTTAAAGAATATATAACATACACACATGAAAAGACTATTTGAAATCTTGACTAGTTCGTGATAACTTCATAAAGAATGGAGGTACTGAAGGATTTCTGAAGTGAGTGATATATTTGTGGGGTGGAGTGATTTAGTTAGACCTCCTGAGAAAGAGGAGCTGGGCATTAAAGAATGAGTGGAATTGCAAATGTCCTAGGGGAAGGGCTAGAGTTGTTGAGACTGAGAGGACAGCAAGGGCTTGAATGAGCAAGGTGTGGAGAGCAGAACTGAGACCCTGCTGGCTGAAGAGAGTCATGAGTCAGGAGAATAATGAGAGGCTGGGTTGGAGTCATGCCCTGTCTGGCATGACTAGTTATTCACGTGCCTGTATTTCATATCCCAAATAGATATTTGACCCCTGGCAGTCAGCTTTGCACCAAGAGGCTCTCCTTTTTCACACAGAGTTTTGGAATTTCTGATTGCCTTTCTTTTTCCTTGCATTATTTGTCTTTATTATTTTGTTAAGGAGTTCCATACTATCAAAACTTCCTGACATCTTTCTCACATGCGTCTTTTCTGGAGCCCTCTTCTCATTGGATCCATTGATTTCTGAGTCCTGCTGCTTGGGACTTGCTCTACTCTCCTGGATTGGATACACAACAATGTAGTACCCACTATCCTTCAGTCAAGCTCTGCCAAACATATCCAGGGGAGAACGTATTGGCCAGAGCAGAAATCAGCCAGACATGACTTGGAGACTCCAGGAAGAGGGGAGGATCTCAGAAATGTCACTAGCCAGGGCCATGTGTGGAGAATATCATGTCTTCTCTTTCTTGGATGACCCCTCGTTTTGGTGGGTACCCTTAGCTCTCACCAGCAACCTTTTCAGACTACTCACCTCCCACCTTTTTCCATTCTGCATAGAAGTGTCTGTTCCGCTTTTTCTGTCCCCAGTTCTCTGCATATATCCTTATAATAGCACCTATAAGGTTTTACTCTTTTTTTTTTCTTTCATGTAAGTTTCTTTCTAGAGCAGTGGCCTCGAAACTCTTTGGATTAGGCATCTCCATAATAAAAAAGGTGTTTGAGCATGTCTTGCCCAATATACTTTTAATTAGTGATTATAAATATGTGCCAATTATAAACATGTTTTAAATACATTTTTAAAAAGATTTATTTATTTTTTATTTATTTCTCTCCTCTTCCTCCCCCAACTCCCCTGTTGTCTGCTCTCTCTGTCCATTTGCTGCGTGTTCTTTTTTGTCCACTCCTGTTGTCAGCGGCACAGGAATCTGTGTTTCTTTTTGTTGCGTCATCTTGTGTGTCAGCTCTCTGTGTGCGCGGCACCATTCCTGAGCAGGCTGAACTTTCTTTTGCGCTGGGTGGCTCACCTTATGGGGCGCACTCCTTGTGCATGGGGCTCCCCTATGCGGGGACACCCCTGTGTGGCACAGCACTCCTTGCATGCATTCAGCACTGTGCATGGGCCAGCTCCACATGGGTAAAGGAGGCCCGGGATTTGAACCGCAGACCTCCCATGTGGTAGATGGACGCCCTATCCACTGGGCCAAGTCTGCTTCCCTTAAATACATTTTAAACACACACACACACAAAAGAAGTTTTTAGGCATGAGATGTTCTAATATTTTCTTTCTACAACCCAGTGGACTGTCCTTTTCTACCACACTTTAGAAACTATTGCGATAGAACTCTGAGACTTAATTGTTTGATGGAAAAGGGCATAAATCCCTTTCAGAATTTAATGAGGCTTAAGGAAATCTTTCCCAGAAAAAATGCACATCCACATTAAATTTTGCATACAATTTCAGGGGTCATGGATTCCATGAAACACATTCACAGTCCCCAGTTTGAGAGTCTCTGCCATAGGCTTAGTTTTTGTCTTGAACTCAGGAGGCATTCAGTTCAATGAATAAATGAATGGCATAAAAATGTTATATGGAAGGCACTGGAATGCCATCAGGGAATGTTAGACTTGGGCATGACACAGAACATTTTTAGTTCAGAAAGATTAGAGTAGCAATAAGGTGGAAAGTGGATAGAGGTAGGAGAGAACTGGAGGTTAGGAGACCATTAGGCAAATATTGTGATTCTCCAGGGAAACGTTAAGAAGACGTGAGTGAGGCACTATTCCTTCTGGCATGTAGCATATTCATCCAGCCAGCCACCCAGCCTGCCAACAAACAATTCTAAATCCCCTAACATGGGCAGGCAGTATTTTAAGCATTGGAGATCATTACCAGGACCAAGAGGTATATATACCATATGGTTTTGTTATTTAACTGTTCTAATTAACTAACTCCTTGGCCAAATTAGAGTTTTCCTTTACCTTTTACTCAATAAACAGAAATTGAATTAATTTTATTGAACAATAAAAGAATTATAATAAATCCCACAGCTCTCCAGGAAGATGATTAAACCTTGGGTCTAAGAGATAGATATGAAGTGTCACCAAGGGAACAGAGAAAATGCTCACATCCCAATTCTTAAGTTACTCAACAGTGCCAACATATTGTCAATTGAAGGAAACACAGTAAGTAGGCCTGGGTGTTCTTTTCAAAAATTCGCAGACACATATTCAGCCATAGAGAAACCTGAGTCAGCTGAATACTCGGCTCGCCCGCATTTTCAGAACATCATTCTCCACTCCTCACTAAAACCTCCATAAGTGTGAGGAGGAGATTGCAGCCTACGCTTTCCAGATAATGTGGAGGAGGAGGAGAAAGGAAGACTGGTTTAACATCAACCAGAGGGAGGGGAAGAAAGGAGGAAAGAGCATTCTTCTTAGTGCTTCTAAAAACAGCTCCAGTCAAGACACTTCATTCAAAGTTGTTCATATAACGAAAATGAAATAGAAGGCTTGTATTGTCATCATTCCAAGAGTTTACTAGAAGGCGGAGCACATCACCTTGGTGTGTATGACAGCACAGACAGCAGACGATCTTTTTGTAAATCTTGTGCAAAAAGAATGTTGATTAGGATGGTGGGATCTACGTTTGGTGTGTGGGTAAGTCAGTGTGGGGAATGATGTTCGACTGTAAGAGAGGAGGCCTTAGGACAAAAGCGAGCTCCAAAATCAAAATGGCAGAGCCTTAACTGACTGCTTTTGTTTTTCCTTCACTTTCCATCTATAATCTCTGGCTCTTCATCTCCACTTCAGGAGGACATAGGAACTAGTCACAACTTTCCATTGGTTGATTCTAGAATCTTGGACTTTCAGCCTCTCTGGGTCTCAATTTCTCTATCTTTCAAGTGGGAATAAACTTGTGGGACTGACAACTTCCTGGCTGCTTGTGAGTATCCCATGAGATTATGGTACAGAGGGTACTTTGAAAAGTTAAATGTGCTTTATAAACACATGGAATTATTGAGTCTCACTCTTACCCATTCCTCATTAAGATTGTGAGTCCATTCCCTATACCCACCCCAACACAAACACACCATTCATTCATTCAACAAATATTTATTAAGTATCCACTATATACTAGGTATTGTTCTGGGCATTGGGGCTACATAAAGAACAAAATACCTTCTTAGAGCTTACTGACTTTCAAGTGGAGAAAGATAGTAAACAAATAAATGAATAGAAAATGTCAGGTGGTGATAAAGAGTACAGAGAAAAATAAAGTATACAATGAAAACATTAACTCTAAATACTACTGTGATAAGAGGTGTATGGTATGTGAGAGTATATATGTGTAGAGTTAGAGCATGCAAAGGGAGAAGGAGTAGAAGGGAAAGGGGAGCTTAGAATTGGACACAGTAGTTCCATATACGTATATGCATATAATTTTGGTGGTAAAAATTGGGAAGGAATTGTTCTTTTAGGAGAACATAGAGTCCAAGACCTATTTATTTTACAATTCATTGTTCTGGTTCTATCTGGTCTAGGGCAAGGAGATGGTCTAGACAAAGTGCCTTCTGAAGCTTAGTGGCAAACGTCCCAATTGTAAGAAATGAAATGAGAAAATGACATAGAGATTTAGGCACTGTGCTAAGTACTTAGCATGCATTATCTCATTAATCTTAACAAAATTCCATGAATTAAGTATTATTATCCTACCCTGATAGGAATTGCACCTATTAGGGCCTATTCCCTCTCAGTCCTTGGTAGAGCTGAAAGGAGGACAAAGTGGCACCTCCCAGGAATCTTACAGGTGCTCCTCACTCTCCTGTTCTCAGGCTCAGCTCCTCCCTAGAGGAATATTGTGTGGAAATTATCTGCAGATACAGTCCTCGTTGCTCTTTCCAAGGGGGTGAGGAAGCAGATTCTTCTCCGCACCTTGGACCTAGCTGGACCTCAGCTAATCAGGACTCACCTGGGTTGCACTGCACCTACAGATTGTGTGGCTCCAGTTCTGGAAGTTGTAAATTATAAAATTCTCAGGACATAGTGGACTCTCCACATATGGTAGTCTTTATATCGAGTCAGCCTTCTGAGCTTCAGTCTCCTCACATGTAAGATGGGTATAAAAACTGCTACCTGGGGGAAACGGACTTTGGCCCAGTGGTTAGGGCGTCCGTCTACCATATGGGAGGTCCGCGGTTCAAACCCTGGGCCTCCTTGACCCGTGTGGAGCTGGCCATGCGCAGTGCTGATGCGCGCAAGGAGTGCCGCGCCACGCAAGGGTGTCCCCCGCGTGGGGGAGCCCCCACGCGCAAGGAGTGCGCCCGTGAGGAAAGCCGCCCAGCGTGAAAAGAAAGTGCAGCCTGCCCAGGAATGGCGCCACCCACACTTCCTGTGCCGCTGACGACAACAGAAACGGACAAAGAAACAAAGCAGACAAAGAAACAAGATGCAGCAAATAGACACCAAGAACAGACAACCAGGGGAGGGGGGGAAATTAAATAAATAAATAAATCTTTAAAAAAAAAACAAAACTGCTACCTGGTAAGCCGGATCCATGAGGATCAGGAAATTGTTCACGGGAATAGTAACAATAGACTCCAGGCACTGTGCTAAGTGCTTTACCTGCCTGATCACGTCAGTCTTAACAAAACTCCATGAAATAGGAAAACAGTCCGATAATTCCTCAAAAAGTTAAACATAGACCTACCATATGATGCAGAAATCCCACTTCTAGATACAAGCCCCAAGGAATTACAAGCAGAAACTCAGAGCAGGATGTTTATACACCAATGCTCATGGTGATATTTTTCACAATAGTCAAAAGCTGGAAGAAATCCAAATGTCCATTAGCAGACAAATGGATAAACAAAATGTGGTATATACATACAATGAAATAGTACTCTGTCTTAAAAAGGAATGAAGTTTGATACATGTTATCACATGGAAAACGGATGAGCCTGGTAGATGACACAGAATGAAATAAGTCAGATACAACGGGACAGATGTGATTTCACTTATATAAAATAGCTAGAATATGCAAATTCATACAGACAGGAAGTAGATTACAGATTACTAGCGGTGGGGAGTGGGGACTTAATGCACAGTGGGTGTTTGGGGTAATGGGAAAGTTCTGGTAATGGATGGTGGTAAGGGTAGTGTAACATTGTGAATGCGCTTAATCACACTGAAAGGTATACTTGAGGGTGGTTAAGATGGGAAAATTTTATGTTTTTTTTATAATTTTTGGATTTTTTTTTCATTTTTTTATCATTCCTTTTAAAAAGATACATAAATAATCACACAAAATGTTACATTAAAAAATATGAGGTTCCCATATACCCTACTCCCCAAACCCCCCACTCCGCCCACATCAACAACGTCTTTCATTAGTGTGGTACATTCATTGCATTTGATGAATATATTTTGGAGCACTGCTATGCAGCATGGATTATAGTTTACATTGTAGTTTACACTCTCTCCAAGTCCATTCAGTAGGTTATGGCAGAATATATAATGTCCTGTAAAAGAGCAGCTAAGAGACAATGACAATGAAATGCAACACAATATCCCAGACTGGAACTAATAATGGAGGAAAAAAGGCCCAAAAGGACATTACTGGGGCATATGAAGGAAACTGAAAAAGGAATATAGACCGTAAGTGCTATATCAATGCTAAATGGCTTGAACTTGATAACTGTGCTTAAGATGGTTACATAAGTGAAATCCTTTGTTATAAGCAAGTGTACATGGAAGCATTAAGTGTTCAGGGAGAATGATGTATATACAATCTACTCTCAAATGTTTAGAAAGTTGTGACAGATATATAGGTACTAGGAAGATAATTTATAGATGGATGGATGGATAGATAGAAAGAATGGTAGGGCAGCTGTGACAAAACATTAAAACTGGTGGATCTGGATATCTGGGGAGGGTGTTATGTTGGAGTTCTGTCTGCATGGGTTCTGTATTATTTTACAAATGTCCTGTAAATTTGAAAATATTTCAAAATTAAAAAGTTTTAAAAACTCCATGAGATAAGTACTATTATTATAGCCATTTTATAGTTGAGAAGTCTGAACAATATGGTTAAATACGTGCCTAAGGATATACTGCTAGTAAGTTAGAGAGCCAGGACTCAAAATTAGATTTATCTGCTTCGAAAACGAATGCTCTTAGTAAATATTTATAAAGTACTTCAGTCATAACAGCAGTATCAGTTAGCTAACTGCTAGGAAACAGATCCTCCCAAAACCTAATGGCTTAAAACAACCACATTTATTTAACCCCAAATTCTACAGGGCAGCAGTGTAGACAAGGCTCAGCTGAGCAGGTCTTCTGGCTCTGCTGGGCCCCCTCATATACCCCTGTCAGCAGTGGGTTGGCTGGTGGCTCTGCTCAGGTGGGCTGCCTGGCTGGGGTCTGGGGTCCCTTGGCTCTCCTCCACGTGGCCGCTCATGCCCCAGCAGGCCAGCTTAGACGCTTTCCCATGGCGGTGACCTAGGCTCAGAACTGGCACCCTGTCACTTCTGCTGCATTCTACTCTCCAAAGTAAGTCATGAGCCAGCTCCCATCCAAAGAGTGGAGAACTAGGCTCCCCTCTTCTTAGGAGGGGCTGCAAAAGACACATTGACGAATGATACAGAGAAATTATTAATTAGAGTCATTGTTGCAATCAGTTTACCACAATAGGGATTCAATAAATAGCAGATAGTATTACCGTTAGAGATTTTTTTTTTAAACAACATCCATCAGGGAAGCCTAGATAATTATGCTACTGTTTTCTCCCTAGAGAATTCCTTGTGGTATTTGGGATCCTTTCAGCTATAGGGGAAGGGAGGGGACAGAAACATAACTCAATCTAATTTGAACACAAAAGGAGTCTACATAATTAAAAAGGCCAGATGTGATGCTCTCCTTGGGAATGGCTATGTTCAGAACCTCAAATATTGCCATCAGGAATCTTTCCATCGTTGGCTCTGATTTTATCTAGAGTGGCATCCTTCTCCCACATCTCCATGAGGTGAAAAAGATGACTACCAGCAGCTCCAGGCTTACATGCACCCCACTTAACTCTCCAGGCTGGAGGAGAATGCCTCTACCCATCATCTTTAAGGAAGCCCTGCAATGGACTCCAACTGGCTGAGGTGGTCCTCAAGCCTATTCCATTAGGCCTCACAGTCACTGATTGGCCAGATCTGAGCCACAGCTCCATTCCTGACAAAGGAGGAAGTGTTCACCTTCCCAAAGGAGGGTCACAATACTGTTATAATGAGAGAAGGGGGAGGGAGTGCCGACGACGCCACTTCATAGATACCGACTGCCTGCTTCTCCTCACTCCCCCAGAGGAGCCCCCTGGAGTCCTCCAATGGATCTGACGTTTCGATATCAAAATGTACTTATTAGGTCTTAAATATTTTTATATGGCATAACGGCCAAGGGAAATAATTTCTTTGAACTGAAGCAAAATTGCCTTCAGAAGCTAATTGTGAAATCCTAAGTGGGGATACTCTGAAAGAATCACATTGACAACTGTCCAGATTAGAAAGTTCAGGGAATAAAAAAAACAAAACAGGACAGGCAGGAAGCTGATAAGAACAGAGGGAGGCCTTCTGTATACAGAATAGACTGGATGCTTTATTCCTGGTCTGGGGAACATCCTGGAATTGAAACCTGTCCTGTGCAGATGGACAGAGAGAAAAGAGCATTCCTAGCTTCAGCCCCAGTCAGTCTTCTTACTTTTAACCTGTGACTCCTGTAATCAGGTGCTTAGAATTTCAAGCTCTGACTCAGAGTGACCTGAGTGCAAATACCTGTCTCTCCTACTTACCAGCTGTGTGATTTTGGTAGGACGACATAAAATGTATTGTCCTAAACAACACTTTTTGAAAGTGAAAGGGGGATGTTATTAATATTTCACCACGGCATTATGTATTGAGACTCTTTAGAATCTCATCACATTCCTCTCATCAGTGAAAATGATACTTTTATACGTAGTGGCACATTATAATAAATACTCTTGTTCAGCACTTACTATTAGACAAAGTGATAAGTTCTTCATATACTTACTATAATCCTATGGTATGGGTACTATTATAGTCTACTCTTTATAGCCGAGGAAACTGAGGTTTAGGGAGTTTCATTAATTTTACCAAGATTTAAAGGGATCATGTATCAGTTTCCCTGCATCCATTCAGTAATGAGACTCTAAAGAACCCTTAAACTTGAACACTCACATGAGTATCTGTGATGGGAGAATTCATCTGGGGAAATTATCCAGTTATCAAATGATGCTCTGATTACTAATACTACCTCTTATTATCTGTTTGGATTTCTGCCTTTGGAATGGCCTACAGATCTTCAGGCACAAATTCTTAATAATAATTTTTATGGTAAAATTGTCATCCATGGAAGATAAATAAGATTTTTGAAAAGAATCAAAAGTGATTCAAGGTAAGAGTGAATCGTGTAAAAGTATACTTTGACTTTGGGTTTCCACCTAGAATGTAGAAGGCTGGAAAGAGAGTCATTCCCACCCTACCAACAAGGAAAGGTCAGAAAATGTAGAAAAATCGTAACTTTTTTGAACTCATCAAAAATGGATGTCACAGGGCAACCAACTAGCACGAAATCTAAAGACAGGATACTCCCAGAATAGACAGGACGTGAGCACTGGCTCATCTGTAGCAGAGCAAAGGAAGAAGACAGAGCAGTATACAAGCTGGCAGGAATTTAACTAAAATATTTAAAGACCTGCAAACGCCAAGTATAGGCTAGCACAAGACTACAGAACCCCTGGGAGGTGCAGACACAGGAGAGTTTCCACACTTAGAAGCTCTTCTCCATGGACCTTAACCAGGTGCTCATGAACAAAAACTTGTGGCCGAGTGAAAGACCTTGCGGTGATTCAGGCCTGCAGGAGCGGAGGGTGTGGCAATAGCTGTGGGAAAGGCAGGAGATTCCGCTCATACTTTCATCCCTTAGGCAACAAATGAATTAAACTACTGGAGGAAGGGAAGCAAATCCTTTGGCCCCCAGGGCACAGGTAAACGCCCATTGCAACTGGAGGAAGGAAAAGAAAAAATCTACTACTAGAGGAAGGTCAGGATCACTGAGAAAGTCCCGCTCCCAAGGGGCAGAAACCCAGTGCCTGTCTAAGACTGAGCCTGAATCAGAACAGAGACCCCTACTCCCACTCCTGAACACCCACCACCTCGCTGTCAAGCATCAAGTAACAAGCAGTAGTAGTCTACCACTGGCCAGGGGCAAGGGCGTGGAAAGAGACTCCCTTTGTGGTGCAGGGAAGGCTGAAAACTAATGGTAAAGAAGGAACTTTGAGAAATATCCTCTGGCACCCAATCCCTCATCCTAACTACAAGGTGATACTAGAAGAGTTTAAAGGTGATGCTGCAAACCCAAGCCCAGGTCAATTCTTGACTGGATTAACTCAAAGCCCCACATTAAAAATCTGGAAGACAAAGAGGTATGCCCATTCCAGGCATAAATACTATCAACCTAAATCTCTGCTGTCCTTCACATGATGTCCTAATTCAAACAAAAATAATAAGATACACAAAAATATCAGAAAAAAGCCACTATCAATAGACAAAGTAATTAGACTCCACTCAGAGATGACCCAGATGTTCAAATGATCAGAAAGGGAATTTAAAATAACTATAAATAATCTCTTAAATGTTCTAGTGGAAAATCTGGGTGCCAGCCATGAGCACATAGGAAATTTTAGCAGAGAGATAGAAATTAAAAGAGTAAAATTTAAATGTTAGAAATAAAAAATAATGCATCTGCCTAAGAGGTAGAAAGCTGAAAAGAGGCTGCTCCTAACTTAATGAGAGAAATCTAGATAATCTATATGAGATTATAAATTGTTGATCCCTTCAATGACCTGAAGTCCCAAGGGAAAGAATAAGCATGAAATCTAAGGAAATACAGGCTTCTCCAAAGACAGAAAAGACATGATCATCTGGTGCAGAGCATGGGAAGACGAGGTTTTCATAAAATTGGGGTTAAAAAATCAGCTACATCTGAATTTTTAAACTGACAAGAAAAGCACAAAGAACTGGAAGAGGGAATTGGGAACATACAGTTGATAGCTTCTCATACTACATAAGAAGTCAGATAATACTATGTGAAGATAACTGTGATTAATAAAAGATAAATATTGCAAATCCTGGAAAAACCACTCAAAGAGAGAGAGAAGTTTTAAAATAATAAAAATAAGTCAATGGCCATAAAATACAATGATAAAAAATACATTTTAAAAAAAGCAAAAAAGAGTGAAAGGAACAGACAGAAGAAACAGAAAATAACTACCAAAACAGAAGATTTTAATTCACCCATATTGATATTTTAAATACAAGCCATCTATACTCACCAATTTTATTAAAGAAGTTGTATGTTTACAGAAAAATCATGCATAAAATATAGTTTCCATATACCACCCTAAAATCACCAATTTACAGACAGAAATTATCCTGATTTGATATACTGAGAAGTGTGTATCCCAAACATGGTATTTTTGCCTAAAATCCATACCAACAATCACATCAAGAGGAAACATCAGACAAACCCATATTGAAGGACACTATACAAAATAACTAATCTACTACTATTCTTCAAAAGTGTCAAGACTATGAAATATAGGGAAGGACTGAGGAACAGTCAGATTGGAAGAGACTAAGGGGCACTGCAACTAAATGCAATGTGGGATCCTGGATTGGATCCTGGAGCCAAGAAGGGATGTTAATGAAAAACTGTTGAAATCTGGATAAAGTCTCTAGTTTAGTTCATTTCTTAGTTTTGTTTTATGGTTATGCAAGTGCTATGGTTATGCAAGATGTTAACATTAGAAGAATCTAGGTAAAGGGTATTGGGAACTTTTTGTGTTATTTCTGCAACATTTCTGTAAATCTAAAATTATTTCAAAATAAAGAGTTTTAAAAAAGAAAGAGATGATCAGATTGGATAAAAAGTAGATCCTACCATAAGCTGTTTTAAGAAACTCACTTTAATTATAAAGACATAGATAGGTAAAAGGTAAAAGGATGGAAAAGATATACTATGCAAACACTAAGCAAAAGAAAACTGGAGTATCTATGATAATATTAATATCTGACAAAATGGACTTTAGAACAAGGAATATACTGAGGATAAAGAGGAAGATTACATAGTGATAAAGATGCCAATTCAACAAAAAGATGTAACATTCTTAAATGTATATGCCTTAAACAGAGTGCTTCAAAATACTGAAACAAAAACTGATTGAACTTACAGGAGAAATAAATAAATCTACAATTGTGGTTGGAGACTTCAAAATTCTTCTTGGCAATTCATAGAAAAAGTTGATAGAAAATAAATAAGGTTTAGCAGACCTGAACAACACTATCAACTTTGACCTAACTGAACTTCTAGAATATTCTAACCAACGATACCAGAATACATATTCTTTACAAGTGCACATGGAACATTCACCAAGATATTATATTAAACAAACCTCAACCAATTTAAAAGAACTGAAATCATACAAAGTATGCTCTCACACCATAATGGAATTAAACTAGAAATAGATAACAAAAAGTCATTTGGACAATCCCCAAATATCCATAAACTGTGCTCCACATTTCCAAATAACTCACTGGTTAAAGAGAAAGTCAGGGCGGCGGACTTGGCCCAGTGGTTAGGGCATCTGTCTACCACATGGGAGGTCCATGGTTCAAACCCCAGGTCTCCTTGACCCATGTGCAGCTGGCCCATGCGCAGTGCTGATGCACGCAAGGAGTGCCCTGCCACGCAGGGACTGCCATGCCACGCAGGGGTGTCCCCCACGTAGGGGAGCCCCACGCACAAGGAGTGCACCCCGTAAGGAGAGCTGGCCAGGGCGAAAGAAAGTGCAGCCTGCCTGAGAATGGTGCCGCGCACACACGGAGAGCTGATAAAAGATGACACAATAAAAAGAGACACACATTCCCGTGCCGCTGACAACAGAAGCGGACAAAGAAGATGCAGCAAATAGGCACAGAGAACAGACAACTGGGGTGGAGGGGGAAGGAGAGAGAAATAAATAAATAAATAATTTTTTTTAAAAAAAGAGCAAGTCAGAAAGAAATTTTAAAATATTTTGTGGGGAGCAGATGTAGTTCAAGTGGTTGAGCACCTACTTCCCATATTCGAGGTCCCAGTTTCGATCCCCAGTACCTCCTAAAAACAAACAAACAAACAAACAAACAAACAAACAAAAAACAGCTCTCATTGGGGAACAGATGTAGCTCAGTGGTTGAGCACCGTGGCTCCCATGTACAAGGTCCTGGGTTCAATCCCCAGTACCTCCTAAAAATATATTTTTTTAATAGAATGAGAGCGAAAATGAAACATAGGACTTGTGGAATACAACCTAAGCAGCAATTAGAGGGAAAGCGTATCATTAAGTGATTATTTTAGAAGGAAAAAAATGTCTCAAATAAATAATCTAAGTTTCCATCTTGGGAAGATAAACTACAAGAGAAAATAAAGCCCAAAAGCAACAGAAGGTAGAAAATGAAAAAAGCAGATGCCAATGAAATTTAAACGGAAAACCACATAGAAAATAAATGAAACTAATGGATAATTCTTTGAAAAGATCACTAATATTGATAACTGACTAGCCACACTTACCAAAAAAAAAAAAAAAAAAAAAAAACACCTGGAATTAAAAGGGATATGCAGGGACTTCTGGGAAGATGGATGATTAGAGAGACACAGGACTCACTTTTCTCCCTGAAAAGTAGCTAGAAGACAGGCAGAAACAGCCTGGAAAAAAATGTCCTAGGGTTTAGGGCACCAGGGGAAAGCTGGACTCCACCCAGAAGAGAGACAGGCAGAGGAAAGAATCTCAGCATGAAAACTCTGTCAGTAAAAGCTGCAGATGTAGCTGCCGGCGTCTGTCCTCCCACCCTTGGAGCAGGCAGCTTTCAATTATCTGGCCTCTGGCCAGCAGCTATGCATAGGGGGCCACAGGGATCATCTCCCCAGGAAAGATGAGAGAGAGCAACACAGCCTAAGGCTGTTTCAACTTTTGGCCAACAGATTTGGTCTGCTGAGTCTCACAAGCACTTCCAGGTCGGGTGGGGTAGCACATTGTTTGCCTTGGGAGCTGACGGGGACTAAAGAGATTCAACCTCTCAAACACCCCCCCTGCTGACCAGGACTGGTGGTTGAAGGTGCAGAGGGGAGTGGAATTATTTCCTACCTGGGAAGAGGGAGGGGGCTGCCAGCAAAATTGGAGAATAACCTCTGAGAAAGTTTGCGTTGTGAGGCTCTGAATAGCCCTGTGGCAGAATCCTGCCACGTTGTTGCAGTTATTGTTGCAGTGAACGCATTTCCACCAGGGACTGAGCTGACAGGTCTGCCAAAGAGCACCATCTGGTGGCAGACCAAGGAGGTGCCTGTGGGGAAATTAAAAGGAAAAAAATAAGAAAAGTTTTTTGGGCCTTTACAGTCCCTTTCCTCAAGAGCCTTGGAAGTGGGTCAACAACCCATTACCAAGAATCAAAGAAAGTCAGGAACACACAGCCTCTTGCCACTAAATTCCCATACAAGAGAATGAAATTGAGCATCAAAGTAAACTCACCATCATAATCAGATGCCTAGACATCAGCAAAAAATTACAAGCCATACTAGGAAAATGGAAGATACGGCCCAAGCAAAGGAATATATCAAAGCCCCAGTTGAGACATGAGATTTAAGACATTTAATCAATGAAGTTTATACAAATCTCTTAAATCCTTGAGCTGAAAGACAATATGGATAAAGAGATAAAGGGCATGAAGAAGGCAAGGACAAAGAATTTGAAAACCTGAATAGAAAAATAACAGAGCTTATGGGAATGAAAGACAGAATAGGTGAGAAAAAAACACATTAAAGGCATACACAGCTGACTTGAAATGATAAAAGAAAGACTAAGTGATGCAGAAGACAGAACAGATGAAATTGAAGAAAGAAGAACAGAGAAAGGAAAGAATGGAAAATTTGACCAGGGCCTCAGGGAGATGAAAGCTAACATGAAGCACAACATACATGTCATGGGAGTTCCAGAAGGAGAAGAGAAGGGAAAAGGTGCAGAAAGAGTATTTGAGGAAACAATGGCTGAAAATTTCCCAAATCTCATTAAAGAAATGAATTTACAAATCCAAGAAGCACAGCATCACACCTATCAGAATAAATACAAACAGACCTACTCTAAGACCCATACTACTCAGAATGTCAAACTCCAAAGATAAAGAGAAAATTCTAAGAATAGCAAGGGACAAGAAAACCATCACATACAAGGGATGCCCGGTAAGGCTAAGTGTGAATCTCTCATCAGAAACTATGGAAGTGAAAAGACAGTGATATGATATAAGTAGGATACTGATAGAGAAAAATTGCCAGTCAAGAATTATTTATCTGGCAATACTGTCCTTCAGATATGAAGATGAGTTTAAAATATTCACAAATAAACAGAAACTAAGAGAGTTCATAAAAAAGAGTCTGCCTTTGCAGGAAGTATTAAAGAAATCTTTACAGCCCAAAAGAAAAAGATAAGAAAGGAAGCTTGGAGGAGAGATTGAAGGGAATACCAGCAGAAAGGATAACCAAAAGAGTAAAAAGACAGATGGAAATAAAGAGTAAAAAGAACAAAATGATGGAAGTAAATAATTCATTTACAGTGAGATCATTGAATTTGAATGGATTAAACTCACCAATCAAGGGATATAGGTTGACAGAACGGATAAAAACAAACTAACAAACATGAGCTATCCATATGCTGTCTTCAAGAGACTCACTTGAGCTTAGGGATACAAATCTGCTGAAAAAGTATAAAGGGGGATGATATGACTGAACCCACAGAAATAAAATTCATCATAAGAGGATATTATGAGAAAGAAATTAGATAACCTAGGTGAAATGGGCAAATCACATATTTGATAAGAGTTCAATATCCATGACATATAAAGAGATGCACAACTCAACAATAAAAAGATAAACTACCTTATTAAAAAAGGGCAAAAGATTTGAAAAAACATAAATAAAAATGACAAAAAACAAACACATGAAAAAATATTCAATGTCACTATCGATTAGGGAAATGCAAATCAAAGCTACAATGAGATTTCATGTCACACTTATTAAAATGGCCACTATTTAAAAGATGAGAAACTACAACTGCTGAGGATGATGTGGAGATATAGGAATGCTTATTCACTCTTGGTGGGAATGTAGAATTGTACAGCCACTGTGGAAAACTATTTGGCAGTTCCTAAGGAAGTTGAATATAGATTTGCTATGTGACCTGACAATATCATGACTAGCTGTATTGCCAGAAGAACTAGAGAGCAGTGACACTAACAGACTTCTGCACACCAGTGTTCATAGTCGCATTAGTCATGATTGCCAAAAGATGGAAACAACTCACGTGTCCATCAATTGATGAATGGATAAACAAATTGTGGTGTATACACATGATGGAATATTATGCAACTGTAAGAAGAAATGAAGTTGTGAAGCATACAACAACATGGATGAACCTGGAGAACTTTATGTTGCATGAAGCAAGCCAGACATAAAAGGACAAATACAATGTGGTATGAACTAAATATATTGTGTAAAGTCATGGAGTTAATAACTAGAGTATAGGTCACCAGAAAATGGAATGAGGTCAGAGAGTGGAAAATTGAGGGTTAATCTGTATAGAATTGGTAAAAAAGGTTGTCTGTAAATATCTTTGGAAATGAATAGAAATGGTGAAGCACATCATAGTGTTTGTAATTAGCAGTGCTAATATATAGGTATGACTGTGGTTGAAAGTTAAAGTCTAAGTCCATATATATTACTAGAAAGAAAGCTAAAAAATAGAACTTGAGGCTGTATAGCATAGTGAAACCTTGTGAAATATGAATATAAGTAATATTGCGTGTTGTTTTTCTTTGAAACAGAACAAATATACATTAATGGTATTAATGTTACAAAGCAAAATATGGACAGTAGTATACAGTAACATTTTAATAATCTTCCATTAAGGGTTAAAAAAAAAGGAAATTTACTAAGCAAAAGAAACTAGACAAAACATACTACATATTGTTTGACTCCATCTCTACAAAATATAAATACAAATACATTAGAGACAAACAGAATGTAGGGCAGGGAAAGCATAGAGAGACTGAGAGGTGATTATTAAGGGGTAGAGTTTTGTTTGTCTGTTTTTTGTTTATTGTCATTATTATTATTGGAATAATGAAAATGCTCTAATAATATTGAGGAGATGAATGCACAACTAAGTGATTATACCAAATACCATTGATTGTACACTTTGGATGGATTGTATGCTTTATTAATATGTATCAATATAATTGATTTTTTAAAAATAAAGGATATGCCATTACTGAAAAGGCCACACTTTTATGCCTATACATTTGACAATTTCGATGATATGGACAAATTTCTTGAAAGGCATAAACTACCAAACTCACTCGAAAAGAAAGGGGTAATATAAATGGTTCTAAATCTGTTAAAGAAGTTTAATTCATAGTTTAAAACCTTCTAAGAAAACGTGAAGCCCAAATGGCTTCACTGGTGAATTCTATCAAATACTTGAGGAAAAAGAAAAAAGAAAAAAGAAAAGCCAAAACTAAACAAACTGTTCCAAAATACAGAAAAAAGCATGCTCTCTAACTCAATTTATGAGGCCAGCATTATACTGACACCAAAACCAGAAAAACACATTATAAAAAAAGATGATTATAGATTAATATCTCTCATGAGCATAGATATAAAATCCTCAAGAAAATAGTAGCATATCACAACCCCAGGTATTGGTTCTTTTGAGGGCTAAAGAGACGCACAGGTTCTATGGTCATGGCAGATGGGGTTCACAGCCATGTCAGTTGGCCCTTCTTTGGAGCTGGTGTTTCTGCGTGATGGAGCTGGACACATATGGGATCTCTTTTCACAAGGCTTTCATGCTACTTTACTGGAATTATAGTTGGTGCTGGGGTTTAAGATATATCTAGGGGATTTGAATCTCTGGACTGACAATATGATAGCCAGGCCCTGAGCCTCAACAGACTTCAGCTCCTACACTCTGATTTATTGGACTTACCCCACTCAGCTAACATGGAGTTGAAGAAAGTCAACCACCACACCATGGAGCCTAGAGTGCCTACAATTGAAAGCAGGAGGATTGCATCCAGTACCCATGTGGAATCTAAGCCTCCTCTTGACATAGAGGTGCAATGGACACAACCAATCCAAGGTCCACAGAGAAAATGTGGCATTGGTGTGGGAAAAGTGGCCATGGTGGCTGCTGGGTGCAGGGAATGGGAGGAAGAGATGAGATGTGGAGGCGTTTTCGGGACTTGGAGTTGTCCTGGGTGGTGCTTCAGGGACAATTACCGGACATTGTAGATCCTCCCAGGGCCCGCTGGATGGAACGTGGGAGAGTATGGGCTATGATGTGGACCATTGACCATGAGGTGCAGCGATGCCCAGAGGTATACTTACCAATTGCAATGGATATGTCATGATGATGGGAGAGAGTGTTGCTGGGGGGTGGGGTTGAATGGGACCTCATATTTTTTGAATGTAATATTTTTACAAAATGAATTAAAAAAAAACACAAAGAAAATAGTAGCATATCAAGGCA
Organism: Dasypus novemcinctus; assembly: GCF_030445035.2. Classification (NCBI taxonomy): domain Eukaryota; kingdom Metazoa; phylum Chordata; class Mammalia; order Cingulata; family Dasypodidae; genus Dasypus; species Dasypus novemcinctus. Next base: position 64,689,378 of record NC_080688.1, read on the forward strand.
ATAATATATAAAAAAATAAGACAGCTGAGAACCAAGGTGGATTCAACATTCAAAATTAATGTAATTTACCATATCTACAGACTAAAGAAGAAAAGCCATGTGGTCATCTCAAGAGATTCAGAAAAGGTCTCTGAAAAAATCATCTATGAAGATTTAAAAAGTGACTCTTTGGAAATGAGAAATAGAGAGGAACTTCCTCAACTGATAAAGTGTATCTATAAATATACCTACAACTTAGATTATACTTAATGGAGAAAGACTGAATGTTTTCCCCTAAGATTGGGAATAGTGCAAGGATGTCCTCTCTTCTCTCACCACTCTTATTCAACACTGTAACGGAAGCCTAGCAAGTACAATAAGGCAAGAAAAATGTGGTTCAGTGGTTGTGCACCAGCTTCTCACATACGAGGTCCCAGGTTCAATCCCTGGCCCTGGTACCTCTAATTAATTAATTAATTAAATAAATAATAAAAGGCTACAGCTTGGAAAGGAAGAAATAAAACTTTATTCTCAGATGACATAATTTTCTACTTGGAAAATCTGATGGAATCTGAAAAAAAAGGTGCTGCAACTAATATATGAGTTCAGCAAGGTCATAGGATATGAGGACAACATACAAAAATTAATTGTATTTTTACATAATAGCAATGAACAAATAGATATTGAAGTTTTAAAAAGTACCATTTACAGTAGCACTAAAAGCCACACAAATATTAAAAAGTATTGAGCTTACAAAATATCTGCAGGATCTGTATGCTGGAAACTATAAAACATTGAAACCAAAGAAAGCCTTAAACTGGAGAGATACACCAAATTCATGGGCTGGAGTCAATTCTTTTCAAACTGGTCTCGAGATTCAATGCAATTTCATTAAAAATTCCAATAAGATTATTTTTTTGTAGATTCAGACAAGGTGATTCTAAAAGGTATCTGGAAAGGCAATCTAGAATAGCCAAAACCATTCTGAAAAAGAACAAAGTTGGAGGGATTCACATTACCTGATGTTAAGACTTAAAAGTTCCAATGATCAAGACTGTGGTTTTTGAAAAATGCTAGATATACAGGTCAATGGAACCAAGTAGAGAGTCTAGAAACATATCCACACATGTATGGTCAATCAGTTTTCAATTAAGGTACAAAGGCAATTCAGTGAAGAGTCTTTTAGCAAATGGTCTGAAATATTTGGATATCCGTATGTTCACAAAAATTAATCTTGATGCATACATGCAGTCTATACAAAAAGTAACTCAAAATGGACAGTAGACCAAATGTAAAACCTAAAACTCTAACTTTTCTAGAGGAAAATAGAAGAAAAATCTTTTTTGACCTTGATTTCTTTTCAATGAAAAACTTCTTAGAGATGAAATTAAAAGCATGATTTAGAAAAGAAAAACTTTATAATTTGAACATCAGCAAAACTAAGAACTTCTGCTCTTGAAAAGACACTATTAAGAGAATGAAAATAGCAGCCTGGTAGAAAGAAAATACTTGTAAATTACGTATCACAAATCCAGTTTTTGGCTATTATAAAGAAAGCTTCTATGAACAATTACAGATATTGGTGTGGACGTATATCCAGGAATGGAATTGCTGGGTCATATGTTTAACTTCAGAAGAAATTTCCAGCTTGTTTTTCAAAAAGATTTTACTGTTTTACTCCCACCTCAGCAATATATGAGAGTACCAGTTACTCTTCATCTTCACTAAAACACAGTATCTTTTTAATTTTGACCATTCTAGTAGAAGAGTAATTGTATTTGTGAATTTATTTTTGCATTTCTCTGATGACTGAAAATGAACACTTTTTCATGTGCTTATTGGTCATTCTTATAGTTTCCATTGTGAATTGTCTGTTAAAATTCTTTTGCACCCATTTAATAGGGCTGTCTTTTTCATTATTGAGTTCTAGTAGTTCTTTATATATTTTGTATACAATTAATTTTTCTTTGTTTTTTTTTTTTTTTTTTTTTTAAGATTTATTTATTTATTTAATTTCCCCCCCTCCCCTGGTTGTCTGTTCTTGGTGTCTATTTGCTGCGTCTTGTTTCTTTGTCCGCTTCTGTTGTCGTCAGCGGCATGGGAAGTGTGGGCGGCGCCATTCCTGGGCAGGCTGCTCTTTCTTTTCACGCTGGGCGGCTCTCCTCACGGGCGCACTCCTTGCATGTGGGGCTCCCCCACGCGGGGGACACCCTTGCGTGGCAAGGCACTCCTTGCGCGCATCAGCACTGCGCATGGCCAGCTCCACACGGGTCAAGGAGGCCCGGGGTTTGAACCGCGGACCTCCCATATGGTAGACAGACGCCCTAACCACTGGGCCAAAGTCCGTTTCCCTTTCTTTGTTTTGAGATTACTTTCTCCCAGTTTGTGGCTTGCCCATTAATTTTCTTAATGATGTCTTTTGATGAGTATAGGTTATTTTGATAATGTCTAATATATTCATTTTTTCTTTTATGTTTATTGCTTTCCATGTCCTATTAAAGAAATATTTTTTTCTACCTTAAAGCAGTAAAAATATTCTCCTACGTTTATTTATTTGTTAGGTCTAGGATCTATCTTGAATTAAATTTTGCATATGGTGTGAGGTAGTGGTTGAGTTCCCCCCACACACACACACACTTTTTTTTTCTATTCCAGGTTCTTTGCATTTCCATAAAATTTTTCAGGATAAACCTGTGAATTTCTACAAAAAGGTCCTGTTCGTATTTTGCTTGTGACGGTATTGAATCCACAGGTCTATTTAAGGGAAATTGGGCATCTTCAAAATATTGAGCATTTCAATCCATTTATTTAGGTCTTTAATATCTCTCAGCAATGTTTTATAGATTTAGAATAGATACATTACATGTCTTCCACCATAAAGTTTTTTTATTCACCATAAAGTTTTTATTTCAAAACAGAAATAAGATTTGATTATATAAGATGGCTTTTATTTATGAGGAGTAGATTCCAAATCAAATAGAGAAGCGTCACTTGTTCATTTTATCAACATATGTTCAAATAACCATGAAAAGTAAGTCATTGCTCATTGCTAAGTATGCAATAGTCAGGTCAGATTGTTAGCATTTTGAAAGTAAGAGCATCTCTGTGGCTGCATTTGAACAGATTCTCATACCCAGGTGGAGCTCTAATAAAGTAACTTTAGGGAAGCAGATGTGACTCAACTCAAGTGATTGAGCTCCTGCCTACCACATGGGAGGTCTGGGTTTGGTTCCCATTCCCTCCTGGAGAAGATGAGAAATATGGCAAACTGGCCCAATGGACTGGTACAGCGAGCTGATGCAACAAGATGACACAACAAAGAGACACAAAGAGGAAACACAATGAGAGAGACGACAAAGCAGGGAGTGGAGGTGGCTCAAGTGACTGAGTACCTCTCTCCTACATGGGAGGTTCCAGGTTCAGTTCCCGGTGCCTCCTAAGGAGAAGACGAACAGACACAGAGAGCATACAGTGAATGGACACAGAGAGAAGACAGCTAGTGCAAACAATGGGGGTTGAAGGGCTGGGCTGCGGTCACCCCTCGGGCTGAAGCGTGGTTTGCTGGCCTGGCGGGGGAGCGGCCGCGGTAGGCCAAGCCGCTGCCCCCATAATAGGGTGGCTGGTCGAACTCACCGCCACCCCTGAAGGAAGTTCGGCATGGGCGCAGAGTGCCCTCGGGTCTCCCCTTCTCGGCAGCCATGCTTCCACGGCCGCCCCTCCTCCCGGATGGTGCCACACGATGCCTTCTTTCTCCCTGCGCAGGCGCAGGGCAGAAAATTCCAGTCTGCCCTTTTCCCCTCCCCCGACAGCAGCAACAGCCAGGTGTGGGCGGAAAAATCCAGCCCGCCCTTTTCCCCTCCCCCGACAGCAGCAACAGCCAGGCGTGGGCGGGAAACTCAAGTCTGCCCTCCACCCCAGCAACAGCAGCCACCAATCCCGAAACCCTGCCCCTTCCCCCAGCAACAGCGACAGCCAATCCCTAACCACCACCCCTCCCCCGTCCAGTACCGCCCACTGACCTTTCGCCGGCAACCAATCAGAACAGGGCGTGGCTTCGACCAATCAGCCTTCCCCAGCCCCTATAAAACTGTTGCCTCTCCCTCAGTAAAGTGGACTTGCGTGTTTACCTTGTCTCCGCGGTAGTTCTTCTGCCGTGCGCCCTCCAGTCCTGAGAGCCCCCGACAAGGGCCTGGCCTCCCTTGTCCCCAGTTCGTCGCCTGCTTCTCCGGGCGACCCCTTCGTCGCCGGCTTCGCCGGGCGACCCCGTCAGCCGAACCGCGCAACCCCTTGTGAGACCGATCCCTCGTCTGCTGCCGGACCGACCCCTCGTCCCAGGTGGGACCGACCCCTCGTCCCAAGCGGGACCGACCCCTCGTCCGCAGCCAGACCCCACCTCTACCGACCGAGCAAGCCGCCGCAGTTGGCGCCCAACGTGGGGCAAAGCAACCCCACCACAGCACAACGTGGGGCAAGGCAACTCCACCACAGCCTCACTCCATAACCTGGCGCCCCCCCCTCCTCTCTTCTCACCTTGAGACTTCTCTCGTGCAACATTGCTGCTACCTGAGCCTTGGCTACCTCATATGATCCACGGCGGTCTGGGAGAATCGCTGGATGGCTTTCTCCTTCCATGTCGGGGGCTTATACCGACCCGCTATGATTAAGAGGAGCCTTGGATTTCTCGGGAGCGCGCGCTTGCACGTCTGAAGTAATCCTACCACAGCCCTACGCCCTCCTCTCTTCTCACCTTGGGACTTCTCTCGTGCAACATTGCTGCTACCTGAGCCTTGGCTACCTCATATGATCCACGGCGGTCTGGGAGAATCGCTGGATGGCTTTCTCCTTCCATGTCGGGGGCTTATACCGACCCGCTATGATTAAGAGGAGCCTTGGATTTCTCGGGAGCGCGCGCTTGCACGTCTGAAGTAATCCTACCATAGCCCTACGCTCTCCTCTCTTCTCACCCCTATCTTTTCGCTCTGCATTGCTGCTCCTGAACCTTGGTGACCTCATATGATCCACGGCGGTCTGGGAGAATCGCTGGATGGCTTTCTCCTTCCATGTCGGGGGCTTATACCGACCCGCTATGATTAAGAGGCGCCAATAAAACTCTCAGGAGCACGTGCCTGAGCACCTCCACCCCTGCCTTCACCTCTGCCTCCTCCCTTCTGCGCTTGCTCCCCTTTGCCTTGCTCCACTGCTCGTCGTCCCGCCCTCCCCTCGTCGGGGCCTTCTCTTGGCCCGCGACCACCGTCGGAGCCCCACCGGCTCCGACCCCTCGTCTCACCGCGCACCTCGGCTCCCATCGCCGCGCTCTCAAGGTAAGGGCCCCTTTTCTTATCGGCTCCAAAAGGCCATTAGCAATGGGTAACATCCTATCTGCTAAGCAAGCCCCACAAGTTCGGGCCCTCGCCGGTGTCCTAGACACTCACCGGTGTAAGATCTCTTTCAAACAGCTTCAAGTATATTGGGACCTTCTTCTCCCCTTTAATCTGTGGCTTACCACGTGTCAGCTTTGGGACCCGGACACCTATACTCGCCTTATAGATAGGGTCACTTTTGCTGTGGAGCAGGAAGGTAAAAGATTCCCTCCTGGCTTATTACAGGCAACATAAAGTCCAGAAAAAATCTTGAAGGGTATAATCTATGATATGCTATATAAAAAAAGATTTAAAAGCAGCTGTACCAAGAAAGTAAGAATTATGAGTCAACTGTAAATAAATTATATATTTCTGTTAATGTGTTGTAATTGTTCTGTGTTTGTCTGTCTGTTCGTTCAATGTCAACGTATATTGTGATACCTCCGGATGGTAAATATAAATTACTAGAAATCTTTAAAAGAGCTCTATTCAAATGGCCAAAATTTAAATAAGCGCTTATATTAATACTTAAGTTTATTATATTAATACATAAGTTTAAATGTTAATAAGATATCTACAATTTAAAAAAAAAATTGTAAGTCTTAATTAACAAAATTAACTGTACGTCTTCATAAAAAGTTGTTCTTGCCTAGATTAAAATGAATAACTTATTTTTCTTCACAGGATAATATAAAGAATGTAAAACTTATATGAATATTAAAAAGGTTAAAAGTTTGTAAAAATGCTAACGGAAATGTAATAAGTTTTGCAAAAAGACGTATTTTGTCCTAAAGTAAGATGGCTAATTTTTCATAAACTCTTGAAATTTAATTTGCATGCGGCAAGTGTAAAAGGTATTGTGATAACTTTACGTAAGGGAATGTGTTCTGTAAAGATAAAATTTATCTTCAATAGTTTACATTAAGGTATTAAATGGCTAATTCCAAAAGGTCATTCTTAAATATATATATATAAAACTAAATTGATGATAATAATAATAAAAGGTAATTTTGTAACAGGAAAGATTAACAGCAACCAAGCTCCCCTGCCAACTTGCTTTTAGGAAATGGTTTCTAATATTGCATGCTACTAAGTATTTAAAGAAAAGTTATTCTTAAGGAAACAGAGGATGATTTTGTCTTTGCAGCCATTGTCTACTTAGCAACACCCCTCGCTATCGGCCTAGCCACTGTTGCGCCGGACGATTGAAACCTTAAACAAAGACTCCTCCTCACTGTCATCTTCCTATCTATCGTTACTATATTTACTGCCCTCATTCTCCTTCGTTTATAAAGCAGTCTCCTACAAACCACAAAGCTTCTGTCTCAAACATACCATTCTCAACCCTATCCTCTAAATGATCTTCTCACTTCCCCCACAGCCTTTAATACTCTATTTCTTTCTCATAACCTTTGCTTTCTTGATAATATTTTCCGCCATCTGTCTAGCCACTACCACCCCAGAAGATTGTAACCACGGCCCCCCATGCCGCCATCGCTCTCAAGCAGCTCCAGCCCCGCGAAACGGCCCGCAACCTGCTTTCCCCGGCCTGCGGCCTGCTTTCTAGCATCTAATAACGTTTCTGCTTTTAACAGCTCCCCATACTTCTGCGGAGCTTCCTCCTGTCTCGACCTCACTCCTCTTCTCAGCCATCCAAAGCGTCCTTTCTCGTCCCCCGCCCCCCTCCTTTTTTCGCTTGAACCCCTACTGCGTTGCAGATTGGGCCGCCCCATGTCGGCCCGCCCCATTAACATCGGCCTCTCTCGCACCCGTGAAGACTTTGGCCTTCTTATTGTCCTCGCCTACGTCTCCACCACTCCCGACGCTGCCGCCACCACCGTCGCTGGTGCCCTGACGCGACTTGTCCTCACCGCTGCGATCCTCCAGACCATCACACAGTCTGCCTCTACCGCTCTTCGCCGCCAAGAAGAGATCAACTACCTGTAACGCGCTGTCATTTGGGACTTTTAACAACAGATAGACCTTATAGCCACCGAGATCAACGAGAATTGGACATTGGCCACCCTTGCTTGCAATGGCAAGATACCGCCCCCCAAATTGTACATTTGTATCCCCGGCATACTCGCCTCCCTCTTCAGCCCCGCTTCCCTCATTGCTTACTGCCTCTTGGGCCTCAGCTACTTGTTGCTGCTGCCATCCTGGTCCTTATTTGAAAAGAAGGGGGAAATGCGGTCACCCCTCGGGCTGAAGCGTGGTTTGCTGGCCTGGCGGGGGAGCGGCCGCGGTAGGCCAAGCCGCTGCCCCCATAATAGGGTGGCTGGTCGAACTCACCGCCACCCCTGAAGGAAGTTCGGCATGGGCGCAGAGTGCCCTCGGGTCTCCCCTTCTCGGCAGCCATGCTTCCACGGCCGCCCCTCCTCCCGGATGGTGCCACACGATGCCTTCTTTCTCCCTGCGCAGGCGCAGGGCAGAAAATTCCAGTCTGCCCTTTTCCCCTCCCCCGACAGCAGCAACAGCCAGGTGTGGGCGGAAAAATCCAGCCCGCCCTTTTCCCCTCCCCCGACAGCAGCAACAGCCAGGCGTGGGCGGGAAACTCAAGTCTGCCCTCCACCCCAGCAACAGCAGCCACCAATCCCGAAACCCTGCCCCTTCCCCCAGCAACAGCGACAGCCAATCCCTAACCACCACCCCTCCCCCGTCCAGTACCGCCCACTGACCTTTCGCCGGCAACCAATCAGAACAGGGCGTGGCTTCGACCAATCAGCCTTCCCCAGCCCCTATAAAACTGTTGCCTCTCCCTCAGTAAAGTGGACTTGCGTGTTTACCTTGTCTCCGCGGTAGTTCTTCTGCCGTGCGCCCTCCAGTCCTGAGAGCCCCCGACAAGGGCCTGGCCTCCCTTGTCCCCAGTTCGTCGCCTGCTTCTCCGGGCGACCCCTTCGTCGCCGGCTTCGCCGGGCGACCCCGTCAGCCGAACCGCGCAACCCCTTGTGAGACCGATCCCTCGTCTGCTGCCGGACCGACCCCTCGTCCCAGGTGGGACCGACCCCTCGTCCCAAGCGGGACCGACCCCTCGTCCGCAGCCAGACCCCACCTCTACCGACCGAGCAAGCCGCCGCACTGGGCTAAATAAACAAAATGAATCTTTAAAAAAAAAAGTAATTTTAAAAGTCTCATTGTATCCCTTGCAAATTCTATTTGTCCTGTAAGACATATCCTAAGACATATCCTTAGACATATGTCTAAGAAATGTTTCCTGATGACAACCTGAGACCCATTCTAAGTTAGTGCCTTACTATGCCTTCTGTGGCATTCTGTATTTACTTTTACCTTAACTTGTGATTCGTTGGGCTATGAGTAGCATAAACTCACATGGAAAACACACACCCACACACACGCACACATGAATTTACTCACTCATGCAAATAATTATCTGGAGGTAGGCTGGCTGAGGCTGGCATTGCAATTCTGTAAAGTTACAGGGCCCCATTCTTCTCTCATTCTGCTCCAATATCCTTACTGTATGATTTTCATCCTCAAGGTCCAAAACAGCAGCTAGAAATCCAGACTTCTGGTCCACAGTTGAGACACCAGGAGGAGCAAATGACAACAAAAGTGCCCCTCCCTTTAAGAAGTCTTCCACTTCCACTTACATCACACAGCCCAGAAGCTAATCAGGTGAGCACATCTAGGTAGGAAGCCTGGGAGATGTAATCTTCATCCTGGATAGCAATGTCCCAGCTAAGAACCAGGATTCTGTTAACTACTGTAGAAAGAGAAAATGGATATGGACAGGTAACGAGTAGCTCCTGCCAGACTGTCCTTAATACACCGTGGTGTAATTGCCTGGTTGTCTGTCTGTTACAAGAATGTCAACAAGTTGAAGGACACTATCTTTGATCTCTCTACCCAGGGTGCCCAGTACAGTAGCTGGTACATGGTAGGAACTCCAAAAAAACTTTACCTTTTATATTGAGGCTATGGCTTTTATTGGGACACACACATGTGGACACTAATCTTAAGTGTATATTTTGATGAGTTTTCTCATACGAATACTCACATCAGGAGTAGGCTAATTCTCCTACTCCAGATGGTCCGTCATACCCCTTCCCAGTCAATTCCCCTCAGAGGTAACCACTATTTGGACTTCTCTCATCTCAATTACTTTTGCTTGCTCTTGAGCTTCATATAAATGAAATCATATGGCACTTGACATTTTAACTAAACCAATTAATGACTAGTTTTTATTTCAAATAGGTTGTTGTTATAAAAACATTCTCACTTTCTAAAACTTTGGCTTCCTAATTTACGTATCCCGATGCAGTCCACAGATTTTACATAGTCCCATTTTCTTTTGTCCTTTTTTGTCCGCAATTCTCTCCAAAATAAGGTTCTCTCATCTATCCTCCTTAAAAAAAAAAAGCCTTACAATACCACTGCCATCATGAAACCTTCTGTGTGGTTCAAGGACACTTAACTGCATTTGCTTTGGATAGTGATTGACCATGGGACATGAATAAATGCTGGCAAAGGTGATGAAAAGTCCCGGGGATGGCCCTCTGGAACCCCTGCAGCTGCTCAGTGTGGTGCCGTGTGTCCGTCCAAACTGCCCAGCTGAAGAAGTCTGTGCCTCTGCCACGGCCACCACCAGCAGGAACCCTCACCCTCCTCGCCACCAGCAGCAGCTCTTTCTCTTGGTCAGTCAGGAGAGTGGCCCAGGTTTCCGTCAGGCCCGCAGAACACGGCAGGTGGCTTGGCGGAAACGTAAGCGGCCGATCCAAGGCGGGCAGAGCTGGTCTGAGGACTCGGCGCTTCCTCAGAGCAGAAGTGGAGCATCTCTGTCACATCTGAACATGACCCCATTCTTCCTGGAAGCCCACCCCGAAAGTGTTACGCCGCCACATGTCAGGCTTTGGCGGTGACCGGGAAGCTGACTGCGACGAGGGGAGAGAGAAACAGAGTTGGAGTTCCGTTTAGCCACCTGGAAAGCCCTGGAATCGTTCCCGTCGATGTGGGCAGCTCTAGGACACACGGGAACGACGGCCTCGTCCCCAGGTGCTGCCTTCCCTCTCCCCGTCACCTCAGGGAGCGTCAGGACGTCCTGGTCAGTCCCCCGAGAGCAGAGCTCAGGCCCAAGACTCCAACTCTCAGGTCCTGGGGCGGCCGGGGGAGGCTCACCCACGACGGGGCGGGGAGTGAGGAACGCTGGGCCACACCGTCTGCTCCAGGCCCGCCTGCGGCCTGGCCCTGAGGCCCCATCCCGCCACTCCTTTGGCCTCTTGCCCACCCTCACACCCAGGACCACCACTCAGTCCAGCTCTGAGGAGTCAGGAGGGGATGACGTCCCAGGGGCCGCTCCCCCTGAACGGCGCTGGCTGGACCGTCTCCAGGGGCGCTGTGCGAGGCCAGCAGCTTCTCCTTCGGGAGTCCTGCGCACAGAAGCGTTGCTTCCTCCATCCACTCTAGAAGAACAGCACTTGAGCGGCTCAGAGGAGACCCGGACCTCACAACGAAAAGAACTAGTAGGGGATAGGGGCACCTTCCTTGCCTCGGAGGTGATTCATCCTACTAAGGCCCACCAGCGTGCGTCTCTGCACTTTTCTCACCAAGGAAGAGAGAGAAGCAAGTCCGACCTCCACGAGGGCAACTGAATACAGCAGAATGAGGAGTGGAGGGAGACGCTGCTCGACCCAGGGCAACTCTCCCGTCCAGCCCCCTCGAGCCCGCTCTCCTCTGTGAAACGTTACTTGCACCCCCAGGGAACCTGGTTATAACAAATCTCCACACATTCTAAAAGCCAATATTACGGGGAAGCTGACTTGGTCCAGTGGTTAGGGCATCCATGTGGTCTGCGGGTCAGACCCCAGGCCTCCTTGACCCATGTGGAGCTGGCCCATGGGTAGTGCTGATGCGTGCAAGGAGTGCCGTGCCACACAGGGCCGTCCCCCGCGTAGGGGATCCCCACACACAAGGAGTACGCCCCGTAAGGAGAGCTGCCCAGCGGGAAAGAGAGTGCAGCCTGCCCAGGAATGGTGCCTCATACACGGAGAAGTGACACAAGATGACGCAACAAAAAGAAACACAGATTCCCGGTGCCGTGATAAGGATAGAAGCGGTCACAGAAGAACACACAGCAAATGGACACAGAGAGCAGACAACTGGGGGAGGAGAGAAATAAATAAATAATAAATCTTCAATTGAAAAAAAATGCCTATGTTACCTAGCTAAGCTCTTCCTGCCCTGCACGCTGCCATACACACAGTGGTTCCCAGTGGCAGTGATTCCCAGCTACGGGGCAGGTAGCAGATCGCAGCGGGGAGGGCAAGTGTGCTTCGACAAAGCTCCCTACATGAGTTGGATTTACCACCTTTAAGTTGGAAATCACTGCTATATAGGTTAAAATAAACAATTAAGCGCTGGCTATATATACTTTTTTACTTATGCTCTATATTTTTAGGTGCACCAATCTTGTCTCCCTGTTACAACCTGGGCTCCCAGAAAGCAGAGACTGAGACAAAGGCTCACGTGCAGATATCTTACTGCAGAATGTGATCCCAGGGAGTGAAAGTGAGGACGGGGAGAAGGGCAAGGCAAGAGGGAGTGTTGGTGCAGGAGGCAGTACAGGTTTGGTCGCGTCTATGGGTGACTTGTCTGGTCTCAGGGATCCATTTGGGAAACCATATGCAATGCATCTCAGGGTCATTCCTCTGAGGAAGGAAAGGGAAAAGCACTTGATGACTAGCTTCCGACTACCTTGAGTCTGCATGGCTCTGCGGGGTGTGTGCTGACTCACCTTCCCAACTGAGCCTGTGTGGGCACCAGCAGGGTTCCCTCTGCGTCCCTGTCGCAGCCTCAGAGCAACCTCATGGCAGGAAGGGAGAAGTGCAAGCATGGCTGGCCTTGAGTTCTAAGGGACCCTGGGGCAAATAATTTTTTGTAGGTCTCCATCTATATAAACTATCTGATTTAACAATGTTACAGGGGAAACGGACTTTGGCCCAGTGGTTAGGGCGTCCGTCTACCACATGGGAGGCCCGCGGTTCAAGCCCCGGGCCTCCTTGACCCGTGTGGAGCTGGCCCATGCTTAGTGCTGATGCGCGCAAGGAGTGCCGCGCCACGCAGGGTGTCCCCCGCGTAGGGGAGCCCCACGCGCAAGGAGTGCACCCATAAGGAGAGCCGCCCAGCGCAAAGGAGGGAGCAGCCTGCCCAGGAATGGCGCCGCCCACACTTCCCGTGCCGCTGACGACAACAGAAGCGGACAAAGAAACAAGAAACAAGACGCAGCAAAAAGACACAGAAAACAGACAACCGGGGGAGGGGAGGGGAATTAAATAAAATAAAAAAAATAAATCTTTAAAAAAAAAACAAAAACAATGTTACACATTTCACAGGCCTACCTGCAGCAGTGATTTGTTGACGACAATTTGGAGTAAAGGGTTGAGAATAGGTACTTACACGTTTGCTTCTTGTCCCATCAGTGCAGGTAAGGATTTTGTGGGGTGTCCAGGCACTGTCTCTTTTTGTGCAGGATCATGAACCGTCTCTTCCTATTGTTATTGCATCATTCCTGCCTGGTTTCTTCCCCTGTGAGAAGGAGGAAGAAGTGCTGGCATGGCTCTTCAAAACCTTTCTGAGCTGACATTACAGTTCCTCTGGCCTCTGCAGTTCCCTCGCCAGGTGTTTAGAGCCGCTTGTATAATTACTCATGAAGCCACCTCACAGCCATCGAGTCACCTGTAAACACTGGCTTCTAAGGACTCTCTCAAAGGTTGTTAATGGGCTTCATTGACGATAACCTTGAATTCAAGTCTTAGCCAGAGTATGCAGGAAATGTGAGAGATAATTCCTTTTCTGGACATACATGTCTGAATTTTATAAAGTAAACAACATGTTTTCTAACCAGGTCTTCCCTGGAACTCTGGGCCAACATTATTACATTGCCAGAATGTGATTCTTTCAATGTTACCTCCATCCCTGCCTTCCATATATCACCATCAATGGGCAGGAGAGGTGAGGGGCTTAGGGGAAGAGCAAGAAGAGCAGACTAAGATCTGCGAGGCATGTCCACCCCTTGCACGTCAAGGCTGCAATCTGACCCGGGAGCGCACACGGTCAGTCAGAAGGGCCTGTTGGCACGCGGAGCAAGGGTCCAGAAAGCCTCTGCGAGAGATGGGAAGAGGCGTCCCAGAGGACTGCCTTCCTGAAACCAGCCAGAAACGGGTCTGGAACAGCCTTACTGAAAAGTCCTGGAGCTCCTCAGGGTATCCTGGTTGATTCAAGTTATTCTCCAGGGTCAGGGGGACTTTGAAAATTTCAAGGAAGGAGGGTGGGGTGCAGGCTCTGAGACTCAGGTCAGGGGCACGGGCCTCGCTTGCCTAAGTCTAAGGGCAGTGTCGGGTGTTGGGCCCCGGTCTCAGGTGAGGCACTGCTGGACTGGCCCCCAGGAAGCTGGTTGGAGCCCCTTCAAAACTGGTCACTACAGTCATAGCTAGGGTAAGAGGCAAGAAGCCTTGGATAACCTGGAAAGGTACACAGAATGATCTAATATACTCCTCTATGAGATTTCAAACTCCCTAAGGATAAGAACAATGTCTATTCATTTTCTTATATGCCCTACACCATACAGCATAAATCTACGAGGATTTTTTTTTTTTAGGTACTGGGGAATAAACCTAGGACCTCGTACATGAGAAGCAGGCATTCAACCCCTGAGCCACATCTGCCTCCCAATGAGAGTTGGTTTTTTCAATTGTTTGTTAGTTTGTTAGTCTTTTAGGAGGTACCGTGGATCAAACCCTGGATCTCGTACATGAGAAGCAAGTGCTCAACCACTTGAGCTACATCTGCTCCCCTCTATGAGGATTTAATAAGTAGTGAGCAAACATTTAAATTTATTCCTTCAGCCATTCAAGAACTCTTATTGAAGGTCTACCTCAAACACAAGAAGAAATGCTAGGCTTTATGAAGAAAACAAGGACATATATAATACAATTCCTGACTGAGGGAATACAGCATTATTTGGCCAATCAGTTGAAGGATGATGTCAAGTCTGATTTTTTTTTTAAACAATAAAAAAGTTTTACTTGATTTTAAAATTGATTTCGCCAATTTAAATTGGTGAAAATCCCCCAGAGCTGGGAGTAACATTCTAGAGCCAAGGTTGAGGCCCTGGAACCACCCCCTCCACTCCCTGCCAAAGGGAGGAAGGAAGGAAACAGCCAGGAGAGCCCTGCATCAGTCCTCTCCCTTGTCCCTTAGAGCCATCTGTGCCAGGGCCCTCGAAAGCAACAGCTCCTGCAGAGGACTTAGGAGAGGAGAGGAGCAGGGGAAATATGGAAAGTGGGGGTTTATAACCCGAACCACACCTCCCCTATGGAGATGAAAGGTGGCTGGAGGCCAAACACAGATAGCACAAACCTTCAGTGCCCACAGCGGCCAAGCCTGGACTGGGCTGGTCAAAGGAGTGTTCTTGAGACCAGCTGCAAATTACCTTTGGAAGAGGTCTATCCCCTTCCCCCAAGGACAGTATAATGCCCAGTATATAATAGACAACAAATATTTGTTCATTGAGTGAATGTTCATATCAGGAGCTTCATATCATCTTGCCCAAGTATGGAATCCCATTTGGAGTTACAATGGGGTCAGATAAATAAACTTATATCAAACATCACTGTGTGCCCAGTTTTAGGCTAGGAATCAATTAGTATAAGAAAGATATGCCCTCGTAGCACTGATAATCCTATTGGGGAAAAAGAGAAATCCACAGAAAACAGTCAAAGAGCCAGGTCAAATGTTATGGTTCTCAGGGTCAAATATTTGTTACTTAGGCCTCAGGGCCCATATCTGTGCACCTCATAAAGCTCATCACACAGGCTGAGGTACACTTGCCTAAGGATTTTTTAAGTGAGGAATCAAAGAGGGAGAGAGAGGGGAAAAAAAGAATCAGAAAGTTACCCTTAGGAATTTACAACCAGAGCCTTAGGGAGACAGATAAATGGAATGTCTCTTTGTTGACATCCTAATATCCCTTTTGGGACCTTCTGGATTTTGCTCTTCCAAGATACCAAGACCTGCTTTCCAGTGCCCAGCACCTCCATACCACTGCCTCCTTTGGCCAGCCCATCCTGGGCAGTGAATCATACGCTGACCCTATTTCCCACCTGCCCACACTCACCCTCCAAACCTACCTGCTTCTATCCCTTTCTTGACAAGTGGCTATTATGATGAGGATCACTTGCTAATTAAGAGGCTGATGAACCCTGCATGAGCACCTCCTTCGCCCATGGAAGGGACCCATTATTTTATGCCTGAAGAAGTCTGGCTTTGGGGGAACATGCTGAATGCCTCTCTCCCTACCCCTAAGGCCAATCTGGGAACTTTGGAACTAGGTGAGGCTGATGGTAGTCAGAACGACTCTGAAAAGGCCATTTCTTGGATGTCTAGAAAGTTCCCTCACAAAAGTGATACTGGGAAGTGGATGTGGCTCAAGCGATTGGGCTCCCATCTACCATATGGAGGGTCCCAAGTTTGGTTCCCTGGTCCTCCTGGTGAAAGCAAGCTGGCCCGTGCAGTGAGCTAGCCCACGTAGAGAGCTGACACAACAAGAGGACATAACAAAAAAGAGACACAGAGGGGAGACAGTGAGAGACACAACAAACCAGGGAGCTAAGGTGGCTTAAGCAACTGAGTGCCTCTCTCCCACTTTGAAAGGTCCTGGGATTAGATCCTGGTGCCTCCTGAAGAGACGACAAGAAAAGAAGATAAGCAGGGAAGTGGATGTGGCTCAACTAATAGAGCGTCCGCCTACCATATGGGAGGTCCAGGGTTCAGTACCCAGGGCCTCCTGACCCATGTGGTGAGCTGGCTCCCATGCAGTGCTGCTGTGCACAAGGAGTTCCATGCCACGCAGGGGTGCCTCCTGCATAGGGGTGCCCCACATGCAAGGAGTGTTCCCCACAGGAGAGCCGCCCTGTGTGAAAAAAACCACAGCCCACCCAGAAGTGGTACTGCACACACGGAATGCTGACATAGCAAGATGACACAACAAAAAGAGACACAGATTCCCTGACAAGAATGCAAATGGACACAGAAGAACACATAGCAAATGGACACAGAGAGCAGACAAGTGGGTGGGGAGGGGAAGGGGAGAGAAATAAATAAAATAAATCTTAAAAAAAAAAAAGAAGCAGACACGGAAGGACATGCTGCAAATGGACACAGAGAGCAAACAGTGAGTGCAAGCGGCAGGTGTGGGGGGGGAATAAATAAATTAAATAAATCTTTAAAAAAATAGTGATATTACCTTTCTCCATGCTTACAAAAGAAATCAATATTTTCATTTAACCATTAGAAATAAGACAGAAAATGAAAATATTACTGGCAAAGCTAATCCGGGGATCTATAATCTAAGAATCCTTTGTAATCAAGATTTCAGAAATAATCAGATCTGGGGTTCCTAACTCTGGCCCCACATTAGTACCACCTGGGGAGCTTTTACAAAATCCTGATGCCATGGTCCCACCTCCAAATATCCCAGTTTAACAGGCCTTCAGTGGAGCCTGGACACTGGTGACCCTGACATGTTTTCAAAGCTCCTTAGATGGCTCAGTCAGAACTGAACTGGTCTAGTCCACCTCTGTGACCTTGTTCATGAGAAGATGAGAACCAGAGAAGGGGGACGTGATTGTGCTCAAGATCATGAAGACAGTTAGTGGTGGAGTCAGGGCTAGAAATCCATCCCTTGAGTCCAGTTCAGAGTGTTCCATCTGCTCTGCATCTGTATACACTTTTCCCGAGGGTAGTTCCTGGTAGTGGGAGGATGGGAGCAAGACTGAGGGTCCCGGATGTCTGGGGGAGGGAGAGGAGGAGGAAGGGAGCCAGGCTGGTGAAGCAGAGGCGACATCTGCCCTGCTTGACAACAGCAGAGAACAACCACCTTAGCTCTCTGCACAGGCCCATGGAGGGAGAAGAAAGGCACTTAGTCCTAAGATTACACTCTGTGGTCATTGTCGCAGCCTCTTCTGCTACCGGCTTTGGATCCCTGTGAATGTCACCGGAGTCCCCAAACCCAGGTAGGATTCCCAGCTCTGAATAGACAACACTGGGCCTAACCTGCTCCTTTCACCCGCCCAGGGAAAATGGCCGTCGACGCAAACACGGCCTCTCCCAGGAGACTGTCGTGCTGAAAGGGCCCTGTGTCTTCCAGGCTGTACATAATACCCAATTATCCCCTGGCTCCCCCAGGGAGACAATGGAGAGGTGAGGGTTTTCAAAGGCCAGCAGCCCTCCAGGCTCCATTACGGGGAGACTCACACTGCCGCCTTCCTCTAAACGGCACAGAAGGTCACGGGGACGTGGAGACACAGAGGCAGCTCTTTGGGGCTGGGAGAAGAGCCTCCCTTCCTCTCCCTGCCCCAGGGAATCCCAACTTCATTCTCAGCTGTGGAAATGAAGATGGGAAGACTCTGCTGTAGAAATCCTGCATGGCCTAAGAGGGGCCTTCCGGGCAGGCCCTGCGGTGTCCAAGAACCACCGAGAAGCCACGCAAGGAGGCCCTGCTCCTGTCAAAGGCCTCGCCCTGCTCAGGACCCCTTGGCTGCCCACCCCTCCCTACGCCGCTCAGGTCTTCTCCCAGCGGCCTGTCTCCCACATCACTGTTTCTCTCCAGCCGCACACGTATCTCCTGAGGTAGGAAACACACCCCATCTCCTCTTCCGGCTTCGGTTCC
Source organism: Dasypus novemcinctus (assembly GCF_030445035.2). NCBI lineage: Eukaryota > Metazoa > Chordata > Mammalia > Cingulata > Dasypodidae > Dasypus > Dasypus novemcinctus. Next base: position 64,707,402 of record NC_080688.1, read on the forward strand.
CCATGGCTATGAGCGCTTAAGAAATTGAACGCAGCAAATTTTTGTCGAACTGATTAACAGAGATTGGGGGATAAAAATATTTCCTTGTCTTCAAATTTGAATCCCTGGACTTTATTTGTTACCTTTTTCCACCCCCAGAAACGTTTAAAATTTAAGTGTACCTACACCTCAGGAAAAGTGTTTATTTTTAAATTCCACATGTATGTGGAGGACAGAATATCCTGCAATGTTTAAGAGGAGGGAATCTGGATGCTTGGATTTGGAGTCCTAGTTCCAGCAATTATTTACTGGGTTCTTTTGGGCAAGGAACGACATTCCAAACCTGTTTCCTCATCTGTATAATGGAGATAGAGCGGTGCCTAACTCCTGGAGTCGTGAGGATTGACTGACCTAAGGCAGGGAATGCTCTTAGAAGTGCCTGGTGCCTCGTCAGTGCTAGAACCACGTGAGCTAGTGTGATTTATTGAGGACCTACATATTTTTTGCCCAGTGTGGGACAAGGTGGTGGACCTACAACGGAGAATAAAGCAAATGTATGTTTTTAGGACTCGCAATCTACTGTGGGAAGCAGACTCCTACAGGAGTACTATAAAGTGGTGGTGTCCTAATTGCAATCTAGGGATATAAAAGGGTATTTTAGGGAGCTCAGAGTGAGGGAGCCCAATCAGGATGGACAGAAGGGCTGGAGGTGGGGTGGAGCAGGGAGGCATTCAAGGCAAAAGAAGCCACCTGAGCCAAGGTACTGGGGCAAGAAAACAGTCTGATGTGCCTGTGTGTGTGTGTGTGTGTGTGTGTGTCTCATACTTATTTCATAGCGGGTAAGGGGATTGTTTGATATTGCTGGAGCATTCAGACAGGAAGTGGTAAGTGTAAGAAACAGAGATTAGTTTAGTTTTCACATAAAGGGAGAAAATATTAATTAATGTAACCTGACAGCCTACCTCCTCAGTCTCCCATTCCCAGGTTAAGCAGGAACAAAGGAAACCAGCTTAAGCCAGTCCTATAGGCAGTAAAAAAGATGCACAAGAAAGCACTAAGTCAATACCAACTCAGCACTAAATTCTATTCCTTATTTGGCAAAGGGAAATAGGTAAAAACTAAAATGGTTGGAATGTGATGGGGAAGTGGTTAATCAGAAACTTCTGTGCGGAAGTTAAATCTTCTTGGATAGGCTGTCACCTCTGAAGTATCCAATCTATGGAGAAACAGAGGAAGGGCTTGCGTGCTAGGCTTAGGGGTGTAACTTGTGTCATTTTTCTTTGTTCAGGGCGCCAGCCACGTATTCTGGTTGTGCGCCCCTTCTTGCAAGATGAGAATAAATTCTTTTCTTCTCCACAACCGGGTGAGCCTTATTTAATTCCAGAAAAAGATTTCTTTCTTACAGTAAGACAATATAAGACTACTAACTACTTTTCCCTTTTCTTCCATCACTGGATATTGGTCCACAATGGTGCCTCCCAGTGGGGGGTGCCTGGGAGAAACTGCTTGGCTTCCGCCACCCACTTCCTTCAGGAAGCACAAGCCTGGAGGATGAGGAGGAAGGGAAAAATGCTATCTACCTCGAAGCTGAGAACACGTGCTGAGCGGCGCTGTTGTATGTCAGTGCTGAACTCGCGGGAGTGAATGGCACGGCCATTGGTCTGAGATTACCATAGCCAACCAGGAACCGAGCAGGGCAAAGGACTGAGGAACAGTCCGTCCCGTGGGCCTCCTGACCCCCGGCTCCTCACAGACCTACCTGCACCTGGAGTTCTGTGGCCACTAGCCCTGGTTGTTGCAGACCTTACTACATATGACACTGAGGAATTCTGGGGAGCTGAGGTCAGGATTGGTGTGGGATTGTCCTTTTGTATGCTTAGGCAGGGGTGTGGCCATATTTGCATACCAGGATCCGCCTTTATTACCATATTAGGAAATGCTCCAGCACCAAGATTACCTGGTTCAATTACGCACTGCATCATGGGGCCTGCCAAGGTGTCAGGAGTGATGGTTCCTCAGACAGTACAGGAAGGAGGCTATGTGCCCACTCTCTGGCGTCAGGGAGTCCTGGGTTCAAATCCAGCTCTACCTTGTACAAACCTCACAAATTAACCTCTCCAAGTCTTTCCTCTCCTTTTGTAAAATGGGAATGATGAGTACCCACCTCATAGTCCTCACAAGAGGACTGAGGGAAATAATGCATGCAATAGGCTTGGCACTCAAGGAAGCATAGCTATTATTGTCAATACTATTGCTATTATAAAAAGACAGAAAAGTGCTGTAATTCAGGTCATGAGTTTGGTCCTGCACCATGTATCAGGTGTTTTGATGGGTTTTGGAAATCCAGAGGCAAATAAGACAGTGTGGGAAGCAGATTTAGCTCAACTGATAGAGCATCCACCTACCATATGGGAGATCCAGGGTTCAAATCCAGGGCCTCCTGACCCATGTGATGAGCTGTCCCACACGCAGTGCTGATGCACGCAAGGAGTGCCGTGCCATGCAGGGGTGTCCCCTGTGTACGGGAGCCCCACACGCAAGGAGGTTGCCCTCTAAGGAGAGCTGCCAGTGTGAAAAAAACGCAGTCTCGGGAAACGGACTTTGGCCCAGTGGTTAGGGCGTCCGTCTACCACATGGGAGGCCCGCGGTTCAAGCCCCGGGTCTCCTTGACCCGTGTGGAGCTGGCCCATGTGCAGTGCTGATGCGCGCAAGGAGTGCCGTGCCACACAGGGGTGTCCCCCGCGTAGGGGAGCCCCACGCGCAAGGAGTGCACCCATAAGGAGAGCCGCCCAGGGCGAAGGAGGGAGCAGCCTGCCGAGGAATGGCGCCGCCCACACTTCCCGTGCCGCTGACGACAACAGAAGCGGACAAAGAAACAAGACGCAGCAAAAAGACACAGAAAACAGACAACCAGGGGAGGGGAGGGGAATTAAATAAATAAAAATAAATCTTTAAAAAAAAAAAAAAAAAAAAACGCAGTCTGCCCAGGAGTGGTGCTGCACACACGGAGAGCTGACACAGCAAGATGACGCAACAAAGAAGAGACGCGGTTTCCCAGTGCTACTGACAAGAATACAAATGGACACAGAAGAACACATAGTGAATGGACACAGAGAGCAGACAACGGGGGTGGGGGGTGGGGGTGGGGGTGGGGAGAGAAATAAATAAAAATAAATCTTAAAAAAAAAAAGACACAGCGTGTGTCCTCAAGGATTTATAATTTAGTGTGGAAAGGAGATAAAAATAATTGTCATAGTTCAAGGAATAGGTGCTAGGGAAGAAGCAGTCACAGACCAGAAACCCAGGAGGGAGTTTAACCCCCTGTGGGGGTGGGGGAGGAAGGCAGTTGGTGGCTTCTTGGAGGATGTGACCTGTGAGTTGTCCTAAAGGATGGGGACATAAGCCAAGGGAAGGGGTGGGGATGTGGTGAAAGTGGCTCAGGGAATAACATCCCAGGCAGTGAGAATGTGGGCGTGATTAGGTGCACTGGTCTAGCTCACAGGTTGTCAGTGGCAATAACGTGATGAGAATGTGGTTTGGTCACCACACCATCTGATGGGAAGGCCTCACCACAGCAGCAGTGTCCCATGGGCTGCTGACCAAATATCCATGTTCCCCTTCTTCCTCAGCAAAAGGACTCCTTATCCCCGAGTGTGACAAATGTCCAGGTAAAAATCTACATCCCAGCCTCCCTTGCAAATAGGGGCCAAAGGGATGTATGTAGAAGTGTTTGGGATATGTACACATATGAAATAAGAGTATATATGATAAAAATTCAAACATATACAAAAATAGAGAAAATTGTTTAATTAACTCCAAGTACCCATCACATAGTCTTGTAGTTATTAACAACTTGCCATTTTTTATTCACCTATCCATCCTTTCACTTGTCTTTTTTTGGATAGATTACATTAAAAGAAAGAGCAGACATTATATTATTTCTGCCCATAAATACTTCAGTGTGTTTCTCTAAGAGATAAGCACTTTCTTTTTTCAATGTGACCACAATACCAGTATCATGCCAAATTAACAACTGTGTTTCAGTTGGGAAATCTCTTTAAGGGGAATGACTTGGTAGAGAACCAGGTATCCCTTTGCCCTTCCTCCCATTTCCCTACTGTTATGTGATATTCAGGGGGCCAGAGCTCAAGTAGACAGTTTGTGCTCTTGAGCCAACCCTGAGGATGGAAGCGAAACAATGAGGAAGACAGAGTGGACGGTGGAAGGAGCTGGGCCCTGACAGCCAAGGGGCCATGGCATCAACACAAGACTGCCGAACTCTGGACTGTTTTTTTGGTTGTTGCTGTTAATATGAGAGAAAATGGCTATCTTTTCTAGGCCACTGTTATTTGTGATTAGCAGCTAAATGCAATTCCTAGCTGATACCGTGGGAATGTGTGTACTGTGTGCTAATTAACTGGATAGGAATATTCTAATACATCACACATCACCTTTACCCAAAAGCCAAAAGTAACTTCATCCACTCAGGTATTATTACCAGTTGAAATTTCTTTTTTCGAGAGAAGGTCAGGAGACACTGTCAAATGCATAAAAATCTATGGCTCTCTCCTATTCCAGCTCTATTATTAGCATTAGCAATAAAAGAAAAAAACGTCAGTTTGGCTTGCTTTGTTATTTATGAACCAAAGTCGTCTTCAAGTGATTTTTTTCTTTTGTTAAACACTTAGCTTTTCCTTCTTGTCTTTTGGCATTCATTTCTCTGGTCTTTCATAATTTCACCAAAATTAAGGACAGTGGTTTGATCGTTGACTCTACGAATCTTTTCATGGTTAGAAGCTTCAAATGCTGAAGTGAGCAAATATTCCCCACTATCATTATCCAGTAATCAAATTCATTTTAGCAACTTGATTTGGCCTCATGCTGTGGGATAGAGGTACTCTGGGGGAGCTATATATACATCACATTGTTATAAATTAATTCCCATTTTAAATGAATAGGGAAGCTCATCATAGAAGGGGGTAATTCAGAGAATCCTTCTATAAAGCAAATGATTCTATTACATGAATAATCATTCTCTAATTTTGTTCTTTATGAATATGAAATGTTCAAATATTGAATTTTTTAAACATATGGAGATTATAGCTGAACATTCAGTTACCTTCAATTCCTTTTACTTCTTTATCATCATTATCATTATTTTCTTGATTATTATCACCAGGAAAGGCACTAAACTTTAGAAATATAAGAGAACTGCATTCCTAGAGGTCGTCTTGTCCATCATTAAACAGGTCTTGTTCTGTGCTGAGGATTCCCATAGCCTCCTTCAGTATCTACCTTTGGTAGTTTAATGGCCTTGGGCAAATCACCCAATAATGTAAACTCTCTGGGTCTCAGTTTCTTTATCTGTATAATGGGAATGATAATGGTACATTCATTACTTATAGGGTTGATGTAAGGATCAAATGAGATATGACTAGAGAGTGCCTCCTACATGCTGTGTGTTCCATTAATATCAGCTATTATGACTGTCATTAGTATAGTTAGTATTATCATTAAATGGGAGGGGTAGACTATCCCTCCCCTTAAAAGATGGTGATGATGCCACAATTGAGAATGGGAGCATACCAGGTGAAAGGAGAGTGACAAAGATGGTAGTCTGGGATGTCTTTGGTGCAAATGAATGCCATAGCTGACATGTCAGCCACTGAGAATGTGCTTGTTTCACAAGTATCCCTGGAGTTAATTCCACAGCAGCGTGGCTTCATGAAGCATAATATAGGTTAAGACCTGTGTCTGAATAACTAACGCTTCCAGAGATAGGCCAAGCCCAAGAAGATGGTATTTGAAAATTACAACTCAGTTGATAGCAGAAGAGGAGTTCACTGGCGCTGGCATAGTAATTAAATTACAAGGTGGTTATTAGTCTGCTCAGGCAAAATGATTGCATCTGAGTACTTTAAGTAGCCTAAGACTAAAATTCCTCCTAGGGGGAAAAAAAAAGCCAAACCTATAACTAAATTGATGCCATTTTCTACCAATTATAGATGCCCTCCAGTGTCTATAAGGTTGTCATGGCAACATGCCCGCTGAAAGGGTATGTTTGATAAGACCAGAAATAAAGTACAGCAGAAAGGGAATTTTCACATCTTGTCTCTGGGTCAGACCAAAATTGTTTTTTGGACTGGGGACAGGTGGACAGTCTGTGGCCCTCCCGAGATTCCAGGCTGGCCACCGCTGCCGCTCCCTGCAGGGAGAGCAGCAGCCCACACATTTCCCACACTGCTCCCTTCCCCTGGGACGGGCTTCCCTTCCACATCAGCCAAAGGGCATCTTTCTTGCTCTGAGAATCTCTCTTATCACTTCCTTCAAGCAGGCTTCCCTGACCAATTGCTAGACAAGATTCCATTCAATCACTTAACTATGCGCATCTAGAATTTTATAGAAATTCATTAAAACTACAGCAGAACTCCTATTTTGGTTTAAGATAGAAATGAATAAATTCAAGGGCTTCTTACAACTTTTATTATTAATGTATCAAACGAGCAAAAGCAGTCAACACCTATGGAGGAATAATGCTGTGAACCACACTGGTGCCATAGATGTGGTACCATCAGACAGCAAAATTTTGTCAGATCTGATGTTGGATGCATCAGATGAGCCGCTATTTAAAGAAACTATGGGGAAGCAGATTTGGCCCAACTGATAGAGTGTCTGCCTACCACATGGGAGGTCCAGGGTTCAAACCCAGGGCCTCCAGACCTGTGTGTTGAGCTGGCCCTTGTGCAGTGCTGATGCACGCAAGGAGTGCCGTGCCATGCAGGGGTGCCCGCTGCATAGGGGAGCCCCACGTGTAAGGAGTGCACTCTACAAGAAGAGCCGCCCCACACACCAAAAAAGCGTAGCCTGCCCAGGAGTGGTGCCGCACACACAGAGAGCTGATGCAGCAAGATGACGCAACAAAGAGACACAGATTCCTGATGCCACTGGCAAGAATACAAGTGGACACAGAAGAACACATAGCAAATGGACATAGAGAGCAGAAAACTGCTGGGGGGTGGGGGAGGGTAGAGGAAAGAAATCTTTTAAAAAAATAAAGAAACTATGGTGGGAGCAGGTGTAGCTCAGTGGTTGAGTACCTGCTCCCCACGTATAAGGTCCTGGGTCCAATCCCTAGTACCTCCTAAAAAAAAAATAACAGAAAGAAACTATGGTTACTCCTTTTATAAAAGGGATAATCAACTCATCAAATATCTTTTGTGTAAACTCCTATTCTCATATATTAGGTATATTTTAGAATTTAAGACATTTTCTCAATCCTTTTTGTGAGAGTGGAATATAAACAAATTCGATAACCAATGTTGTCAAAACAGAACAAGAGGTGGGGTGCACGTTTGTGTCTGTATATGTGTGTGAGAGACAGAAGGTCAGCTCCCGCAGGTCCAGGAGCACAGCTCCCTACTCCCCAGGGGCTACCGAGGCCACCCAGATGCTGTGCAGATGGCAAAGATCACGGCTCAGGCCAGGAGAGAATCCACAGTCTGGAGCATACTCCTCTTCTACCTGGGTTACCTCTTAGAAACAAAACCTAACTGTACCCCCTGGGCCAGAGAATAAAGTCCAAGTTGGTCAGATTCTCATTCAAGATCCCCATACAGCCTATCCTTGGTTTAACCACAACCACAAAAGTAATAACCAAACCTACCATAAAGTCTAACTTCCACTGAGCCCTTACTATGGGCTAAATGCTTAATTTGCATGTTGGGGATCGAATCTTTTCCCTCACAAAAGACACATTCAAGTCCCAACACCCGGTCCTGTGCATGTGAACTACTTGTAAATAGGACCTTTGAAGGAGTTATGAGTCAAGCTGTGCCCAAACTGAAGGAGGGTGGGTCTCAATCCAACAGGCTGAAGTCCTTAGAAGCCAAGGCAAGTGGACATAGAGAAAAGCCACGGGAGAAGCAAGAAGCTGGAAGTAAATGGAACCCAGAAGAGAAAGGAGAAGCTGCCTGCACATGCATCGCTCTGTGACGGAAGAACCAACGATTCAAGGATCACTGGCAGCCAGCCCCAGGACACCACAGACATTGGGGAGAAAGCGTCACCTTGCTGATGCTTCAATTTCGGACTTCTCATAGCCTCAAAATTGTGAGTCCATAAGTTCCCCTGGTTTAGGCCAACCCATTATATGGTGGTTGTTTTAGCAGCCTGGAAACTAAGACAGTACATTGTCTCATTTAATATTTAATCCCCACAGCAACTCGCTATAAAACAACTCCTTATTTTATAGAGGAAAAGGTGGGGGAGAGGGTGGGGATGGCAGAAGCATGGAAGGTGAAGGCAAGATTCAAATCCTGGTGTGCTTGCCTTCTAAACGCAGCCCTTGAACCAGCTACACAATCCTACCTTTCTGGACTTACTGCCTCCCTCTCCCCTTTGCTCACCTCTCCATCCTCTCCACCCACCCTCTGCTAATTCCCATTTAGGAGCTCCTGCTGCACTGCCTCTTGGAAAGCCCTCTTCCTACCCCTCCAGCCACACAGAGGATTCACACTCAAGCCTCAAAGCCTGGCTAGGGGCTACTTCTCCTGAACTATCCCATCTCTCCGGCTTTCAAGGCTTTCCCTTTCCTGAACAATCACTCTGTATAATACACTTTGCACATTTTGGATTTTAATCTTATACTGCCATTTCTTTTAAATGTGTATATCTTCTCTTATGAACAAAACCGTGAGATCCAGTAAGCCGAGATGAATTCACATTTTTGCGTACTTGGCATCCATGATATCTAACTTAGATCAGACACATGGTGTGTTCTTAATAAATACTAGGGTAATAAGTAAACCAATAAATTCACTCATACTTAGCTGACCGCATCTTCATTATTTACTGCAATCATTTAATTTATTAACAAATTCAAAATTCAGAGTGTGGTGTGTGTGCCCCAGGGAGTACACAAAATGAGCCACTAATATTTATCAATATTCACTTTTATGTTAAAAATGGGGAAAAAAATAACTTCTGTAAGAGCAAAAAGATTTTTGAATCATTAACTCGTAAAATTTAAAAAAATCCTTTTAAAATATTTTATTGTAGACCATCATTTAAAATTTTCAGTTTGATGAATGTTAAATGTATAAAATACATGAGTATAATCATATAGGTCTCTAATTTACAAACAAGCAAAAATATTAGAGATGTGAGATCAAAACAATTTTTTTGACTGATGAGGTATATGCACAAAGATCTTTGTTTTGGAGCATAGAATCATTTGGGGCATCAGATATACACAAACAAATGCACAGATTTCTTGGGAGACTCAGTTTAAAAGAAAAAAGCACCTCCACACAAATGCACCAGCAAGGAAGAACAATGTCCCCTGGAGCTGGAGGAGAGGCGCTGGCTGGGGACCGAATGGGGCATCCTGAGGTTCCTGATGAGGGGCGTGGCTGAGCTGGCTGGCTTTGCTGGGGACAGCCTGGGTGGACCACCACTTACTTGGGGACTGTGTGCCCCTGGGCAAGCTACCTCACCACTCCAAGCCTCAGTTTCTTCCATTGTAGGAGTTAGCGACGTCGATTATATGTCACAAAGCACAAAAAGTATTTTGCTTGTTGCCTGGCAAGTAGTAATGAATATATTAGCTACTCTTTTTTGAAAAGTGGATTTAGAGGCTGTGGAATGTTCAAAGTCAAGTTATTTTGCAGACAAAGCAGAACAAGATTTAGGAGACAGGAATCAGCTGCTTGAAGAGGGAGACATCTGGGATAGAAAAGGAAGGGCATCCTCAGGTGGGGGAAATCCTCACCTGGAAGGACCAGAATGGCCAAGCTCCTTCCTGTATACTTCCTGTCTTTTAGACCATCCCACACGTGGATTTTTGGATTACAGAGACTAGAAACCCATTCAACCTAGTGCAAATTAAAAGAAACAATTACAAGGATACAGAGATAGGAATCCAAGAGAGACATAGCAGAAAATCCTGGGAGGACAACTTGACAGTTAGCACCTGAGGCTACTCTAGACGCCTCTCTCCCAGCTCCACTCCTTCCCTCCCTCTCTCTCTTCTGCTTACTCACCTTGCACCCCACAAATCAAGCCAGTCCTGACCTGAGGTGCTTTCACCAATGAGCAGAGGTTTCTCTGCCTCTTCCTTCAGATTCTTGAAAGAGGGACTCCGATTGGCCCAGTTCATCTGATGGAGCCAGGGCCACTTCAGCACCAGCCTAGCCAATGACTGGAGCCCTTGGATCAGGGGCATACATGTGGTCCATTCAACTTTGGCTGCTCCTACCAGGGTGAGAGTGGCAACTTCTCTAGAAAGCGGCCTTGCAAACAAATAAACTTTTCTCCCAGGCCCTCATCATGGGCAACCCTGTGAATGAGGAATTAATGTCACTGACCTATGAGTTCTCTCCTTGAACTCTGAGGGATTTGAGGACCTCTGACAGTTCAAGGGCTTCTCTTATTGTCCACGAATCCTGCAAGGCAGGATCTGCTTTTCTTATGTTCCCTTGTGGATGTCAGGTCATTTTTTAAATGACTATTACAGGCTCTTTCTGCTCTCTTGAAAGGAAATAGTTTAAAATTCACCCTCTTTGCTAACTTGACAGCTTCCTTTATCAGATTGTAGGCTGCTTGAAGGGAGAACTTTGGATTTGGAAACCATTTTAGAGATCATGGAGTCCAACCCTCTCATTTTACATTTGTGAAAAGAAAGGCCCAGAGAGAGGACCTGTCACACAGCAGATTAGGGTCAGGTGAGGCTCTGAACTGAGTTTTACAAGCTTGTCCCGCACACTGCCTTGCAACGCCTTGTGTATTGTGCTCCCAATAAATCTTCGTTGGTTTTCTTCTTAGTTAGCTTTCAGCTTTCTCAAGGTCATCATTCTCTATTCATGTCACTTCTACCCCACCACCAACTTCAGCCTTAAAGGATCACGTTCCAGCTGCCTCTCAGCAGTTGGGGTGGTGTAGTGGAAGCTGAGATGAGACGTGGGTGAAATTTAACCTGGTTCTATCAAGCCATTATCTCTCCAGGCCAACACCAAAGTAACAGAGTGTGGACACTACACCGGAACTTCTTTCCCACTGCGGGGTCAGTGGCCATGAAACTACATGGACTCACATTCTAGTTTCCACCTAGAGTCACTACTTTTGCAACACCTCCCAGGCCAATGCTACAAAACAGGGTCTTAGGCTACTGCTGACTCCCGCCCAATGGGAAGTGGGTCTAGTCTCACTTTCCTCCCAGAAGCCTTCTCTGACCATCTAGCCTGCAGGGAACCCTTAGTATACTTAAAACCACCCTCACAGCCAGAGAACTTAATTTGCTCTCCTCCTATCTCACCTCTGGTCTCCTCAGCTCAGGAAGGCAGGTAACTTCCCTCCCACCATGCCTTATATAAATGTGTTGGCTGGTGGAGGATAACTTTTCCTTGGAAAACCTGGTAGGGGGATGGAGGAAGAAGTAATGGGAAAAAGAGGAGAAATATTTTCTTTTTCTGGTGTCTTAGGCAGGGGAGGATTAGGAGAAGCAACTGTTTAAAACAGAAAGATTCTGGCTTTAATTTTTAGACTGTAGTAAAAAAGTAGAAAAAGACAACTCCTGGTAACTCAAAATATGCCACAATTAAGCCAGTCCCAGGGTCACTTCCCCCAGGAATCTCCAGTGAACTCTGCACCTAGCAGCAGCTCCTCTGACCTAAGCCCTGCAGGTTGGGTGTAAGACCAACTGCAGAGCAGAGAAGGATGGATGCCAGGGGAGGGGCAAAGTGAGCCTTAGGCCTCCCACACGGGGAAACTTTGTTTTGCGGGAGCCACAGAGCATTCCCCCCAAAGATCCCCACTCCAGCCTGAAATCCCCAGCATCAGAGGCCATTTCAGAGGGCTCTCAATAAGAAGATCAAAATGTTGGGAGGGGGAGACAATGAAAAGATTATCTTGTACATGAATGAAAGTTTATGGGATTGGAACTAAGCTCTGGGCGTAGAGGAAGCGGGAGGTTAAGTTTTCATGGGCAGGGAGAGGCAGCGTGGGAGCCGAGGGCACTCCCAAGGAAGGCAGCCTTGGCTGGGGTGAACTATGGGGATCCTGGGGCAGCAGGATGGGGAGGAGAGCAGCACTGTCAGCTGTGAGGGGTAAGAGAGCTGGGACAAGCAGGACGTGAGGTGACTAGAAACGGCCGAAGGGCCCTTGAAGAAAACCTAACTTACTTTGCACATTAAGATGAGTCACTCCCTGCAACGCCCACTTGGCTGCCTGACTCTGCAGAAAGAAATATAGAAGGACCCTGAGAAAAGCAAGGAAACAACTATCATGTGTCAGAGCCTCTTTACATACATGAATCACCTGTTTTCACAAGGCCAAGACAATCGCTAAAAGATGGGAACAACTTAAGGGTCTGTCAACTGATGAACGGATAAACAAGATGTGATATATTCATATGATGGAATACTACTCAGCTGTGAGAAGAAATCAACTGGGGAAGCACATGTCAACATGGAGGATTCTTGAGGACATTACGTTGCGTGAAATAAGCCAGACACAAAAGGATGAATATTGTATGGTCTCATTGATATGAATTAAAAACAATGAATAGACTTATGGTTGCACTATAGAGTGTAGGTTGGTGGGAAATGGAATGTGGGGTGAGAAGGGGGAGATGCTGCTGGATGTAGGAAGAATGTTTAATAAGTCAATTGTAAATATGTGATAATGAATGGAGTTGATGGCAGCACATTATAATGAGTGTAACAAACACTATTGATTTATGGATGTGATTGTGGTTAAAAGGGGTAGTCTAGGGAGGTTAATGTTACTTGGAGGACAGCTGAAAGATAATATAGGGAATGTAGAATGGTGACTTTGGCGGTAGATGAAGATTGTGGTTACTAATATAAATACAGGAATGTTCTTCTCCCACAAAGTGTAAGAAAGTGGTGATACATGGCAAAATTATAAATAGTGTAACTTATGGAATATAGTTAACAACAATATTGTGATATTTTGGTAGCAAAAGCAAAGATGTTACTCTATTAATGCTAAAGGTAAAAAAAACAATATGAGGTTTGGTTTTGTGAGATATGGATATGATTATGTATTTTCTTTTCTCTTTTTCATTTTCTTCATTAATAAGGAGACCTTGCCTATGTCATTTAACTAATCTGCGTTCTTCTGTGTATTTTTCTGAACACTGGAGGAACAATGGAGTTTGTTGTTGGGATTAGATGAGATAAAAGTGCCTGGACAATACTTTTTCGGAGTAACACTTCCACAGTTCGTTGAGCTGCCTTTTTTTTTTTTTAAGATTTATTTATTTATTTATTTCTCCCCCTTTCCCCCCACCCTGGTTGTCTGTTCTCTGTGTCTATTTGTTGCATCTTCTTTGCTTCTGTTGTCATCAGCGGCACGGGAATCTGTGTTTCTTTTCGTTGCGTCATCTTGTTGTGTCAGCTCTCTGTGTGTGTGGCACCATTCCTGGGCAGGCTGCACTTTCTTTCGCATTGGGCCACTCTCCCTATGGGGCGCACTCCCTGTGCGTGGGGCTCCCCTACGCAGGGACACCCCTGCATGGCACTGGCACTACTTGCACACATCAGCACTGAGCACGGGCCAGCTCCACATGGGTCAAGGAGGCCCGGGGTTTGAACCACGGACATCCCATGTGGTAGATGGATGCCCTAACCACTGGGCCAAGTCCGCCGCCTGAGCTGCCTTTTGTATGTTATTTTATTTTTCTTAATTTGAAATAAGGTTAAAATAATAATAATTTAAAAAGACAGGTCATTAATTAAGCTGCCCAAGGTCACCCCATTTAGAGGTTTAGTAAGCTGTCCAAGCTAGAAAGTGGCATGCCTGGGATTCAAACCCAGGGATCAGGCTGGACTCTGGTTGCCCAGATCGCCCTCCTCACCCCAGGCACACACCCCAAGTAGAGGCATGTACTCTCCATGGATGCTTTGTATTCTGCATATTGCTCAGCCTCTCGTCACCTTTGGGCGTGTGATTTAACGAAAAAGCAAAGCCAAGACCCAGACAATTCCATTCTTGTTTCCGTTGCAGGTGGTGTGCCCGTCACACAATGTGCAAAAACAGCAGTGACAACAAGGTAGGTAACTGGCAATATGCTGAGCGGATAGGCCCTGGTACTATTATTCAACACTTTGTGAACCTAGGAAATTGTCCAGATGTTAAAGTATAAAAATAACATATTGCAGAGCCAAGGAGGCATAAAACATAAGTGCTGAGAGAGACAAGCCAGGTGGAAGATGCAGGTTTGCTGAAACATTTTTCTTGGGGGCTGACTGGTTACTGGGTCTGGGACCCAGACAACTGGCTTCTGGTACCCTCTTACAAGTTGCTTATGTCCCTGGGCCTGCTGCGTGAGGGGATAATACTTGCTGTGCCCTTTGGTTCAAGAATCCAATGAATGAATGTCTTTGCTGCTTTGCTTCCCTTCCATGTCCTGACCCATGCTGTGCCCCTAGCCTAGAAGACCAACCCTTCTCTCTTCTCCATGCAAAACAAAATCCCACTCATCCTTCAAGGCTCCCTTTAAGACCTGCCTCCTGTGGGCGGCTGTCCCTGCTCCTACTGCCCGGTAGGCTCACCCTCCAGCCCCGCCCCCTCCCCTTCCTCTCTGCTAAGTTGACTGCTCCGACCTTCAGAATTCACTCTCTTCTCTCTCATCTGCAGTCTTTGTACCCAGGACTTCCTTAGCCAGATGCCTGCCCCTTCCTTTACCTTTGTTAAGCATCTTAATTCCTAGCTCAGGTCCCATCTCCTCTGGGAAGCCTTCCCTGACCCTCTCCTTGCACCTGGGTGGGGGGCTCATCCTGAGTGTTTCCTAGCACTTTCTGCTTATTCCTATACCCACCCCTTCTACTCTCCTCGGCTGTGGTCCTTATACTACTTTGACCTCTTTGAGGGCAGGGGCTGAGTAAGGGTCTTTCTCATCTTGGCATTCCCAGACATGCCCAGTCTGTGGAAAGTGCTCACGAAATGTTATGTAAATGAATTAATAAATGGAATTGTAAGGCAATTATACTGTTACTCTAATAGATTTATAACCCCCTTACTTGGAGGGGCACACAGCATCATATATCTCCTGAAGGCCTCTTTGTACCAAGTTCAGTGTCTGGCACCTAGTGGTGTTCAGAAAACACTGGAGATTTGGCTAAGTGATTACTGAATTATCTACTGCAAGGAATTCTCCCAGCCACCACCTCCCAGGCCTTAGCTTGGCCAATGGAAAATTAATTGGTTGCAAAGTGCATATCTAATTACAACATCAAGCCCCTGCCACAGAGATGCTCAAATGTTAATTATAACATATGCAGCTCAGTAACAGACGTTAGCATTTAATGCCGCATTAATAACGCCACTGGGGCCGCCCAATACATACACAAAGCTCCCTTTTATCTGCCATTAGGGCAGACTTTGCACTTTAAGGACGGGAGTCCTCATCTTTAAAGCCTTCCTGCCCCTAAAACCAAACGTTTCCCTTGCAAGCCTGGGCAGCGCCTGAGCCCCCAGTTCTCCCAACGCAGAGGTCTTCATCCAGGGCCGCGCCAGAGGCCGGGGACATCCGGCGCGGGTGTAGTCGTCGCCAGACTGGACCGCAGCTCAGGCGGCAGCCCGGGGCGTGCAGGCGGCTCCAGCTCTCCAGGGCCCGCCATCCCGGGAAAGAAAGGCGAACTACATTACCCAGCAGGCCTCCCGCCGCCCTCTTTCCTTTCAAGGCCTTGCACGTGGCCGGGGGGAGGGCGGGGCCTGGACGTCACTCTGTTACATTCTCTTCCCCTGTGTCAGAGCAGGGATCATTTTTTTTTTCTTCCTCTACACCCTCCCCCTCACCCACCCCTCCCTCCCTCTTCCCCTTCCCTCCCTCCCTCCCCTCCGGGCTGGGTCTGAGCGCAGGGGCGCCGGAGCCCCTCCGCAGCCGGGACACGCGGAACTCGAGGCAGGAGTCGGCTCCCGGGAGCCTCTTCCCACCCTTCCCCTTCCCTGTCCCCTTCCCCCATCCCCCGACTGGGCTTGGAGCGGCGGCCGGAGGAACCCCGAGGTGAGCATCCCGTCGTTCGTCCCCTTCTTTCAGTCATCTCAGTTTGCCTATGGATTCGGGAACTCAAGAGGAGGGCGGTGACGTGCGCGTGCCTCTAGATAAAAATGGGAAAAACGCCCCTAACGATTAGCCCCCTTCCCCCTCCCAGCCAGCACCCACCCCCTCGCCCCCCTGGTCAGGAACGACGCCCCGCATTCTGGCGCCATCCCCGGTTCTGTCCCGATCTCCACCCGGTGCGGAGCCGTGGCCGTGGAGCTTCAGCGCGGAGGGGGTCTGGGGTCTTGGAGGGCGGGGGGCCTAAGGCTGGAGGGCTACTCGCGTTGGCGCCGCGCGGTGTAGCCGCTGTCATGTGCCGGGTTCCGACCCGGGGGAAGGAAGGGAGCGGGCGTGATTCCTCTGCCTTTTGTTTTGAAGCCCGCATTTGCTGCATCGAGCAGTGGCAGTAGCTGCCAGCCAAACTTGCAGCTGTTTCTGACCGCGCTCCGCCGAGGTAGGGAGCGCGGCTCGGGCTGCTGGCAGGCCCCCGAGAGTGTGTCTTCGCGGCGCCCCTCCTTCCCCTGGTGATTGATTGTATCTGTGGGAGCGCCCCTGAGTGTGTGTGCGCGCCCGTCCCCGCGGGCGCGGGGATGTCTGTGGATGGCTGTCGTCTAGACAGGCTGCGGCCCCCCCCCCTTCGTCCCCGGTGAGCCCGCGGGCCGCGAGGGGCGCGGGGGATGGGAGCAGAGGGAGAAACCCAATCGGTGGATCCATTATGGGCACCCCTGGTCATTCCCCACCGTTGTGATAATGTTGGCTTTTTAAAAAATTATTATTTTTTCTGTTGCGGTGTATTCTGGCCTGGGGAATAGATCCACTCTGCGGAGCGGGGGTTAAATTAATGAGCAATGAGGAAACCCATCTCGGGGTGGCGAGCATGACTTGAGCGACCGCGGGGTGGGCTCCGGCTCGGGCTCATCAGGACGACAAGCAGGTGCCTGTCCCCCGACGCCTGCCGAGCCGGACGGTAGGGGTCGGTGGACGTGTCTGCGGCGGTGGTCTGGGGGACCCCGAGGGCCTTGTGCCCGAGCCCGGGCGCGTCTGCTGGAGGAGTCCTGAGGTCCACGCGTCTGGTCTAGGTATTTCTCTTCGTTGACATTAGGAGACAATCGGGGGTCCGAGCCCTTACCTTGTCCGCGTTGATTTTGTGGCGTTTCCGAGTGTTTGGGGTTGGGGCTGGGGAGGGCGTGTGTGAGCGGGAAGGGGGTGCGAAGTGTAGGGAGGAGGGACGGCTGGCGGCGCGGTGTGCGTCCCCACCTCGGGGAGTGAGGTGTTGCCTCCCCCGCCCAGCTGTTTGTGTGTGTACACACCGATCTGGCGCGCGTGTGTGCGGGGGGCGGGGACCGCAAGCCGCGGTGTAGTGGGGACACGCGCGGCCGGGGATCCCTGGCCAGGCGCTGCGGAAGCCCAAACCCCCACCCAGCCACGCCACTTCGTCCGAGTTGAGCTCGCTGCGTGTGTGTGCCCCCGCGCGCTCGCCCGGGCTACTTGGAGAGGTCTTGTGGCAGCTGGAGGGAGACAGACTCTTGGGTTGCGGGTGCGCAGCGTCACTGCGAGAGTCCCTGAGCCGCAGCGCGTCCCGGGTCCCGCGATCTCTCCTTCCGCATCCCAGACGCTCCAGACCCAGCGGGCTGGCAGCCTACCGGGTCGGCCTGGGCCCAGAGGAGCGCATGGCACCGCCCCCGGGACGAGCTCGGGTTGACCCTTGCCCAGAGGCGGTCTGTGGGTGCGCATGCTGCTCCTGCCCGCCACTGCCTTCGCAGACCCCGGCGAATTCGCGCCCCTTTCCCAATTCTCGGATCCCGGGGCCCGTGGAGCCGGAGACTGCCCCGGGCCCAGCCCGTGCCCAGCCCCTCGCCGCCGCCTCGGCTGCTGCGGGGGCCCAGCCGGCCGCGCGCCTCTGCCCGCTCCTCCTGCCCGGCGCTCGGCCTCTGCGGCTGGGGGATTATTTCCTGGGCCGGGGGCCCGCGCCGGAAGGGGGGAAGCGGCTGGAGCCTCAGGTTCCGCGGCGGCTGGAAGCCCCAGAGGGTGAAAGTGACACAGCACGGGCGCAGCAGCCCGCGGAGCTAGAGGAGAGAGGAAGGAGCCGCCCAGAGGGCGGGGAAGGGCCACCCTGCCGCCACCACTGGGGTCCTGCAGCCCGGCCTAGGGTCTGGGCCGAAAACCTCAGAAATTCAGGTTCTGAGCGTTCTCGGTCCGCATGAGGAAATTGTGTGGCTTTAAAAAAAAATACACCATTATACAGGAACAGAATGCACCGACAGACCTTAGACGTCGAGCCCTCACAGGATGCGCTCAGGTTGCTGGAGGAAACTCCTTTGAGTATTTAAAAGCAGATTCGATTTACACGCATATCAACTCCTTGGGTCAGGTGTCTGTCCTGAGTAATGTATGCCCAGGTGTTGTAACCGTGTAACTCGTTCTGGAGTGCAGTGTCATCAGTGATGAACAGATTGCTAGAATAGTGGGATTTTCATATATCATTGCACTTATGAGGAGGACCTGGGGAGGAAGGCTGGCACCATGTGAATACATCAAGATGCTGAGGTAAAGGGATTGGCCCAAGGCCTCTCAGTAGGCAAAGGCCTACATTTTAGCTCTCAGTGATTTCTTCTCTTGACTCATGGCTTTTTATTTTTAAAGGGGCCATTGTTTTGTTTTTTTTTTGAGAGTGGACCTACTAAACATAAGGAAAGCCATAAATATAAATTATGCTGGTATTTATTCTTTGTCAAAATGCTTTTGATTTGCTAACAGCCCCTAATGAGAATAGCCATTACAGAACAGAATTCTACATTGGTGCTGCACTCACTCAAAAATTTGCTGTTGATGAATGGATATCTGCTGTGATACATCCAGTATATGTATACCAGAAACATACTAGTAGGTAATGGGTACAGAATACTTACACATGGGCTGTTCACGGGGCTGTGTTCACAGAGGCTTTATTGAGTGCGAGGTTTATTCTTTAGTTACCAGTTTCAGAACCATCTAATTTGACTTGTGGGCCCCTGACAACCCATTCCAGTTTGTACACCCCTCCCCATCTCCTTGGTTGGGGAAGCCTAGAAGAGAGCAAATTGTTCATACATGCCTGTATTTATTTCTCAGAGTTCATGTACAGGAAGGTTCTTAGATACAGTCTAGAGAATTGAGCCAAAGTATCACGATTAACTCACAAATACCTAATGAGTGCCTCCATGTTTGTGTATCTAGAGGGGCATACAAAGAAAATTTCACACTCAGCCCCTGCCTTCCAAAAACATATTCTAGCTGTGGAGATAAGTATAAGAGTTTAAGTTCAACAAATGTTTATTGAGCACCTAATATTGGCTAGGTACTCTACTGATTTTGGGGTATACAAAGATAATATCGCAGAAGCAGTTAGGTGACAATGGAATAAAATGAATGATTCAGAGCCTGCAAGAGAGGAAGAAACCATAAATATTTCAGGGCACTCACCCTGGGATCTAGTCAATTTCTCATTTGCTTTTTGCGAGGGACCCAGATGCCAGTTCTTATCATAGAGCAGAGGGAAGCAACAGGAAAGAAAACCCTTATGCACCTGTTATTCTGGACTTCAGGCCGTTTGGAAGTTCTTGGGGTTCCCTGAGATGTGCCCTTCAGTAGAAGCTGGTGGGGAGTTACCCTGAAGCCAGCCAACAGGTTCCTCCTCTGAGCAGGGAGAAGCCAACAAGGTGTTCTCCATGGTCCTGCCCCAGCTCCGATACTCTCCAATTCCATCTCGCGCAGGCTTTGTCAAGGTCTCACTCAGGCCCTGACAGGATTTCGTAGATTCTGTCTTCTTGGTCTGTGTAGGTATTTTAAAATGGGTCTGCTTTTTATCTGCTCCCAAACCCAATTCCAGTGGTCCCTGACATTGTCCCCCAGTTTCATCTCAGTTTGGGGGTCCATTGCCCATACTCTAAGGTCATGTTCTTTGCATGGAGGAGGAAGCAAGAAGTGGGTAGTTGGGATGGAGACAGACTCCAAGCCCAGATAGAGAACAAGAGAGGCGAACAGATGGGCAAAATGCAGCCTTTGAGAAGCCTCCAGACTAGATGGCATTTCTGCCTAACTTCCCCAGTAATATGGCAACCCTTTGTGATGTTCTTTTGGGAGGTGGGGATTCTCCACTTCTGGGCCTCCCTGCTGACTGACTGCTCATCAGAGCCTGGCTGCTCCCATTCAGGCTTTGGTTTTCTCCTGCCTTCCTGCTTCATTCTGCATTTAACCTAACTTAAAGCAGTGCTACCTTTGTTGTCAGAGTGATGGGGCCTTCTCTCTGAATGATCACCATGCTGCCATCAGCACCTGCCTTTTGTTTCTGAATTAAGCCCAGGCAATGTGAGAGCACAGTCTAGGGTCCTGGGCACCCAGAGCTGAGAAGGGCCTTGGAGGTGACCTACTCTCCATGTGACGACCCTGAAGCGCAGGAATGCGAAATGGCCTGGCCAGGGTTCAGGAAGGTCTTGGCAGAGCAGAACAGGAAAGCTGGATTCTGATTCCACAGTCAGTCTTCTTTTTCTAGATCATGATATTTTATTTTAAAAACCGTGGGTCCTGACTTCCCAAAAAGCGAGAGTACTTCCTCTCTCCTTTCTTCTGGCCCTGGGAAAGCCTCTGGAATTTATTGTTTTAGTCTTGGGATTGCAGTCCTGTAGAATAGGCGGAGTTTGCTTCATGGTTCTATCCCTGGAATAGATAGGGGCATATATTTGGGAATGGTGGTGGGCCCTGAAGTGCTTGCAAAGTGGTTGTGGATGTGCATTTTCCTAGGGAAAGGATTCATAGCTTTCATTTGATTCTCAATGAACTCAAGTAAGGACAAAAACTAATGGGGGGATGGTAGGATTTGGATGGGGGGGTGATTGGCATTGGGAACTAAGACCCACACAGGGCTTTACAGTTGCCAAAGCATTTCACACGGGTTAATTCATCCACTTTTCACAATAGCTCTCTGCGGTTGTTACCATTACCTCTGTTTGCAGATAAGGAAACAGAGCCTTGGTGGTTGGTGACATGCCCAAGTCACAAGCAAGGGGCGGAACAGGGCCTTCTTACTTCAGCATCACTGACATCATTGTGGTTTTGTGAGTGAAGGGCCTTAAAGAATGTAAAGGAATTAGCCAGGACCAGAGGCTGGAGGAAGACATTGTGAAGATGGAGCGCTGAAAGCGGAGGTGTGGAGCCTGACGCTGCCACGGCGCAGGAAGGGAACCACAGCGCAGGAAGGGAACCACAGCAGTAAGGGCAAGAGCAAGGGCAGGCAGGGGTCAGACCTGAGGGCCTTTGTGAGCCTGGCTGCAGACCTTGGCCTTTAGCCTGTATGTGAAGCATAGAGGAAGGGGCTGTATGCAAAGGCAAGGCCTGTACCCTGCAATCAGGGGAACATGACTGGGAGCTAGGCAGCTCTTGGGCTGATGGGGCCATAACAGACTCATCCCAAGGGATGAGGCCTGGAACCAGGACCGTGAATCTAGGGATGGAGGGAGAGTTGCATTTAAAAACTATTTGGAGGGAAGCGGACTTGGCCCAGTGGTTAGGGCACCCGTCTACCACATGGGAGGCCCACAGTTCAAACCCCCGGCCTCCTTGACCCATGTGGAGCTGGGCCACGTGCAGTGCTGATGTGCGTAAGGAGTGCCCTGCCACGCAAGGGTGTCCCCCACATAGGGGAGCCCACGCACAAGGAGTGCGCCCTGTAAGGAGAGCCGTTCAGTGTGAAAGAAAGTGCAGCCTGCCCAGGAATGGTGCCACACACACAGAGAGCTAACACAAGATGACGCAACAAAAAGAAACACAGATTCCCGAGCTGCTGACAACAACAGAAGCAGACAAAGAAGAACACGCAGCAAATAGACACAGAGAACAGACAACTGGGTCTGGGGGGGGGGGGCGGGGGAGGGGAGAGAAATAAAGAAAGAAATCTTTAAAAACAAAATAAAATAAAAACTATTTGGAGAGTAAAGTCTGCAGTGATTGCTTTGATTTGGGGCCAAATGGAGGAGCCCCCGTGACTCCTAGGTTTATGGCCTCACTGATTTGGTGGATGGCCACTCTTATCCAGGTTTGAAATTCTGGTCGCTAGAGTCATCTGCTGTGGTTGGGGTGAGAGGGAGGATTGTAGTGAGTTCAGTTAGTCACATTGAATTTGAATTGCTGGTAGGATAGTCTGATGGCGACGGTACAGTCTACAGATAATAAACCAGTCAGGATGGGGGCCTGAGGATGAAGTAGGGGCAGGAGCTGCAGATTTGGGAGAAGGGACCAGTCTGAGAGTGACCCTGGTGGTGGCTGCTATAGACAATAGGACAAGGCCGCTTCCTCCCATTGTCAGAGAATCCTTTGTCATGCGGGGCTGCTGTTGTCAGGGAAGCCAGGCGGGGATGCTGTGTCATGCTGGAGGCCCAGCTGGCAGAATCCAGCGACAGCCAAGAGCTTGCTTTAGCTGGAAGCATCAGAGCGAGTTAGGGGAGAGGCATTTTCATTTGCTGACACCCACGATGAGCCGAATCCTGAACCAGGTCCTCTGGGCGTGAGCAAAGGGCAGGAGGACATGGGCCCCACTTGGGAGCAGCAGGCAGTCAATTTGGGAGACAAGTAGTGGACATATGAAGCCACTAAAAGCTCTAACTAAGCGCTAACAACTGGGCAAATAGCAGAGCACAAATAACTTAGGAGAATGTTGCTGATCCCACTGACAGCCAAACTACATTTTTACCGAGTTGCTGTGTTTTAGGCAAAGCGCTGGTCTTTTCATTTTTTCATCCTCGGACTTAAAACAGTGCCTGGCACATAGGAGATGTTTGGCCTGTATTTGTGGATCTGTCGAGGTGTGGCCAGAGTTAGTGTTAGGGGTGGGAGGTCAGCCAGGGCAGGTTTCCATGACCAAGTCCCAAAGGGTTATCACAATACCGATCTAGAATATTTTTAATACCACAGTGGAATAAAAATCTTGAAAACCTTCCAACTACAAAGCACCTGGAAATGCTGAATAGACTATAACTAGCATCCTTTCGAAGAAGTGCTAAGTTCAGAGAATGTAAGAAAAATCTCCAGGGAATGCAAAAGTGAGTGTGGAGGGTGAGCTTGAGCTGATGCTAGACCAGTCGTGGTGGGTGGGGTGTTAGTATTTGGAGGTGGTTGCTGGTCTCAAAACCAAATGAGGGTTAAAGTGGACAGTATCTCCTCCAGATCCAGAGATGAGTTAGGAGTTGGACTCAAGAGACCTGCCTAAAACGGTACTCGTAAGGTCAGTTTGCTCAGAGAAAGGATACACTAGAAATCAGCCCATTGGTACAGGAGGAGCTTGTTTGTCATGGCCTGGATTTGGGGTGGGGAAAAATCTCTAGGAATTCAAAACCTCAAGCTTGGTATGGGCTTGGATGTCCACTTCGCATGTGGTTCCGGCCTTCCCAGAAGGAGAAATGAGCATATCCTGTAAGGCATCTGGGCCAATTCCTCCAGACCATGGCCTCTAAGCCCTCAGGGCTGCTGGCGAGATTCCAGGGCTCTTCATTCATCCTTTGCTGATCCCTACCTTGGAGAGATGCTTCAGCACCACACGTGAGCAACTGATTGAGGAGAGAAAAGAGAGAGGGCCGAAGCCAAAAGAGCACTCTTGGTGGGAACCTTCCAAAGGCACCCATGAGAAAGCTGCACCACTGCAGAGGTACATGCAGGGTGGTGGGAAGTGACTGCTCCTGCCTGGGACTTTGTGTCTTAGGAAAAGCCTGCAGATGCGCCCAGTCTGGGAAGGCCAGAATGTTCTCCCTTATGGTAGACTCAGGCCAGGGTCTCACATTTGAGGCTTCTCTCTAGGGTCCCGGTAAGAGCCCCCCATGCACACACATTCCAGCTGCTTCTGCTCCAAAGCCAGGTATATGTTGTCCTTCCTACCTCCTGAGTCTGAAGTTCTTAGAATTTCAAACCTGGGGACCATCTTAGAGGCGACCTAGTCAAACCCCCTCCTAGTGTGGAGATCCTGACGACAGCAGCACTTTGCCCAAATGTGTCCTGTGGCCGGGAGTTTGCCATCTTTGAGGCAGCTCCTTCCCTTCTTAGAAGGCATGTGTAGCTGGAATGGTCTTCTGTTGAGCCTCAGCACTCCTAGTCACGTCCACCCTTGCTGCTTGAGCTGTTGTCGTGTGAGGTGGTTCCCAGGCCTCTCTCCATCCTGCTTGCCTTCTGCTGGAAGTGTCTTCCTTTGTCAAGCTAAGATTCTGTGAGATTCCAGCCAACTTCCCCAACCCACCTAGCATAGACAGAGCTTTTGAAGGTGGACATGAGGTTAGCTGAGCTGGCTACCTTTGCACGTCTGTGATGTGGAAGTTTCCTATCATCAGGAGAGAAGCTGCAGCACACAGGCAGGTCCTTCTTCAGCTTATAAGCAAATGCCTCAGGGACCCGCACAGGGAGCTCACATTTACCGAGTGTCTGTATCGTGCCAGGCTTCCTCTCTGTCTCCAAATGGCAGTAACGTCTATGCGAGAGGCAGAGACGTGGAAATGCCTAACTGCAGTTGTGAAAACTGAGAGCTCAAATTATTCAGAAAGAATGTATGTGGTTCCCACGTGGAGTGGGTGGAGCTGACCCACTCCGCCTGCTCTTCCCTTATAGGGACTCCCCTTGGGGCAGGCAATGTCGTGATCTCACCACTAGCCGGGAACGCACGGGCCTCTGCCATGTTCTTGGGGGTGTTTGCTGAGATACATACAAGATTGAATGATGAGCTCTCAAGGAAGTGACCTGCTAAAGAATTCACTTCTGGTGTGTCAGCGAACAGGACACTCAAAAGTGTTTTTTAGAGCATGCAGTTTATCTGTCTAGAGGAGAAGGTTCTGGACTCTCTCAGGCAGGGAAGAGGCTTCCTCGTCCTCCATCTCTTGCATCTAGAGGGTGATTAGCTTCTGTAGAGTTTGCAGTGAGGTGGCTTCAGACAGCTGGAGGCCTGGATATGCCCTGCCAGCGTCACGCAGCACACAGTGCTGGGAGGACTCTGTGGGCAGATGTTAGGGATTCAGGAAAGCACCCAATTTCCCCTCTTCTCCCCTCCAAAATTTTTCCTCCTGCCTACATTCTACTGTTTTGCCTTAATCCTTTCAGCTGGAGGCTCTTATCCCTGTAAACATTTGGTTCAGTTTAGCAGACGTGTATCAGGCATCTGCTGTGTGTCAGGCTCCCCGAGAGAGGCTTAGACAAATTTGTGCGAGCTGAGCAGGGCCCCGACCTCACTTCGTCCCATCTTGGTGGGGAAGACAGAATAGCCCCGCTTCAGCATAATGTGGCGAGGGCCTCGTAAGGAGGGTGAAAAGTGGGCTGAGGCAGCTAGAAGTAGGGACTTGAGCACAAAAGAAGTAGATATTTTTTGTCCACATGGAGACACTTTGGAGAGTGAAAGGGGGCGCCATTAATCACCATGCTGGAACACTGGTGCGAGCCGTCCTATTCTGGGCAGACAGGGCACCTGGCCACAGCGACAACTGTGTGTGGGTCTCACGTGATGCCGTTCTCAGTCCTTTACGCTGCAGCATGTGCAGAGCGATTGATGGAGGGAGAGATTTGTGCACTTAATCTATTTTCCCATTTTGATTAAGGGCTAGAGAGGAAAGCATTATCTGCCAGAACTATGGACCTGGGATTCTGATGGGACAAAGTTATATCTTCTGGTACCATGATCTCTGTTTTGGGGGTGGGGGTGGAAATTATAGGGGGATGAAATCACCTGACTTGTAAAATATTATTTGCTATAAGAAACAGAACACTAGATTAATAGTGGCTTAAAAAACAAGGTGCTTACACCTTACGTAACAGGAAGTCTGAAGATAGAGAGCCCTGGGGTGATTAATTCAGTGGACCACTGATAATTTCAGGAACTCATTCTAATATTTTAGAATATTAAAATAAGCTAATATCTTAAGCTTTTTGGCTTTTGTCCTCAGGTTTGTTCCCTCATGATCATAGCATGGCTGCCACTGCTTCTGGCATCACTTAACTGTAACCAAAGACAAACAAAAAGAAGACTTAATCCTTGTGTGTCTTGATTTATCATGGTATGGAGGGGAACCCCTCTGTCAGAATTTCTCTCAAGTCATTGAACAGAAATAGTCAATACTCATGCCCTACCTCTATGGAGCATTGAGAAAGCAAGTTTGTACTATTTTCTGACTCATCTATAGCCAGAGGAGAGCTCTGCTTGTAAAGAAGCTGGAAGAGGAGTATTGGTTGGGTAAGCAATCATTTAAGTTTGCCTTACCAAGTTTCATTATAATTTTATTTAGTTATTTTGGGGGGGGGTCAGCTTTATTGAGGCATAATTTACATATAATAAAACTAGCCAATTTTAAATGTTTAGCAGTGTGTGTGATGAATTCTGACAAATATATACACCTATTTAACCACTGCCACAATCAAGATATAAAACATTTCCATCACCCCAGAAAGTTCCCTTTGTCCCTTTGCAGTCAGGCCCTTCCCCCAGGCTCTCCAACCACTCATCTGCTCTCTATCACTATAATTTTGCCATTTCTAGTAATTATCATTTCTTAACCCACACTACTAGTAGGGCACAGGACCCCAGGTGTCCCATGGATCCCTTTGTGTGATCTCGGGGGGGGGGGGGGTCCCAGAGACCCTTCTGCTTTCCTGCCCTTGAGGCAAGGTGGAGAAGCCTGACAGGCAGAATTGCCCAGTGGGAGGTGGCATATGTTCCCCGCTTGCTGGTGGCCTGAGCAGCAGGACTGGAGATGCACAGGGCTCTGAGGTATGGCTGGGCAGTGGAAGACAATGGTCACCCTTGCCAGAAGTGGAGGGGCAGGGAGGAAATCTCTTCTCTGCTGTGGCTTGGAGACCCCGCATCCTGCAGAGTGACTTCTCTCTCCCATGCAGATTGGGGCTCTGGCCAAGGAAATGCAGGCCATGGGGAGATTGTGTGGACACCACCTTCCCCTTCCCATACCCCCATCCCCTTTACCCAGGTCATGGGACTGACTGCCTGACCCCTGGGCCAGATCTTTCCCCTCCCCTGGGCTCCTTGACACTGTTTATGTGGTCGTTTTTGCCCTCTTTTTCTACTCACAGCATTTGGTCTGCAAATCTTTTGGGCACCTAGCACCCTCCCTGCCTTCCTACTTCATCGTTCCTTGGATGCTTGCCTGACCTTTCCTCTGAGATCAAAAGCACCTTGAAGATCCCACCCTTGTCTGAATCACCCTTGTATTTCCTGTAGGGCCCAGGGATGTGCCTGCCACAAGATCCGTGTTCCATGACGAAAAATAATTTTTATGAAAAATGCATATTTGTAGAATGAGGAAAGGCATTTGCTCATTTTGGCTGTCTTTCCAGGTTCTAACCTCTGCATCTTATACTCTAATTTGTTCACAACACAATTGCACAGTGCCATGGGTGAGGGTTTGTACCTCTACATTTTCCTTCCCGGTAGTGGGGAAAAGGTGAGCGATCACATTTTATTTATTTTTATTTTTTTAAGATTTATTTTTTAAAGATTTCTTTATTATTATTAATTTATCTCCCCTCTCTCCACCCAGTTGTCTGCTCTCTGTGTCCATTTGCTGTGTGTTCTTCTGTGCCCGCTTGTAGTCTTCTCAGCAACACTGGGAATCTGTGTCTCTTTTTGTTGCATCATCTTGCTGCGTCAGCAATCCATGTGTGCGGGGCCACTCCTGGGCAGGCTGCACTTTTTTTGCACAGGGCAGCTCTCCTTATGGGTTGCACTCCTTACATGTGGGGCTCCCCTATGTGGGGCATACCCCTGCATGGCACGGCACTCCTTGCACGCATCAGCACTGTGTGTTGGCCAGCTCACCACATGGGTCAGGAGGCCTGGAGTTTGAACCCTGGACCTACCATGTGGTAGGCAGACACTCTATCTGTTGAGCCAAATCCGCTCCCTGCAATCATGTTTTAAATACTGAGCCCTGTGTGTTGAGCGCCAACCCTCAAATGTACTTCATTCACTTCATTCTGGCCATAGATATTGTTGTGTTCTTTTTTGGATGTGCTGAGTCACACACACACACACACCCTTGGAGTCTGTGTGGCTAACACACACACACATGCACACACACACACCCTTGGAGTCTGTGTGGCTCCAAGACCTGGGTTCTTTGCTCTGTGAGCTGCTGTGTTTGGGCAGGAGGGGAGGTATCTGTGAACTTAGGGATTCTTCTGAAACCTTGGGCCCATCCCATGATAGTCTGAAAAACCTAACATTTGTTAAGTGTCCTAGGTTGCAGGGCTTGGCGAGCACTTTGTCTATGCTCTATCAGCCGTCACAGCCTGTATTTTATAGATGGGAAAACGAGCTCCCAGAGAGCTTGACCATTTCCCCTAGGCCACAAAGCTGGTGAGTGGCATGGCCAATTTTGCTCATGTTTGCCTCTTAACATCTCGTAGAGGGATTGTCAGGTGATGCTGAATCCCCTTGTGGTATTCCGAAAAGGTCTCTGGTCTTGGGTCTGCCACCAGCAATTGCTTCCCATCTGGTGCTTTCTTCTTAGTGGCCTCCGAGTTTGGACGAGATAGCATCTAATGCCCTTGTTCTTCTCACTCGGGGGTTCCCAGCGCCAGCCCTCTGAGGCAGGGACTATGTTCTCATCTTGGATGACAAGGAAGGAGGAAGCCCTGCCACCTCGTCTCTGGCCTATGCATACCTGAGGTAGTGGCTCCAGAGCCACCTGATTTGGCCAGGTGGACCTGTGGTTTGGCAGTTGGCGCCTTCCCTATAAAATTAATTCTTTCAACAAAGTAGAAATTATTCCTGCCCCTCGCTCGGCCTTGTTCTAGGTCTTCTGAGGACGTGGGCTTGGGTTATACCACAGAAGGGTTGGCGGAGAGTGACGTCACCGCATTTTCTTCCTCTGGGGAAAGCAAACTTGTTGAACTCTTGCCTGTAACCTCATTAGCTCCAGAGAAAAACCAACCCCGGTTGCAGCAAATCTTCTGAGAAGCCCAGCTTGAGCCAAGGAGCTCTGTGTCTAGCTTAATGTTGTTTCCATTTCCCGTTTGACGCAGGCAGAGGGCAGGTAGAGGACGCGTGGTGGTGAGGCGCCTGGTGGTGAGGGAGGGGACGTGCTCCAGGAATGCAGACAGAAGGCAGGGCCGAAAGAAGGAGGCGGCCGCCCGGCTGCTCCCACACACCTGGTTAATAAACCTTAGGCAGTCCCGTGCCTGGTTAATTCCCACAGGGTTTTGGTGATTTTAGTTACCTCGTTAGAGCCAAGTTTACTTAAGGTACCTGTAATAGATTTTAGAATTACAAAAGCAGTTAAGTGTATCTCAGAATTTCTTGTTCCCCAGTGGCCTGCTTCTGGCCTCAATAGTTCCAGAATCTGAAACTCTCTGTCTCTAATACTTGGACGGCTGAAAAGAGGCCCTCAGATTCCAGGGAGCTGAGGGACACTGACGACGCCTGATCTCTGTGCCGCTGTGCCCAGCTGCATTATCGCCTCGCTTCGTGGTGTTGTCAGTGGCCCTGGGAGCGCTTACCCCTGGTATTCCTGTGAGGCGGCAGGGGAGCTGGCAGTGTGACGGCCCCTCGTCCAAGGGGGCCGTTTAGGCAAGAGAAACCAGGTGACTTGGCCAAGGTCGCATACCAGACTCGCCAGTGAGGAAAAAAGTTAAGGACTGGTTCCCTGGACCCTGCCCTGGTGGTTCTGTAGGGTGAAGTGTGTGGAAGTTTCCGGATGCCCGGGCTAGCCGTGTCTCCCTGGTGAACCAGCTCCGGACCGCTTCACCCATCACACATCTTCTCTCTACTCCCCGACCTGAGGTGGGTGATGGAATCAGACCCACTTCGGTGCGTTTGCCACACACACTGAAGCTGATGAGCGCTGCGTTTGCAGAGTGGCTGGTGGGTGGGGCTGGAAGCCTGCTCCTGGGGGACTCCGGGGAACGGTGGGCACCAGCTTTTCTGAGGGAGACAATCTGAGAGGTTTCTCTTTTTTAATTTATTTCTCTCCCTTCCCCCCCCACCCTTGTCTGCTCTCTGTGTCCATTTGCTGTGTGTTCTTCTGCGTCCGCTTGCATTATCCAGCAGCACTGGGAAACTGCGTCTCTTTCATTGCGTCATCTTGTTGTGTCAGCTCTGTGTGTGTGTGTGCCACTCCTGGGCAGGCTGTGCTTTTCTCACACGGGGCAGCTGTCCTTGCTGGGCGCACTCCTTGTGTGTGGGGCACCCCTGTGTGGCATGGCACTCTTTGTGCGTGGCAGCACTGCACATGGGCCAGTTCACCACACAGGTCAGGAGGCCCTGGGGATTGAACCCTGGACCCTCCATATGGTAGACGGACGCTCTATCAGTTGAGCCAGGTCTGCTTCCCTGTAGAGGTTTTCTGAGAACTGCTTGAGGGTCCCCAGGGCTCTCCTTCCCATAGTCTGCGGGATGGGAGAAGCTCTAGAAATTTGACCCACTCCTGGATCAGAAGGCCCTGTAGGAATGTGGGCAGCCCTCAGGGACAGGGAGGCCCCTGCCTCACCATGCAGCCCAGGCCATTACTTGGCAGCCCAGGGCCTACAGACATTTTCCTTGGACCAAGCTCCGGCTCCCATCAGCCCTGGCTCTGATCTGAGAGCCACGTGGAATGCACCTCCCATCCTTTTTCCAGGATAACTCACTATGCACCAGTTCTTTTTCTCTCGAAGGTAAACACTCCATTTGCTCCAGGAGAGGGTTCACAACCCCTCCTAGATTTCCTCCTGTGTACCTCTCGTCAATACTCCATCTTATATGGGTTCCTGGGATGCAGAGCTGGAGGTGTGGTCTGAGCCGTACAGGAGCCATGCCCCAGCTACCTCCCTCCGCCTGGACACGGCTCTGTATCCTGTGCCTGTGGAATCTTTTCAGGGCAGCTTCCAGACAGGGGACTCTCGTTCCTTCACAGGCAGAGGTCAGCTCCTCTGCCTGGGCTCTTCCCAGCCCTGATGAGCAGCCCAAGGCCACCCCTGCTGCGTCCTCTTTGAGCGGTGCAGGTAGCTAAGGGTCAAGGTGTTCAGAGGTAGGTGAGGTTATCAGGGGCTGATCCACTATTGTGGAGGAAGGTTTGAGCCTTCTGCCAAAATGACTGTTCAAGGCTTGGAGGAGGCAAAGTGGAAGCCCCATCGTTAAGGCTTCCCACCTTGGAGGCTCTGAGACTGCCCACCTACATGGGGAGTCAGCTCCTCTCCCTCGGGGCAGCTGCCTTCGCTGTCTCCTCGGCCACAGCCTTTGAATGAGAGGCAGGCACCTGATCAGAGCCCAGCCCATCATCCAGCTCCCTTAGGATACTTTTTTTTAAAAAAATATTTATTTTTATTTTTATTTTACTTTATTTATTTATTTCTCTTCCCTTCCCCCTCCTTGTCTGCTTTCTGTGTCCATTTGCTGTGTGTTCTTCTGTGTCCACTTGTATTCTTGTTAGCAGCACTGAGAATCCGTGTCTCTTTTTGTGGAGTCATCTTATGCCTCAGCTCTCCGTGTGTGCGGTGCCACTCCTGGGCAGGCTGCACTTTTTTTGCACGGGGCAGCTCTCCTTGAGGGGTGCGCTCCTTGCGCGTGGGGCTCCCCTATGCAGGGAACACCCCTGCGTGGCACGGTACTCTTTGCGCACATCAGCACTGCATATGGGCCAGCTCACCACACGGGTCAGGAGGCCCTGGGTTTGAACTCTGGACCTCCCATGTGGTAGGTGGATGCTCTATCCGTTGAGCCAAAGCTGCTTGCCATGGAATCTTTTTCAAAAAATGGAGCTGGGAGTGGAAGGTCCTCTCCTTTGGAGAGTCAGCGTGAGGATGGAGACTGACAGCTCCACTGGCCACCCCCACTTCCGTGTGGAGAAACCTGCGTCCTGGGGAGCACAAAGGCAGCTACGCAGCAGAAGCCGAGCCAGAGGGCAGAGAATGCCCATGTCTGTCCATTTTTGTCTCCCCCAGACTTGGGGTTCCATTTGTTGGTCGCTTTCATGGAGTCCATTCAGTAAATCCCCTCTATGTCTTTAAGTATGGCCTGTGTACCACTGGTGGAAAGTGGGAGGGTTTCCATTAGAAAATGTAAAGGCATATTTTTAAATGTGTATTAGAAAAAAATCATCACTAGTATGTGAAACCTGTGATTTCATTATTGCCTAGCAAGAGGCGGCAGTAAATTAAAAAGTCAATTAAAGGGCAATAATAGTATAACTGGTACCCCTGTATGACAAAAAACTCCCAAGGTGGTGAATTTTGGGAAATGCTACGCGAGCTAGTTTGGGTTGGGTTTCTGTCACCTGGCACTGGGAGAGTTTTGAATAATACACATCTATTTTTAGCCCAAGGCTATCTCTTTTCATGTAACAAATGTGGGTTCCTAAATATTTATTTACATGCAGTTTTTATAAATACGATTGCGACGGGAATTCACAAAAGGTAGTCATTACCTAAAGACGACCTTAATAAATATTTTTGTAAAGCAATGAATCCTTTTATCTAGCATCAAGTTTACTTCAAAAGCATCTGTTTCGCAAATTTAGATTTTCAAACCAGCCACCTCTGTTACCCAGGATTTTTTTTTTAATATTTATTTATTATTATTATTTTTAATTACATTAAAAAATATATATGAGGTCCCATTCAACCCCACCACCCCCGCCCCCCACTCCCCCCACAGCAACACTCTCTCCCATCATCGTGACACATCCATTGCACCTGGTAAGTTCATCTCTGAGCATCACTGCACCCCATAGTCAATGGTCCACATCATAGCCCAGACTCTCTCACGTTCCATCCAGTGGGCCCTGGGGGGATCTACAGTGTCCCGTAATTGTCCGTGAAGCACTATCCAGGACAACTCCACATCCCGAAAATGCCTCCACATCTCATCTCTTCCTCCCGTTCCCCACACCCAGCAGCCCCATGGCTACCGTTCCCACACCCATTCCACATTTTCTCTGTGGACATTGGATTGGTTGTGTCCATTGCACACCTATGTCAAGTGAGGGCTTAGATTCCACATGGGTACTGGATGCACTCTTCCCGCTTCTAGTTGTAGACACTCTAGGCTCCATTTTGTGGTGGTTGACCTTCTTCAACTCCATGTTAGCTGAGTGGAGTAAGTCCAATAAGTCAAAGTGTAGGAGCTGAAGTCTGTTGAGGCTTTGGGCCTGGGTGTCATATTATCAGTCCAGAGATTCAAATCCCCTACATATATCTTAAACCCAGCACCAACTACAATTCCAATAAAGTAGCATGCAAGTCTTGTGAAAAGAGATCCCCTCTGAGTCCATTTCCATCACGCAGAGACACCAGCTCCAAAGAAGGGCCATCTGTCATGGCAGTGAACCCCTTCTGCCATGACCATAGAACCCGTGGGTCTCTTTATCCCTCAAAAGAACCAATACCTGGGGTTGTATCTACCTTATCTGTCTCTTAGACTCTGTTCAGTTGTACATAGGGCTATTCCTTCTGACAACCTCCAGACTCTTTTTTAGAGACTCACAGCCTTATAATCTCATTTCTCCTTTCCATTTCCCCCTTACATTAGGTCAAACTGCTTCCCGAAGTCATGTTATTATATGTAGACAGGTATATTCTGCTGTTCCGCATTGAATCTTTAATTCAAGGTCATTTTCTAGTTGCTTCTTCAGCTGGTATGTGGTAGTGATCCGTCGGTGCCAGGGAGGCTTATCCCCAGGTGTCGTGTCCCACGCTGTGTTACCCAGGATTTTGATAACCAGGAGACTCTTTATTGGCACGGAATAACTTCCACACAATGACATTTGATACATTTTCTTGTTAGAAAGATCTTCCTAGCATCAAAGGTGCTACAATAAAAATTATTCTATTTGATATCCATTCTCCAACCAATAATAAATACTCTTGTCCAAAAGGTAACTGAGGGGTGCATTTTAAAGCTAAGTCACCCTGGTAAACTTGATGAAGTTTTGCTCCTCAAGATACTCTTTAAGAGCTATGTTGATACTGAGACCACCACTTGTGACACTCGACCCAATAATTAGACAAGAATATCCTCTTCCCTGTTGTGAGCAATGGTGATCATGTCTTCGAACCACCAATCAGCATGTGTGTTCAAACAGGATGGCTTCTAGCAGCCCTCAGAACTTGTCTTAGATTAAGACTCTGGAGTCTCAGTCTCAAATTTGTTTTTGACACATACAAGTTCAAATTTCCTTTTTTTTTTTTTTGAGAAAAAAAATTGACCCTACCTTCAGATTCTCCTGCAACCTGCTTTCTTTTTCTACTTTCCCTCAAAATATCTTAGCTCCTTTATTAATATAACAGGTTGTTGAATCTGGGACCTGCATTCTTTCTCCCCTCTTCACCCCCAAAAAGTCCTAACAAACAAAAATAGTATTCTCAGGTGTTATCTGTGAGAGGCAGATAGCTTTGCAGCCTGAGCAAATGATTGCAAATTAAGAGCCCAATTGCTGGTGTCCCAGTTACCATTGCTGTGTAAAAAACTACTGTAAGACATAGTGGCTTGAACAACAGTCATCCTATATTATTATTATTATCTTTATTAGAGAAGTTGTGAGTTTACAAAACAATCATGCATACCATACAGGATTCCCATATATTGCCCCACCACCAATAACTTGAATTGTAGATCATTTTTTACAAATAATGAAGAACATTGTCAAAATATTCCTAACTATAGCCCTTACCTTACATTTAATATGTTTTCCCCACAAACCACCCTATTATCAACACCAGGTGTTAGTATTGTATATTTATTATATTTCATGTGAGAATGCTCTCACATTTGTATTGTTAGCCATAGTCCATCATCCACCAGAGTTCACTTTTAACAGTCCCCTGCCTTGTACAGTCCATCCAAAGTGTACACTCAGTGGCTCTCGATTTCATCCCAGAGTTGTGCTGTCATCACCAGTCCATTTTAGAATGTTTACATTACTCCAAAAGGAAAAATTCCATGCTCCCTTATGCCCTCCCCCACTGTTGACCCTTAGAATTGATATAGTATGTTCTTTGCCATTGCTACAAAAATTTTACAAAATTACTGTTAACTATAGTTCATAAGTTACATTAGTTGTTTTTTTCTCATGCATCTCCATATTCTTAATGCCTTGTAATAGAAGAACATTTATATTTGTCCTATTAACCAGAATCCAAAATCACTGTTATATAGTCCCTATAGCTTCCTTTCAATAGACATTTACATCCCTAGACTATTCTTTTCAGCCACAGTTACATTTGTAAATCAGCAGTGTTAGTTATACTCACTATAATGTGTTAGCATCCACTCTACCCATTTCCACACATTTATAATCAACCTTATTTAAATTTCTCATTAGGCGTCAGCTCCCTCTTCTCAACCCACATTCTATCTCCTAGTAACCTCCTCTAGCGGTTACCTCCATGATGGGCAGGGCCCGCTGAGTACAGCTTGCATCTGCCCTCCCCTGGCATCAGCTGGGATGTCTCAGCCACGGCTGGAAGATCCACTTCCAAGATGGCTTACTCCCCTGGCTGGCATCTTGTGCTGGTGCTCAGTTCTTTTCCATGTGGGCTTCTCCATGGGGCTGCTTGGGCTTCCTCAAAGCATGGTAGCCGTGTTCCAAAAGTGAGTGTCCCACGAAACAGGAAGCAGGAGATTCTACTTTTTTCTACAATAAAGCAATCGCAGTCCAGATTCAGGGGCAAATGATGTAGACCCTGCTTCTTGGTGGGAGGAATGTCAAATAATTTGGGGGCTATGTTTTAAACCATCACAACTCGTCTCACACAGAGGGTGTGTCCTTCCTTCTCACAGACCTTTGTAGAGGTTTATATTTCTTCTACTTGCAGTGTCTTTTGGAGAGGTGAAAATAGAAATGGCTATAAAAACCTATTTGCATCATCTGAAGTCAGTCATGGTAAATAAATATGTATTTTGTTTTGTTTTGTTCTGAGGTACCAGGGATTGTACCTGGGACCTTGTACATGCCAGACTCACATACATCAGCTCAACCACTGAGCTACACCCGCTCTGCCTAAGTAAATATTTTGCATGAAGTTCCTTTTATATTCTCATTCTTTACAGAGTGGCTTTCCATGCCACAGGTAAGGGGTCTCCTCTTCATTTAGTCATTTCTCACACCCAGAATTCACAGAAATATGGAAGTGCAGGCCCTGGCTTTGCTGGCTGAGTCTTCCCCCAGCACGGCCATCCACAGTTGTCAGCACTCGAAGAGAGGCAAGGCCCCGTGCTGGCTGCTGGAGGTGACGGAGAGGAATTGAAAGACCCACCCCTGG
The DNA here is from genome assembly GCF_030445035.2 of Dasypus novemcinctus. Classification (NCBI taxonomy): domain Eukaryota; kingdom Metazoa; phylum Chordata; class Mammalia; order Cingulata; family Dasypodidae; genus Dasypus; species Dasypus novemcinctus. The sequence goes on from NC_080688.1 coordinate 64,743,691, forward strand.
GGCCCCCACCTCGGGGAGCCCAGGGTATTGCCAATAGAAAGCCACGGCCTCAGTGTCCCTTTTCTTAGGGTATCCGGGCAGAATCACAGAGGGACCGTGCCTACACCACGAATGGACCCCTTCCGACTGACCTGAGAAGATGACTGCTCACTCCCTTTTCCTGGGGACTAGGGCAATTTTGTGAGCGGTTGTTGACTGTCTTCCCTTTCTGGGCATTTGATTTTAGAAAGTGTGCGGGGCTCAGAGGGCAGAGACCTGGGTTCCAGCTATGTCAAATAACTTTCTCTACACCCTTTTTTTCCCCTGTAAAATAGGGAATTTGTTCTAGACCAGGGTTAGGCAAGCTGTGGCCTGTGGACCAAATCTGGCCCAAGACGTGCTTTTCTAATGAAGTTCTGTCGGAAGCTAGCCACGCCCGTTCCTTCACGCATGCTTTGGCTGCTTTCCATCTAAAATGGCAGAGTCGAGTAGTTGCAACAGCGACCATGTGGCCCAAAAAGCCTAAAATAGGTACTATTTGGCTTTACAGAAAACGTTTGTTGGCCCCCAGTCGAAAACAATGGTTTTCAAACTTCAATTTAGTCATAAAGTTCCTTCTTAAAACAATTTCTCTTTTGTTTTTATTTAACAATAAAAGCAATTCTGACGGTACTTAACCATATGCCAGGCACTGTACCAAGTGCTTTCAAATTATTGATTGATGTAGTCCTTATAAAAACCCTATGAGATGGGTATTATTATTACCATCCTCACTTAAGAAGGAGAAAATGGAGACCCAGTTAACAGAGAGGATAAGCAACTTGCCTAAGGTCACACAGCTAATAAACAGCAAAGACGAGGCTCGAATTCAGCAGCGGAGTCCATGTTCTTACCTATGACAGCATGCTGCCCCTCCCGGGCGGCCTCCCCAGGCCACAGTGAGCCCGGCTGGGGGGACTGCTGATGACCGGAGCATGGCCAGCAACTTCCCCTCGCCCTGTGACTCTTCCCTCTGCAGCCACCGGGGCTCTCAGCGCCTAGTCAGCTGATCTCTGGAGCCTCTTGGGTTTAGCCAGGCAGGCAAGCTTGGAGCCGGGACATTGATTCCTTTTGATTTCTGCAAGAGACCTTGACCCTGACTGTGTGAACTCAGGCAGGCCTGGGCTGTGGAGAGCGCTGCTCTGGAAATGAGGACTCCGGATGGACGCTTTTTCTAGATGAGCTATTTATGTCCAATAAAAACAAGTGCTCAGAGACCAGGGGCCACGTTTAGAACAATAACTGCAAGAAAGGCATATTTCAATTAATTTCAATGCCCCAAACAAGTATTAAAACCAGTTAATCTATTCAGAGCCAGTTCTCTGGGCCAGAGTGATTTACTGTAGAATCACGTCATATAAATCAGCAGGGGAGGACTTTATGCGCTGAATGTCACCTCCCAGCTCTCTCTACCAACAGCCCTAGAGCAGCCTGTGGCTCGATGAGGTGGGAGCTGGGAACTGCAGCCTGGCCCTTGGGCTTGGTCCCTGCACTGTCTGACTTAGGACCCCTTTCCCAGCCTGGGCTAAGGACCAGCTCTCCTGGGAGTTTGCAGGGGAGAAATACGGCCTCTCCTGCTCTTTGGGGTGGAAGCTCTCCTAGGAGCAGAGGAGGTGAGGGTGACTCACTTCTGCCAGTGGAGAGCTGACCTTGATCTTGGTGGTGGTTTGAAGGTGACTTTTGTCCTCAGCTCTCTGGGGTCTTGGGGGAGGAGGAAAGCTTCTTCTTTAGTGTTTTGACTCATCTCAAGTTTTCGTGATTTAAGAGGAGGGCTTCTGCTTCCCAGGACCTAGGCAGCAGGAGTTCTTGCTCTGAGGTTTTGGCTGTCCCTGCCATTTGCCCTGGGTTGCGTGTGCCTGCTATGGTGGAGTGTGGGAGCCCCGGGATTGGGACGGGTGGGCTCTTTCTAGGTGTCACCCTCCTGGCCTGCGAGGTCCCTGGCAAGCAGCACAGCACTCCCCGCCCCCATGTCCCACCCCAGCGGTGGCAAAAGCCTCTTCCAGGTCCTGCTCAGCTGGAGATTTTCGATTTGGGGGAAAGGCTTTTAAAGTCTCCCAATTTCTTGTCGGCTGCCGACAGTCCACTCCTGTCTCTTTCTCCATGTACCCAAATTGATGTCGCCCTTGTTTTCAGCTTTCCTGAACGCTGCTCCTGGCGGCCACTCCCTGCGGTCCCGAGAGTCTTAGGTGGGGCTGGAGTTGGTATTGGGCGCAGAAGGTGCTTCCGTAGCAGGACTTTGGTGGAAGTGCTGGGAGCCCTTACTTCCCAGATCCTTTGCCTGCTGCCTGGAATATTGGGGACAGCAAGCAGGACCCTTGTGGGACTGGGGGTGGGGCTCCCCGTGCCTGGGTGCAGGGCCTCCCTGCATAAATACTGTTATCTTAGGAGAGTTTTTCACCCCATTCATCTAATAAGGAACTATTGACGGAATGCAGCAGGGGCTTGAATCAAACTAAAGCCATTTAATTTGGGCATCATTTTGGAAAATAGATGTTTGGTTCTTATTCGTGATTCCTCATTTGTGTCTGTTTTGACCAACGTGAAAAATGCGAATGAAAATATGGTGTCACCATTGCTTTAAAGCACATTTTTAGGGAAGAATCATTTCCATCTCACCTCTTGAATACTCTATTAGTGTTTGCATATTATGTCACTTTCCTCCATGAAAGAGCTCTGTTTGCAGGTATAATGTATTAATATATTAAATATTTAAAAAGAAGGGCTTTGTAGGTTTAACTAGCTTGTTCTCTATTTGTTTTTCCAGTCTTAATTTTGTTAGTGATGTCACTTCCTGGGTTCTCTTGAGATGTGCAGACTTTGAAACCCATTTTCCATAGATCCCAAGGCCCGCTGCTCCGTCGTTAGTGACCTGCTCGCGGTGCAGAGAACCTGGTATTTTTTTGTGTGCCCTGGCTGTCAAGGGCTTTTCCTTCCCTTATCCTAAAGGGAACAGCTGAGAAATTGCCCGAATTGCTGAGCCCTTTGATAACACCACCTGCCACTCATTAATGTCACTTTGTATGAATTTGCCAAGTGTTCTCATGCCTCATATGTGGGGTAGTTGTAGGTGTTGTCATTGCCACTTTACTAAGATACTTGGAGATTAAGTCTCCTCCAGGGCTTTGCAGCTGTCACCAGGATCAGAGGCCACACTGTCTGCCTCTACATCTTGCATTCTTTCTCCCAGCTGCAGAAAAGCAAGGGTAAAATGGGGATAATACCTATTTCAGAGGGCCATTTGGAGGTTTGGGTGAGTTGTTCCACGTTATATACTTGCAGCAGTGTCAGACACACAATGAACGTGAGTTCTTGTGAGGGCAGTAGTGATACCCCCTCAAGTATTTGCCAGATACTGTCAGGAACAGAGGGATTCAGGCACCACATCTAATGATGCGCCCAGGTGCCTGTCCCATGGGGTGGAAAGGCGCACGTGACTTAGTGGCTCCCCGCAGTGTGTCTTGAGGTCCAGCCTTCTGGAGTCATGCCCTTTCCTTCTCCAGGGCGGGTTGACCAGGAGGTCAGGGCCAGGGGGTGGCTCCTGATAAAGCTGAACTATAATTTGAGAGGACATAGCACCCTTCAATCAGGGTGCTCTGGGGGCTTTTTAACTGGCAGCAAGTGCTGCCAGCCCATTTTACAGATGAGTCACGGGCATTCTGTCTTCCAGCCTTACCCCACTTACTGCTTTCACAGTGAGTGTGAGCAGCTAAACACACACGTGAAGGAGAAGGACTGCCAGTAGGGAATGTGTGTGGTGTGTAAAGGACGGGGAGTTGGTTCACTCATTCACTCACCACTGCTTCTAGGATAGGCAAGCCCTGGGATGCTGCAGGGAGCACAGCAGCGCTCCTGGCCTCGCGGAGCCTACCCACAGAGGGAGCGCCCCGATGCCTACGGGGAGCGAGAATAAGGCAGGGTCAGGGCAAGAGGGCATGGGAGGGGCGTGGGGACTCTGGGTGATAAGGCCAGGGAGGATGTGGGAGGAGTGGGAGGGGAGTGGGCAGGAGGGGACTGGGGTCCAGCGGGGAGAGCAGCAGGTCTCAGAAGCAGACCTTGTGGGTCTGTGGACCTCGTGGGGGACTAGGAGTTTGGGTCATAGGAAGGTTGGACGCCTTTGAAGACTGTGGGGAGGAGAGACCTCCACTTCTGTTCTGGTAGAAGACTTGAGAAGATTTGGGGGGAAGTTAAGCCTAAATGGGCTTCCTGCGCACTCCTATTTGGCTTATAAAGCCCTAGGGTCAGGGCCCACCTGTTCAGCCTGGCTGAGGGATTTGGAAGGTCTTTCAAGCAATGATTTTTTAAAAGCCTATGGAACCAGTTGTCATCTCATGCACTTCACAAATGTATTCAGTTTCGAGCAGCAACTTGGTACCAGGCTTTTTTCTAGGTGCTGTGGCTGTAGCAAGTGAACAAAGCAGATGGAAGTGCCTGCCCTCAGGCACTCTTTTTTTTTTCCTACCTGGTTGCCTCTGTGCCTCTCTGCTCCACGCAGGTCTGGTACACCTTTTTTTTTTTTTAACCAGGAGGTCTTGGGGATTGAACCCAGGTCCTCCATACGGTAAACGGGAGCTCAACTGCTTGAGCCACAGCGGCCTCCAGGATCTTAAAGATTCCAGGAATCTTTCAAATAGCCACTCCTGGAGTTCATCTAGGCAATGACAGAGTGGTGGGGATCGGGACGGTTGTTGGGGTGTCCAGGGCAGAGGGGAGCAGAAACAGGGTCACTGGGTGCCAGATGGACAGGTTGGACGTCCAGACCTCTTGCAATGTGGCGGAAGTCAGGAAAGAATGAGGTTCAGTTTAGAAACTCGAGTTTGTAAGTAGCTGTTTCTGAACACGTTTGTCATGCTGAGGAGGTAACGTCTCCTGTGATTGGTCTTCCAATAAAGCAACAAACGTTTGCTCTGTTTTCTTTGTATTTTCATTGCATATGATGGGGTGGGGAGGTGTGGCCCCTGCCCTCGGGAGTAACATGGTCAAGTGAAAGAAGGGCAAGTGCATTCAGTGTCCCCTTTTATGGCTGGGCTTGAGAGTGCTGCAGATATTCCAGGGAGGAGGTACTCAGTGAGAGCAGTCAGAGAAGGCTGCCTGGAGGAGGTGGCTTCTAGGCAGCTCTGAAGGGAGCAGCGAAGGAATCCCCCGGGGAGGAGTTCACAAGTAAATAGAATAGTCCGTCATAACAGAGGCGGTAAGGGGTGCGCGGAGGGTAGAGGGGTGCTGGCCAGTGGGGGTTAATGAAGCCACATCTGGAGTCACCGCAGAGGCTTGGCAGCAGAGGGGTAGCCTGGTGACGGGTAGTTTTGAGAGTTTAGGCTGTCAGTGATGGTGGGAGGGAGCAGGGAGGGCAGGGGCAGCAAAGGGGTGAAAAGAGCAGATGCGCGTGAGACCGCAGGGCCAGGGTCTTGCCCCCCGAGATGTGGCTTAAATCACCCACTTTTTCAGAGCCTCCATTTACCTCGTGGGCAAAAGGAAAATAAGAATTTTTTTTCACAGATTTGTTGTGAGCCTTTTAAGGATATTTGGGACAACACGTTTTAAAAAAGTAAAGTGTTAATTCAAGGAAATCATCCAGGCTATTGGTGTCAGGATCTCCTTCTCACTTCGGGCTTCCTGGCAGAAGTGCTAGAGAAATCACCCGTGCACCCGAGAACCGAGGAGGGCGGGAAAGGAACTAACAGGCCTCCCTGCTGCCACTCGCATTAATCTTCATTGCCACGAAGGGAGGGAGGGGGACCCTGGAAAACAGCCTCGGAGCTGAAGCCCCCCCGCCCCCGCCCAGGCGCACACGCCGAGGCCTGACCACCGGCGGCCCTGCGAGCTCGAAGCTGTGCGGCCTGATGGCGTCGTGGGAGGCCTGGTCCCTCCTTGGGTGGGACCTTGTGCCGGGGGAGGGAGGAATGCTGATAAGGGCAATTTAGGGCAACTGGCACACTTGAATTATATTTACTGAAGCAAGCTTCATAAGTAGGAACCCTGAATTTCAAAAAAGTTCATTTGCTTTCTGAAAGATTTCATAACAGGTTTCCTTTAAATACCAGTCTCACTAGCATACTTGAAAAATGATTTAATTTAATACAATATAATTAAAGTAATATGTATCAAAGCCTTTCAAAGCAGGAGAGACAGCTTGTCATTAAAATTTTGTTGAGGGAAGTAGATGTGGCTCAGGCAACTGGGCTCCTACCTACCACATAGGAGGTCACTGGTTCCCATCCCTGTGCCCCCTAAAGAAGACAGCGGGCTGGCGCAACGGGCAGGCACAGCTAGCTGCTAGAACAAGAGACACAAGAAGAAGGAACATAATGAGAAACACAACAAAGCAGGGAGCAGGGGTTCCTAGTGCCTCCTAATGAAGACAGGGAGCTGATGGGATGGGCAGGCGTGGCGAACTGACGTGGCAATTTGATGCAACAAGAGACATGGGGGGAAGCGGGTTTGACTCAATGGATAGAGCATCCGCCTACCACATGGGAGGTCCAGGGTTCAAACCCAGGGCCTCCTGACCCCTGTGATGAGCTGGCCCAGCACAGTGCTGATATGTGCAAAGAGTGCCCTGCCACGCAGAGGTGTCCCCCACACAGGAGAGCCCCATGCGCAAGGAGTGCGCCCCTTAAGGAGAGCCACCCAGCGTGAAAAAAGTGCAGCCTACCCAGGGTGGCACCACATACACCCAGAGCTGACATAACAAGGTGACGCAACAAAAAGAGACACAGATTCCCAGTGCCGCTGACAAGAATACAAGCGGACACAGAAGAACACACAGCGAATGGACACAGAGAGCAGACAACTGGGGACAGGGAAGGGGTGAGAAATAAAAAATAAATCTTTAAAAAAAACAAGAGACATGGGGAGGAAAGACGATGAGAGACACAACAAAGCAGTGAGTGGAAGTGACTGAAGCGATTAGGTACCTCCTTCCCACATCGGAGGTCCTGGGTTCTGTTCTTGGTGCCTCCTAAAAAGAAACAAGGAAGACAAACAGTCACAGCAAGTGAAAAGGGGAGTGGGGAGAAATAAATAAAATAAATCTTAAAATTTTTTTTTTGCCTAAACTTCCCCCTCCAAAGACCAGTTCAGGTCAGAACAGTTTGGAGTTAAAGCAGCCTGAGGCCTCCTGGGGCCCTGACCACCGCGCTCTACTTAGGGATCCAGGCTGTGTCTAGGAGGGGAGCACCGACCACTGGACTCTTACCTGGAGCGGGGTGTCCCTCCTGTCTAGGAGCCACGTGGCCTTTGCCCTTCTCTGCCTCGGTCACTCTGAGAGCAATGATACTGGTCCCCTGCCAGTTAGGGGGGGCAGGGAGGCAGAGGCCAATGAATATTCAGTGTTCCAACCTCATCTTGGCCATTTCAACCAGCACACATTTCTTTTCCCTCATCGGAGCTGCTAGCACGCGACCAGGTTGAGGGATTAACTCCCAGTCCTCCCCGTACATGGGACACAGTGCTGGGCACCAATGGGGAGGCAATTGTCAAACATGCCAGCCATGCCCCGTTTGGCAGGGCCCCCTCCAGAGGGCTGGGAAGGGGAGACCAGGGGTAACCAGGACATGGTGTGTGTGACTGACCCATTGGCAGGGAAGCACGTCACGGTCTTCCGAGCACAGGAGCAGCAGTTTTGGGGAGGAATACCACTTTCATCGAAGGATGCCGGGGTTGAATAAACGGGATTGCTGGTTGGACGTGAAATTCTGCATTCCATCCTTCTAGCACAGATATTTATTAAGTACCTACTTAATGGTGCTGTGTACTGTGGGCAACAGGTAGTCTCCCCTGGCCAGAGGAGCCTCCAAGCACTGTCTAGAAAGCTGCATACTTAGCCCCTGCCTAGCGATGGAGACAGACATCTACACGCAGAGCGGCAGGAAGCTCGCGGCCTTGCAGGTGTCCTTGGAGGGCCCAGCCTTAGAGGGTCAGGGAAGGTTCTTCTGGAAAAGTTGACAAGTTAAAGGAGGGCCAGTCCCGCCAAGAGCGAGAGGGAGGAGTGTTTAAGGCACAGCCGGGAGGTGGGAGAATGCTTGGGGTGGGGGCTGTTGAGTACTTGCTAGGAGGTCAGTAGAGTTGTTTGCAGCCTTCCAGGAGGAAGGAGGGAGGTGGGAGATGGTGCTTGAGACTGAGCAGAGTCCAGAGTGTGGTGGAGACCCCCATGGAGACGGAATAAGCCAGACCTCGTTCCAGGATTCCATAGGTGTTCTGTGGGGCTGGGGGTGGCTTGGGCTGGAGACCACCATGCTGGTGCCCCTTCTCCCACCCTGGCGCTCTGGCCCGTGGCTGCTGAGGAGGCGTGCAGACCCCTCGTTGGTAGCCAGGCCTGAAGATTTGTGCTTTGATTCTGCTGTGAGGTTTGGATGACCTCGGTGCCCTTCACGTCAAGCTGCCTGGTTATTTTCTGGACCGGGTGGCTGCCTCTGTACCTCTTCGTGCCAACACAGATCTTTACAGAACCTTAGTTATTTAGGGTATGTGAGATAACTCAAAGGAACCAATCCATGTATGTTAGCCAGCAACAGAGGCCAGAAATAACCAGGGCTCAAATAAGGAGAGATTATTTTTCTCTCACATAAATGAAGCCTGGAGGTAGGCTGACCAGAGCTGGTATGCGCTTTCCACGGTCATCTGGGACCCGGGATGCTTCCGTCTTTTAGTTCTCCCGTCCTCTTGTATAGCCACTTTACTGAAAGTCATCTTGTGTTCTAAAATGGTTGCTAGAATACCAGCCATCACACCTTCATTCTGAACCAGAAGGAGGAACTGGGATCATTTTTCATTGGTCACTCCTATCTGCAAAGGCAGCTGGGAAATGTAGTTTTTCAGCTGAGCACGTTGCGCAAAGGAGAATGGGGGAATGCAACTAGCAGCCTCTGCCATGTTATAAAGGTGGGCAGGCAGGCGCACTTAGGGCCTGGCTCTGTGTTCCATCTCCTTAGCACCAGGTGGCCCACAGTGTGGAGCTGCCTGCTGATGGGGTGAATGAGCAAAACAATGATACTGGGAGACTCCAGCAGGCCCAGGAGACAAGCGTGTTGTATTTAGACATATCTCATAGAACAAGACCCTGCTTGGGCCAGAGTCCAGGCCCCACGTCTGACGCAGACAAGTTGTTTACATACTTTCTTTGAGCTTCAGTTGCCCCCCCTTCAGAAAGAGAATAATAATACACCTGCAGATCCGAGGCAAAGATGGAATGAGTTAACAGACAGTCATTAAGAACATAAATGCACGTTTGTGGTAGGTAGCTTGCTTGGCTTCTCAGACACCCTTCTCCTCCCTCTAGATGAGATCTAGAAGTTTTGGTTCCTTTTCTGAGCTTAATTATATGTACTGACTTCTCGCATAGGCCCTGCTTTGCCCCACGCCCCAGGAATCACAACATCTGAAGGGGTGGAAGCCTTATTAACTCTGGACTGTCTAATTTCCTAAGGTATTGGGAGGAGCAAGAGTTATTAGTCTCGTCTGAAAAATGGGCTGGGAACTTGCCCAGGGTCGGAGTTGCAACTAAAACGTTGTCTTCCGACTCCAGGCCCAGAGCCCTTTCTCCTGAGTAGTGTTTACAGACCTTTCTTTTTGAAGCAGCAGGTGCAGCTCTTCAAGATAGTGCCTACTCAGAAGTCCACCCGCCCACAAGCCACCGCCCGGGAAACCCGTCGCTCTTCCTACTCCCCTTTCTCCCGGGGTTTGAATGTAGGAGGACACAGGGGAGGGATGGGTGGCAGCCGTGGCCTTGGGGTCTCACCTAGCAAGGGGGAGGCCAGCAGGCGTGGAGGAGGCCTTCCCATCCCCTGATGTGGTCCAAGTTTGCCCACCCTCCCATGCTTTTCCTTAAACAGGCTCTTGAATAGTTGATCCGTGTTTGAAAGAATTATAAATTGTGTGCTATCAGCACTTACCCAAAACACAAGTCATTAGAATTTATTCTCCATTTTCCTTTCAAATTTTGGAATGCTTTCTCATTTTTTTTTTTTTTAAGATTTATTTTATTTATTTCTCTCCCTTCCCACCCGCCCCCCCTCCCCAGTTGTCTGTTCTCTGTGTCCATTTGCTGCATGTTCTTATTTGTCCACTTCTGTTGTCGTCAGCGGCACGGGAATCTGCGTTTCTTTTTGTTGCATGGTCTTGTTGCGTCAGCTCTCCGTGTGTGCGGCACCATTCCTGGGCAGGCTGCACTTTCTTTTGTGCTGGGCAGCTCTCCTTACAGGGTGCACTCCCTGCATGTGGGGCTCCCCTACGCTGGGGACACCCCTGCATGGCATGGCACTCCTTGTGTGCATCAGCACTGCGCGTGGGCCAGCTCCACACGGGTCAAGGAGGCCCGGGGTTTGAACCGCGGACCTCCCATGTGGTAGGCAGATGCCCTAACCACTGGGCCAAGTCCTCTTCTCTCTCACTATTTTTTTGTCAAGCTTTTTGACTTTTAAATGCCCCTTTGTGTCCTCAACCTGCCTTCACTGTTGTCCACATCCACTGTCTGCTAGAAATCTAAGTTGTGAAACTCTTTTGGGGAGGCAATACGTTTACAGCAGTCAACATGGAAGCAGAATAGAAAGATGTACTCTTTCTACGCTATCCCCACCACCCTCTTTCTTCTTGTCCCCACCCCCATCTGGAGGTAACAATTTCTTTTAGACTTTTTCTTATTGAGAATTTCAAATAGATGTAAACAGATATAAAAGTAGACAATAAGATGATGAGCCACTGTGTGCCCATCACTCAATGATCATTTTGTGGCCAAGCTTAATTCTCTTCTGCCACCCATTCCTCTAACAATGTAGTATTTTGAAGCAAAACCCAGATATCATATTATTTTACTCATAAATAATTCAATATATAGCTGTAAAAGTAAGCACTTAAAAAAAAATAATAACCACAAAAGGTAGCACTTTTAATAATATTTTCTTTCTCTTTGCAGTATTTCTTCCTGCACAGCAAAGAAGATAATATTCGCCCCCCCCCCCTTGTTTTTTACATCAAAGATGCCATCCTGAAAATGCTGCTCTGGGCCTTACTTTTTTCCCTTTTCAGTATTTTCTGCAGGTCTCTCCATATCAGCATAGTTATCTCCCTCAGTTTTTCCAGGTGTATGGCTGTACCATAGTTGACGTGCATCCCTATTTCTGGGTGTTTGGGCTGTTTCCAGTCTTTTGCTTCCAATAGTCATTGTTCAAAGGTGACTCAATACATGGTCCTTAAGGTGAACAGAGACTGGGAAGGCAGAGGAGAGAATCCAGGCTTACCCAAAATCCCGTAGCAGGCCTCTTCACTTGCTAGCTTCCTAGTGGTCATCTGAGGCTCAGAGAGGCTAATCAACTTGCCCAAGTTGCACAGTAGTGGAAGCAGGAGCTGACCTTGCCTGGCCCAGTGCCAACCCTCTTCAGGGTTTATGTCACTGGATGTGGGGTGGTATGTGCCCTGGTGGAAACATTTGAGCTGGCCCTAGAAGGAGAAGGTGCTGGTGAGGTAGGTAAAAAGGGCTAGTTGGCATTTCTCAACTCAGAGGACTGGCTATTGCAAAGGCCCGTGCAGGGCCAGTGGGCAGGCAGTCTTCTCAGGGGTGGCCAGCTTGTGGCTGAGGGTGGTCTGTGAGGAGTGGAGCCCCTGTGTGTGTCAGCCAGGAAGTCTACGCAGCCTTCACTGAGGAGCATTTGGGCTTCATTTGAGAGCCCAAGTCACAGACTGGCAGCCACCAGCCAGGTCTGGCCCAGCCCGCAGATCTGTTTGGCCGGAGCTGCGTTTGACACGTTTTACTGCTAAAGCCTCGACAGCAGGCAGAATGTGGGCACTGCCCTGTGGTTCGTGACCTCCATCCCCTGCCCCATCTATTCCTATCGGCTGCCTGGTGCTGTGTCCTCCCTGTGACCTGGGCCAGCCATCTCTGAAATGCCTTACCCCAGCAGGAAAAAACAAATGTGTGCATTCACCCACCACTGCACCAATGTGTAGTGTGTGCATTTTAAAACACACCCAAAAAAGCAATTTAAGAGGATGAGATACAGAAAAGTGCTAATATTTTCTTCCCATGTTCCAGGCACTCTTTTTGGAGACTGCTAAACCGGATGATGGGAAGTCAATGAAATGCAGATTTCAGTGACAGGGCAGTGCTTGGGCGGGGGTGTAGTTAGGTCAGGCCTAGCAGAGAGAGGCCACGCTTGGCACCCATCCAGTAGGTCTGAGAGCTGGCCGAGGGGGAGCTGGCACATTGCGCAGTAAATATGAGTGTGTCCCGCTCGCCTGGTGCCCCCTCTGTATTGGGTGTCATCCCGGGCATCCTGCAGGACTGCATCAATTCCTGGGGAGCAGGAGTGGCATGCCTGGCAGTGCTTTGTCACACAAGGTCACCTCGCAGGGAGCAGAGCCCTGGTCTGCCAGGGGAGTGCCGTGCCATGCAGGGGTGTCCCACACGCAAGGAGTGCACCCTGTAAGGAGAGCCGCCCAGCACGGAAGAAAGTGCAGCCTGCCCAGGAATGGCGCCGCACACACGGAGAGCTGACACAACAAGATGACGCAACAAAAAGAAACACAGATCCCCGGTGCCACTGATAAGGATAGAAGCGGTCACAGAAGAACATGCAGCAAATAGACACAGAGAACAGACAACTGGGGTGGGGGTGGGGGGGCGGGGAAGGGGTGAGAAATAAATAAAAAATAACTCTTTAAAAAACAAAAACAAAAACCAAAAATCCACCAGAGGCTCGGCAGCTTTTCTCGCGTACCCTTGTAACGATTTTGCGAGGCCAGTGGTGTTCTGTCCCTTTCATGTTCATGCCCGTGGTGACACGGCTGCCCGACAGAGCCAGAACTCCAGATTGGGGCTCGCCAGGCTCCACGCCCCGTGCTCCTTTCCCACAGAGCTGGCCAGGGAGCGAGACTTGGCAAAATCCCGGAATTCTCCTTACTGTGAACACTGTCGGCTTTAATTAGATTAAATTTTACTTTTCTTTTGCCTTCAGGGGGTTTAAAAATGATGGGGTTGGATTGCAGGGATGCTTTGCGAGTCAAACTGAGGCAAGCTGGCATGAGGCGCGCTGGGCCCAGCGACTCCCAACTACTCATTTTACCGTCTCTGAGTCCCCTACCGAGAGAAACCCCCGTCCACAGCGGGGGAGGGCGGAGGATGGAGACCAGCCCCCTTTTCTGCCTCTACTCTCCTGGGACTCTCTCAGCCCCAGCACGGTACAGATGCTCTCTGCCTGGCATGTCTTTTTATAAAGGCTGCTTTGTGCACACGTATGCGCCAGATCGTGGCCTCAGCCCCCAGCCTGAGTTATCTGTAGTAAATAAAGAACAGCAACTACATTATTTAGTATTCGCTTTCCAAGGTAGACCGTTAGAGTAAGGGCTTTTGCCTGGATCTGGCCTTCGTAAGCGAGACTGCTTCGCCAAATCCAGATCTTGCTTTTCCCCCTGGGGAGCCGACGACAAACGTTTGTGGAGGGCACCGTGCGTGCCAAGCAGGCACTGTGCTCGAGAAACGTGCATTGTGGAACAATTAGCCTCTGAGAGGACTGGGGAGAACAATGCGTGTTTGTGGACTGTCCCTCCCTGACCTCGCACAGCAGCGCCTGCAGCCAGGTGGGCCTGCTCGCCCCGGGCAGGGTCTGGGTGAGGGGTGGGCCTGCCCCTGGGAGCTGTGGTGTGTGGTCGTGCTCCGTGGATGCCGCGGGCGGCGCTGACCTTGGTAAGGTCAAGGTCGAGCATGTGGCCCTTTGGTCTTTGCCCAGGCCAGCTGCCAGCCCAGTGGAGAAAGGTTGCCCTTGTCCTCTAGTCTGGCTCCTTTTTTACTGCAAAGCCGTAAAGATAGAGCCTTTTGCAGTAATTTTTATCTGAGGGCCTCCCCTGTCTCTCGCAGGCGTCCTGCCCCTGGACCTCCCTCGCCCCTGCTCCCCTCTCTGGCCGAGTCCTCTTTCAGTGCAGTTCTCTGCTTCAGCCAACACAAACACCAGAAATAAGCCGGCAAAAAGCCACCTCTGAGGGAGCTGCTTCTGGGTTTTCCAGGGCCTCTGTGCCAGCCGAGGCATAACCATTTCATCACTGACACTAAGTCTCCAGTAAAACCAAATAAAGCCTGGTGCCGTAGAGACCCAAGCACAGGATTTGTGTGTGACACAAAGAAAAAAAGGATGTTAGGTGAGGTTTGGTCTGCCAAAATGTGCTTTTTGAAATTCTGTTTAGACTGTAATTTGCTATTCTGCTTAGTAAGCTTGGTGTTTGGGGGTTTCAGGGCTTGCCTTTTGTGTGGTTTTATTGTTTCATTTTCTGGCTCTCACTGTTGAGGAGAGAATATTCTAGAAATCGGAAATTGCTAATTATTCTTAAAATCTTGAGAGCGGCTTATGTGCAATGCGTGATACCTGAGCACTTTCTATTGCAAACCATGATAGTGAATGCACATATGGAGCCTCCAAGAGAGTATTTTTAAAGAAATACTGAGGAGAAATCATTGTGCCCGCTCAGGAAAAGCCTTTGAAGCGTGAATCTGAGCAGAGGGACATTATCCGGCGCATGTGTGAGGTCAGACGCAGGCTTCAGCTCCCTCTCGCGGCCCCTGTTCCCCCAGAATGACCCAGGAGGGACAGGGGCCCCCCGGGGCCCCCGGGTCATGGTGTGTGTGATAGCCTGGTGGACTGGGCTGAGGGAATCAGACAGACTCTCCGGAACTTGAAGTTAGAGATCTGAGGAGGAAATCACAGAAGAAATTGTGGCTCTAGAAAAATAGCCCCTCATCTGTCCAAGGCAGGAAGTCGGGTGAGATGGAATCTGACATGTGTCTCTACCCCCAGACTAGTTGAGGGTGGAGGAGTTTGGGCTTTGAGGCAGGTGGTGTCAAGCTACGTCCAAGGAAATGGATGTAGTGCAAGTGGTTGAGCGCCTGCCTCCCATGTATGAGGTCCCGGGTTCGATTACCAGTACCTCCTTGAAAAAAAACATCCACATCTAGAAAGAAACATTCTTGTTTTGGGCCCTATTCTTTCACCCTAAGTGATGTTAATCAAGGAGAACGTAAGGGGAGCCCTAACAAAAAAGGCAGGATCCGATTCTGGGACAGTGCCCTTCCTTCTGTCTGATGCCTCTCACACCTAACTTTTCTGTCTCATTCCAGTTGTCTTCAGCCAAAACAAGTCCTCACTACCTAAGGATCGTGCCATAGCCCATGTGGCCCTTCCCTCTAGTTCTTTTCTTGCAATTTTAAAAAATAACAGCTTTTTTGGGATGTAATTAGTAGACCATAAAATTTGCCCCTTTACAGCATACAATTCGGTGGCATTCACAGTATTTTGCAGTCAGCACCATTGTTAATTCCAGAACACTTTCATCACCCCCCAAAGAAACCCCACACCCATTAGAAATCTTTCCTGGGCCCCTCTTCTTCTCAGCCTCTGGCAACCACTACTCTACTTCCTTTCTGTTTCTATAGAGTTACCTGTTCTGGGTATTTTATATAAATGGAAACATACAGCATGTGACCTTTGTGACTGACTTCTTTCATTTACTATAATGTTTTTAAGGTTCATCATGTGGTAGCGTATATCAGTACTTCATTTTTTTGTGGCCAAATAATATCGCATTGTATGGATGTATCACGTTTTATTTACTCATTCATCAGTTGATGGACATTTAGATTGTGCCCATATTTTGGCTATTAAGAATAATACTGCTATTAGCATTCATTTACAGGTTTTTGTGTGGGCATTTGTTTTTAGTTCTCTTGGATATATACCAGGTATGACCATATAGTAATTGTGTTTAACTTTTCGAGGAACTGCCACTGCTTTTCAAAGTGGCTGCACCATTTTGTATTCCTACCATCAGTATATGAGGATTCCAATTTCTCCACATCCTCACCAACACTTGTTATTGTCCATCTTTTAGATTCTAGCCATCCTCTTTGGTGTGAAATAGTATCTTATTGTGGTTTTGATTTGTGTTTCCTTGATGACTAATAATGTTGAACATTTTTTCATGTGCTTATTGACTATTTTTTATATCTTCTTTTGAGAAATGTCTATTCAAATTCTTTGCCCGCTTTTAAATTGGATTATTTATCTTTTTGATGTTGAATTGTGTTTTTTATATGTTCTAGGTGCAAGACCCTTATTTGATATATAATTTGCAAATATTTTCTTCCAGTCTGTGGGTATCTTTTCACTTTCTTGGTGATGTCCTTTGAAGCACAAAAGTTTTAAATTTTGATGAAATTCAATTTATATTTCCTTTACTGCTTGTACTTTTGATGTCATATCTAAGAAACCATTGCTTAATCCAAGGTCATGCAGATTTACTCCTATATTTTCTTCGATGAGTTTTTTAAAAAGATTTATTTATTTATTATTTATTTATTTATTTATTTCTCTCCCCTTCTCCCCGTTCCCTGGTTGTCTGTTCTCTGTGTCTATTTGCTGTGTCTTCTTTGTTCGCTTCTGTTGTCGTCAACGGCACGGGAATCTGTGTCTCTTTTTGTTGTGTCATCTTGTGTCAGCTCTCCATGTGGGCGGCGCCATTCCTGGGCAGGCTGCACTTTCTTTCGTGCTGGGTGGCTCTCCTTACAGGGCTCACTCCTTGCGCATGGGGCTCCCCTACGCGGGGGGCACCCCTGTGTGGCAGGGCACTCCTTGAGCGCATCAGCACTGCACATGGGCCAGCTCCACACGGGGCAAGGAGGCCCGGGGTTTGAACCACGGACTTCCCATGTGGTAGACGGGCGCCCTAACCACTGGGCCAAGTCTGCCGCCCTCGGTGAGTTTTTATATTATAGTTTTCACTCTTAAATTTAGGTCTATAATTCATTTTGAGTTAATTTTTGTATGTGGTATGAGGTGGGGATTCAACTTTATTCTTTTGCATGTGGCTATCCTGGTGTCCTAGCATCATTTGTTAAAAAGACTGTTCTTTATCCATCGAATTATTTTGGTTTCCCTGTTATTTTTATCATCCCTCTTTTCTGCTCAAAACTAATTATTTTTTATCTCTCCCCCCTCTCCCTTTCATACACACACACACATACACACACACACACACACACACACACACACCTGCCAGTTTGGCCCAGCCTAGTGGGCATCCTTGCTGCCTGAGGGAGGCCTTCATTGCCAGTCCAGGGCCTTGTGCCTGACCCCAGGATTCTATCCTAGGTGGACTTCTGCAGACTCAAGTCTCATGATGGATTATTGGGGTTCTTCAAGGGTTGGGTGCAGAGGAAGAAGAGCTGCTTGTTACAAAAGAAATACTAATATATTGCCTTTCACATCTGCATTTCTGATTCTCAAACTAGATGTAAGTTTTCCAGGCATGACCTGCTCCGTGCCTTTCATCCTTCTGAAAAAATGATGTTCATTAATTGGGTAATTAAATGGAAGCTTCTCCAAGTGGTTCTCACAAGTGGTTCACCAAAGTGGTAGTCTGCCTGTCCATCCATCCATCCATCCATCCATCCATCCATCCATCCATCCATCCATCCACCTATACATCTCTTTGTCCATCAGTCTTTCCACTGATTATGAGAAGGACTGGTTGCCTGCTTCTTGTCTTCTGGTGGGGTCAGTGTTGCACTATAGGTTTCTAGTGTTATAAGCTCAGGTGTGCCTGCTCTTCCCAGGGGTAGTCTGGGGGTATCCTGGCTGATGTCACCAGCAAGATGCTAGGTGCAGGTTATTGGCACAGGAGCCCTTTTTGTTGGTGACAGTGGTTCTGAGAAGGCCAAGGACACATATCTGAACCCAGCGACAAGAGTTAGAGCAAAGGGATAGGCTGTATATTAGGGGTCCCCTTCCTCCATCCCAGGGACATTTCTATCTAGATCAGGGGTTCTTAACCTTTTTTGTTCCACGGACCCCTTAGCCAGTCAGGTGAACACCACAGACCCCTTACTAAGTCCTCCCTATACTGTGTATTATTTTATAAAGATATCATACCTGCACCAACATGTCCCCACAAAAATAATGTTTTTTTAAATTTCAATTCGAGCTCACGGACCCCTTGTTAAGAACCCCTGGTCTAGACTGTGATTTTTTGTTCATTAGAATTTCGTGTGACAGCATGGACCTGGAGGCTGGCTGAGCAATTCCCACTCCCAGTGCTCTATGCAGACCTGCGCCTTCAGCGGCAACATCCATGGGAGCTCAGTTCTGTCGTATCTTATTTCAGTTACAATTTAGGTGTTCTGAACTTGGGCCAAACCTGAACACTGTTGGGCCCTGTTATGGACTGAATCATGTCCTCCACAAAGTCACGTTCAAGTCACATAAGTGAACTCATTTAGATCTTTGAAAATCCTAGTAAGATGAGACCAAACACAATCAGGATGGGCTTAAACCTATATGACAGGGCTCCTTCTTGTAAGTGGAGGAAATGTGGGCACAGTGGTAGGAGTGAGATAGATCACCGTGTGAATGAGCCCAGCCACCCCCAGAACACTAGAGAACTTCAGAGAAAGCATGATCTTGCCAATACCGTGATTTTAGACTTCTAGCCTCCAAAAACTGAGAGACAATGAATTTCTGATGTTTAAACCAACCGGTCTGTGGTATTTGTTATAGCATCCCTGGCAAACTAAGGCAGACTCTGTGACCCATTGGTGAAAGTACCTCATTGCTGTTTGGTAAATATGGCTTTTGACCTTGCCCCCACACTTTGACTGGGGCTTTTATTTCCATGTATTGACCGCAGTTTATCTGGGACACCCGGCTTCTGGATGCTCAGGTCCTGTCCATCCGTGTGCCAAGCTCCTTAGAGTTTCTCTTCTCCTGCCCTGCAGTCTGGCTTCTGTCCCCCAAGTTAACAGGAATGTCTGTTCTGGACTGAACCTCAGTGGAGGACAGGTCTCCTGGGGCAGTAGCAGTGCGAAGGTTCGTGGAAGGATGGGTATCAAGTAATGCACTTGCTGCTTGCATCAGGGCCTTGCTCTTATATGCGTGTTGCTCTCCAGAAATGAACTTCTCCCGTGGTACCATCATAGCGCCTGCTCCTTTCCATTTGGCAGTGGGTCCTGACTGTTTTGTGATGTCCTTACATATTCTCACTTCAACATCATTCCAGCACCAGCCCTTCTAATATCCATTTTTATAGATTTTCCCCTTCACAGCGAGCACAGATGAGACAGCAATTTTCTGTGTTCACACATTCCAGGGCAGATAACTGAATTTTGCTCCTTTGTAAAAGTCCTGTGATCTGCTTCATCCTGGTATGAATTGTGGAATTGCATAACTTATCAGTCCTCTGCCCCGAGACACACTTTAATCTTGGTATGTTCAGACATTTCTCCGCCGCCTTGGGTGTTTCAGCTTTGATTGATTCTGCCCCGTCTTACCCCGTGCTCCCAGAGCATTCCTTCCTGTTTCTTTTCTGGGTTGGGTTTGAAGCCTCCCTCTCTTGCCGCATTCCTGCAGACTTTCTTTCTGGCCTTTTCTCTAACCACTTGCACTTCTTCCGATGGGAGCAGACCAGAGGAACGAAGCGTGGCCAGGTGTGGGGGGGGGAAGGAATGCTTTCTCTGCTGGCCAAATGGAGCAGAGCAAGGGGCTGGGAGGAGGGACATTCAGTCCAGAGTGTCCCTGGGGTGGGGCGGCCAAGGCCTCCGTTCTCATGGCTCGCTCTGTGGGAGCATGGGGTTTGAACGCTAGGGGAGGGTTTATTGAGCCCTAGTTATATACCGGGTTCCCAGAAAGGCACCTCCCATGGCTCAGGGGAGGAAAGAGGGCAGCAGGGAAGAGTTCAGGCTCCTCACCAGGGAAGGTGGATTAAGTGACAGAGAGCCTGGCTTGGGGACAAGTGCCTTAGGGAAAGGGGAGCCCAGTGTGGGCCAAAGCAGGGCAGACCTTGTGCTGGAGGAGGGAGTAGTGGATGGGGGTGGGGTTGGAAGTGGGATCCTGTCCGGAGGGCAGACGCTGCTCTGCCCTCTGCGGGGAACCCCTTGCGAGTTGGCATCTGAGAGGCTGCGAGGACACAGGCGGCAGGAGTGGAGTGCAGCTCCCAAGTGGCAGGAGGCACGGGACCGGGACTGTGAGGTGGGGGCTCCTGAGTGTGGGGGAGCATTGGCCCCGTGGCTCCTGTCCACTGACCAGCGGGGGAACCATGGCAAGATTTTACAAAGACGAAGTGACAGCACCAGAGGGCTGCCTGAGGGGGAGCCCAGGGGTGCTGGCTTGGTGAGGTGGCCAGGGACTGGGGGGGCGGGGGAGGAGGTGGGGGAGGGCAGCAGGAGCCGGCCTTGGTGAGGCCAGGCAGGGAGGTCCTGGGCGCGTGGGTGGGGGTGGCGAGGACAGCGGGCACGAAGAGGAAGGGGTGAGCCTGAAGGACCTTTGGTCAGGAGAACCCTCAGGGCTCTGGGGGTGCAGGAGGGGCTGGGAGGGTTTTGGTTCTGTGTAGCCCGTCATGCCCTCCTGCTCCTCTCTGAGCCCTGGGTGGGCTCTGAGCACCGTGGGTCCAGGGACCTGCCTGCCTGTGTGCTGGTGCTTTTTGGGACAGGGACAGCCTGTTTACCTTGCTGTCGCCCCAGCTGGTGTGGGTTCACACGTTGTGGTGGTGGAAGTACTGTCCCAGGAGTGGCAATAATGGGCCGATTTGAGCTCATCCTGGGTGCTGGGCCTTTCACTGGCCTTAGTTCATTTAGTCCTGACAGCACCCCCGCGGGGGAGGAGCTACGCCCACTTGTACGGTGCCCGCGTCGAAGCTAGAGAAGGAAGCCCTTTGCCTGAGCTGACAGCCTAGTAAGGGCAGAGCCTGGATTCGCGGCTCCTCTGCCCATCCCTGTCCCAGAGGAGCAGCCCCTTGGCCCTGCAGCTGGGTGGGCGCAGGGGGGCCAGCCCCTCCTGGGTGCCTGGAGCCGTGCCGCCCCCAGCCCCCCTCTCCTCTCCTCCGCTCCACTCCCTGCCTCCCCGCTTCTCCTCCACTTCCCCTCCCCTCCCTACCCCCCCACCTCCCCATCCCCCACTCCCTGCCTCCCCACCCCTGCCTGTGATGCTGGTGGGAGAGGAAAAAACCCCCGGGGGAAATGCTGACCCCAGGCGGGCAGTTGGACTGGTGGAGCCTGAGGAGGACTGGGAACCTCCACGGGCGCCTGAGGACGGGCGGACCCGGGAAAAGGAATTCGCGGGTAACTGGTAGTTTGTGGAGTTAGGCGCTGCAGAAAACGTTAATGAATGCCTTGTTACCTTAATTTTCTTAGAGTGTGAAGTGTTTAGGCATCAGAGGGATAAGAGTGATACCGAGCCCAAGAGAGCGTTGCATTCAGGTGGTGTCATTCCTGGATTAGTAGGGCGTTAGATTATTTTTAGTCCTCCGTCCTAGGTGTGCAATTAGCAGGCAGCGCGACCCCTGCTATGGACTCACCTTGCTCGCGCTTTACTGTAATTAGCTTTTTTATCATCTTTCAAACAAGATGGTCAGGGCTGCGAGGGCCTGGGACACACCTGTCCTCTTTCACTCCGTCCTCAGTGCCGGGCACGAGCCTGGAGGGAGGAATAACTCTGGAGGCGTTGGGGAAGGTGGTAACAACCAGGGAGTTGAACAGCAAGAGTTGATGGGGGTGATGATGGGGTGCAAGGGCAGTGTGACTAGAGCACGGGGACACTAGAGGCTGTACGTCTGGGAAGGTTAGGCCCAGGACAAGGAGTTTGGGTAGGGGACGAAGGAGGAGCCATGGTGGAAGGAGGCCGAGCAGGTGGTGTGTTGGATGTCAGCTCTCCTCTCGTTCCTGGAGCCCGGGCTGGAGAACATGCTCTGAAGAAAGGCCGTGAATGTTTTCATCATTCTGGTCTTTTTTTCTTCTCTTTTCTTTTCTTTTTTTGTCTTTTTTTTTTTTAATGTTACTCAAAAAATATGAGGTCCCCATATACCCCCCACCCCCCTCACCCCACTCCTCCACCCATAACAACAACCGCCTCCATCATCATGAGACATTCATTGCATTCGGTGAATACATCTCTGCACTTCATGGTCAGTGGTCCACACCGTAGCCCACACTCTCCCACAGTCCACCCAGTGGGCCCATGATCCTGGTCTTTTTGCAGCCTGGGCTGCTACTAACCTGAATGGCTCCTTTGTGAGAATTAGGAAAACCATTCCCTCTCTTGGTGGATGAATTTTGAAGAAAGCAACTCCCACCTCCTCCCTGCAGGTGGCTGCAATCTTGCTCTAGGGTGCACAGCTCGACAAATGGAGTATGAACTGGCCCTTGGCCCTTACTCGTGCACCCTCTTGGATGGGTGTCTTTGTGCAGTGTGCAAACTGCACAACTGTCTGTGGCCACCCTTTTGCAAACATTTCTGGGATTTAAGGTCTGCGTTTGGGCCTCTGGTTGGAGACAGTTAGTACAGGATGGAAGTCCTTCCTGTGTTATTCCACTGTGATCATCCTGTTTATTTATACCCTCTTCTTGGATTTCTGTTGCTGTTCTTTCCACAAAGAACCAGGGAATGTTAACGCTGGAGGTCAGGACTTTTATGTGTGCTGACCATGGTTCCCAAATGCTGGTCCTGGATCCAAACCTTACCACCACCCATGGAGCTCCTCAAAATGCAGATTCCTGTTCACCAAACTCGGAACCCAGGAAACTGTATTTTCCAAAAGCTCCCCAACTGGTGCTGGCATGCAGCCAGGTAAGGAAACCATGGGTGTAGCCCACCTCCCCAATTTATTGATAAGGACATGGAGACCCAGAGAGGGGCTTTTGGAGTGGGGCTGAGGCCTGGCCCCTCCTGTCATTGTCACCGCTGGCTGCCTTCCTTCCCACCACACTGCCTCCCTTTCCCTCCACCTCCCCCTCACTATCTCCAAGACCAGGAACCTGCTCTGTACTGTTTTCTTGTTTTGTTTTGTTAGTTTTTTTTTAAGATTTATTTTATTTTTTTCTCTCTCTCACACACACCCCACCCCCCATTTGTGCTCACTGTCTACTCTCTGTGTCTGTTCATTGTGTGCTTGCCCTCTTTTTAGGAGGTACCAGGAGCCAAACCTGGGGCCTCCCATGTGGGAGGGAGGCACCCAATTGCTTGAACCACCTCCGCTCCCTGCTTGTGGTGACTCTCGTTGTGTTTCCTCGTTGGATCATCTTGTTGTGTCACCTTGTGGTGTCATCTTATTGCATCAGCTTGCCACACCAGCCCTTTGCATCAGCTCGCTCTTTTTTTTTTAAGATTTATTTATTTTTTCTCTCCCCTCCCCCCCCACCATTGTCTGCTCTCTCTGTGTCCATTTGCTCTGTGTTCTTCTGTGTCCACTTGCGTTCTCATCAGGCAGCACTGGGGATCTGTGTCTCTTTTTGTTGCGTCATCTTGCTGTGTCTCTCCATGTGTGTGACACCACTCCTGGGGAGGCTGCGGTTTTGCGTGGGGTGGCTCTTCTTGCGCGGGGCCCACTCCTTGCACGGGGGGCACCCTTATGTGGCGGGCGAGCACTCCTTGTGTGCAGCAGTACTGCACATGGGCCAGCTCTCCACACAAGCCAGGGGGCCCTGGGTATCGAACCCTGGGACTTCCTATATGGTAGGCAGACGCTCTAGCTGTTGAGCCACATCTGCTTCTCCAGCTCTCTGCCTTACTTGTCTTCTTTAAGAGGCACCAGAAACCCAACCTGGGACCTCCTGTGTGGTAGGCAAGTGCCCAACTGCTTGAGCCACACCCCCTTTCCTGCTCTGTACTGTTTTGTTGGTAGATCGTGCTTCCTGTAGCCATCATTGTTTCTTTTCTTTTAATATTAATAGTACTTTATTCATGTATAATTTACATGTAATAAAGTGCATGAATCTTAGGAGCACAGCCGGAGGAACTTTGACGAATGTTTATATCCGTTTAACTATCGCTCAGATCAAAACAAAGATCATTTCTATCACCCCAGAAAGTCACCCATGGTTCTGAAGCTTATTCAAAGGAAGGACGGAAGGGATCCGTTTGAGGGTTGGATGACCCGCTTCCATTTGTTCTTTCTTTGTGTCTTTGTTCCCTGCATTGTTCCTTGGAACAGTGGAGCCTGTGCATGGGGAGGGGCAGGGAAGCAGCAGGACTGACTTGTTGACAGATTTCTTAACTTTGAACACCTTCACGTGCCAGTGCCCCAGCAAGCCAGTGCCCCAGCAAGCTGCCAGGGCCAGTGCCCCAGCAAGCTGTATCTTTTGGGAGGGTCAACATCACTTTAAGGTTGTGAGGGAAAGTCTGCCTTGATGTTGAAATAAAGGGATGTATGGAGAGTAGAACGCAGAGGTTATTTGAATGTTAAAGCAAAAAAAAAAAAAATAGTTTTAAACAAAGTGCCAGCTCGGCCCAGGCTTCTGTTCACCCACCTCTGGATGCTTGAGGGTGGTGCAGTCTAGCTGCTGGCCAGCCCCTGCCTTGGGGACAGTGTGCTGTGTGGCATTGCTGGAGCCCATCAGAGGAGCCCATGGAAACACAGCCCAGGCCCCCACGCCCCCCACCCTCCTGGGGCTGACATCAGCACTGTCCTCCCTGCAAGCGTGGCAGGTGGCCCATCCTTGAAGGCTCTCCTTTAGAAAGTCTGTCCTTCTAGGAGATGAAGCCATCGACAAGGATCCAAGGGGTTTCTATCCTGTCCCTCAGAAGGGGCCAGAGCATCCAAGAGATGCAATCCGCTCCAGCCTCGAGAGGCATTCTGGGACTGTGCTAGGGGGCATTCGCTGTCACTGCCCCCTCCCAGGGACAGAATCAGCTCGGACAGAATCAGCTCGGAGCATTTGCACAGATGGCGCGGCTGACGCTACGTCCTGGTTCACACTCTTTAATGCTTTCTTTCTTGCCTCAACTTCATGACTCTTTATAACGGAGTTAAAACAAAAACAAAAACAGAAACAACGTGCAAAGTTTTCCCCTTTGGATGAACTCTCGCTTTGAGTGTTGTGGTGTTACAGATGCTGACTCTGAGAGCTTCCAGCTTGAAGGAGGTTGCCTGTCCAATGGGCTTTTATTTTATTTTATTTTTAAGATTTATTTATTCCTCTCCCCTCCCTCCATTGTGTGCTCTCTATGTCCATTCACTGTGTGTTCCTGTGTCTGCTTGTATTCTCATTAGGCGGCTCCTGGAACCAATCCTGGGACCTTCCGGAGTGGGAGAGAGGCGATCATTCTCTTGTGCCACCTCAGCTCCTTGTTCTGCAACGTCTCTTATTGTCTCCCTTCTGGGCCTCTTTTTGTTGTTGTTGTTGCGTCAGCTCTTCGTGTTGGCCGGCACTCCTGCACGGGGTGCACTCCGCATGGACTGGCACTCTGTGTGGGCCAGCTTGCCTTCACCGGGAGGCCCTGGGTATCAAACCCTGGACCTCCTAGATGGTAGATAGGAACCCAATTGCTTGAGCCACATCCGCTTCCCCCGATGGGCTTTTATTTTTCCTATGGATGTACTTGTATGTGAGTTGCCAAAGACATCTTTGGTGGTTTTCTTGGTAGATTTCTAGGTTTTGCATACATGTAAGGATTTTTTCTCTAATACTTGTGTCAAATTACCCTACAGAAGAGAAGTTGCACACATTTTCACTCCCATTAGTAGAGTGTGCGAATACCTGTCTCCCTAGCACTGGCATACCTCTTCAATTCTTCTAGATTCAGTGGGTATAAAATTCTCTCTCATAGTCCTGTGTATTTCTTTGATTACTGGTGAACTTGAAGATTTTTTCATGGATTTATAGGCCTTTCATATTTTCCCTTTGTAAATTTACTTTTCATGCTCTGCCCGTTTTTCAATTGATGTATTTATATTTTTCCTTTATTTTAGTTAGAGGTCTTAATTTATAGGTTAAGTCACTGTTTTTACTATTTATTACTACCCAGATTCAGAGGCTTGGTACAAATTAAATTGACTTCAAATCGTCCCAGGCCACCGTGAGCCCAGATGGTATCTTTGGGAACATTGGGAAAGCTGCCCCTCCCTGGTGGACGCAGCTCGGCCCCTCATCAGGCACCCCTGTTCAAGGACAGCCTACACAGCCTACACAATCCACACAGCCTACACAACCTACACCACTGTGCACAGCCTCTCGGAGTGGCATGAAACCAGAATCGAACCGGTTTAAAAAATAACAAAAACTCCAAACCATGGCATGGCACAATTTCTAGTATAATATCCTCCTAAACTACCGATGTGGGACGCGGTAGTGTTTTCTAATGGAACCTGGATTTGGCAGCACGCCAGAGCAGCCGAGGCCTGGGGGAGAGAGGTGTAGCTGCCGGTCCTGGCTGCATTACGAATTAATGCCCGGCTTTGGGCAAGCCACCTGACTTTTCTCACCAGCGAAACGAGAGACTGCAACTAGATAGACCTCTAGGTTGCTTGCAGCACTAAATGTCTGAGAGTTCAAGTTCTACCCGTGTTTTTCTTTCTTCAGCAATTTGTCATAATAAAAGATTATGACATCTTTAAGATGCAAGAACTTTGTTTTTTCATTAATATCTGGGTTATATGAAAACAAAAACATTTAAAAACCCTGCACGTAGGATTTTGCATGTCACCAAATTTCTACCTGACTCAGTTCTATTCTGTTTTAATGTGTCCTCAAAAAGCGGACTTGGGGAAACGGACTTTGGCCCAGTGGTTAGGGCGTCCGTCTACCACATGGGAGGTCCGCGGTTCAAACCCCGGGCCTCCTTGACCCATGTGGAGCTGGCCATGCGCAGTGCTGATGCGCGCAAGGAGTGCCTTGCCACACAACGGCGTCCCCCGCGTGGGGGAGCCCCACGCGCAAGGAGTGCGCCTGTGAGGAGAGCCGCCCAGCGTGAAAAGAAAGTGCAGCCTGCCCAGGAATGGCGCCGCCCACACTTCCCGTGCCGCTGACGACAACAGAAGCGGACAAAGAAACAAGACGCAGCAAATAGACACCAAGAACAGACAACCAGGGGAGGGAGGGGGGGAAATTAAATAAATAAATAAATCTTTTAAAAAAAAAAAAAAAGCGGACTTGGCCCAGTGGTTAGGACCGTCTACCACATGGGAGGTCTGCGGTTCAAACCCTGGGCTTCCTTGACCCGTGTGGAGCTGACCCATGCGCAGTGCTGATGCGCGCAAGGAGTGCCCTGCCACGCAGGGGTGTCCCCCGCGTAGGGGAGCCCCATGTGCAAAGAGTGTGCGCCGTAAGGAGAGCCGCCCAGCGCGAAAGAAAGTGCAGCCTGCCCAGGAATGGAAATAAATAAATAAATAAATCTTTTTTAAAAAAAGGAATCCTTGAGCGTCACAAATCCCTCCTACATTTTTTTCAAGGACGTCTGCCTTTGCTCTGTGGCTATTTTGCTGGACCCCCTGTGGCCTCTCCCACTGAGGGCCGTCCCTGCCTCTAACTCTTACTGCCCGCTGCTCCCACCTCTCCACTCTTCTCTGTTCCCATGC
Source organism: Dasypus novemcinctus (assembly GCF_030445035.2). Classification (NCBI taxonomy): domain Eukaryota; kingdom Metazoa; phylum Chordata; class Mammalia; order Cingulata; family Dasypodidae; genus Dasypus; species Dasypus novemcinctus. Next base: position 64,771,021 of record NC_080688.1, read on the forward strand.
CTTTCTCACTCCCCACGCCTTCCCAGACGGACCTGTTCTCTGCAGCCTGTTGAAGGTGGGGTTCCCAGGCTCCTGGCCCCAGCCCCTCTCCACTTGCCCTCTTCCTAGGCCTCTTGCCATCTCGGGCGACCCTGTCTGTCTCCTCTGTGCCCTTGATACGCGTCCACTCAGTTTCCCCCCTGCCCGCCTCCTGGGCACCTCGACCTCAGGCGCTGAGCCCCACGGGCCCCAGCCCAGTGCAGCCCCCATCCCTGTTGTGGTTCACTCCTCCATCCTCTAACCGGCCCCCCAAGCCCACACGCAGCCCAGGGCTGACACTCTGCCTCTCCCCCACTGTGTGTGTCCCACACCTTCCTGCCCTCCCCACCAGCTTGCTCACCGCCTGCTGCCTGCACAGCTCTTGCCGCTGCCTTTTCTTCATCCCAGCTGCCTCTGTTTTCGTGCAAACCCACGTCTTCTCCGGTCTGGCCTCTTAGAATGTCTCCGCTGGTCTCTCTGCCTCCAGTCTCGTCACCTTCCAATCTTCCTTTATTACTGTGCTACACATTTACAATAAGGAAGACCTCCCTACTGCGACGGTGACTCCCCTGGAATCTTTGCTCTATCTTTTTGCCCCATTCACTTCCCGAGTGGGGTAGAGGGCAAGCTTGCAAATATGAACCCAACTTGTCCCCGGCTCTGTTTCTGTAAACTCTCAGTCGGGATGGCCCCTGGCCCTTTCCCCATCCTTCCCTGGGAATCCCACTCCCCACCCCCAGCCTACAACCCTGCCAAGGCATTAGTAGATCGCAGCATCTTGGGTTGGCATGACAGAGCTGGAGGGAGCTGCCTGGTCCAGCTTTCAGCATTTCACCCAGGGGAGGAGTGTTCAGGCCACTCGGCTGGGGGTTGTGTGAGCTCTCTCGTGGGCTGCCCCAGGCTGTAGGCTGGAAACACTCAGCGCTGTGCGTGGGAGACCCGTACTTTTTTTTTTTAATTAGAGAAGTTGTGGGTTTACAGAACTCTCATGCATAAAATACAGGGTTTCCATATTCCACCCTATTATTATAACCTTGCATTGGTGTGGTCCATCTGTTACAACTGCTGAAAGCACGTTTTTATCATTGTACTATTAACTGTAGTCTGTGGTTTAAACGTAGGCTTCACCGTGCTGTGCAGGTCCATGGATTTTTTTTTTCCCTAGTAACTTATATACCATCTAAAATTTCTCCTTCTAGTCACATTTAAGTATGTAATTCAGTTCTGTTGATTACTTGAAATAAGCGTTTCATTCCTAGCCGGATGCTCCTTTGTGGGGGCCATGGGACAGGAAGGCTGATGTCAGAGGGACTTTCTTTTAGGGTGTGATGGTGGATCTTGCCCCAGGGGAGAGCTAAACTGCTTCATGGTGGAATCATTTTTATTTTTGCACTTTTTGTCATTGTTCTACTTTGGAAAATAAACTCGTGCATGCCATGGAACTGAATTGTTCTACATTCTTCTCTGTTCTATTAAATTGGCAGGGCTGCTGTTATTTTCCTTTAGGGACGAGTGCCTTATGTTGCTGGGTTTTGTTTTTTTTTTTTCGATTGCTCTGAAAGTTTCACTGTTACTCTGGCCCTCCCGACCTTTGTCTGGCCTTTGCCCGAGTGCGGAGTTTCTGAATCGGCATTTTGGGTGGGCCGGGAGGGGGGCGGTCAGCACGATACCTCGCTGGAGAGGCTCCGGCCTGCAGGTGGGGAAGCCTGGGCCTGGGGCTCCATATTTAGCCTGGAATCCAGCCCCAGCTGCTTCTCTGAGGCAATGGGGATGCCAGGAAGGGTGGGGCATTGGCCCCAGGCCCGGGCAGCCGTGGCCTGCCGGAAGGCACAACTGGGGACACAAGTGGCCTCCCATCTGTGCTGGGGCGGCCAGGGGAGCCAACAAACACAGCGGGATTAGGGGACTGAGAACCTGAGGGACCTCGGAGAAGAAGCAGACCAGTGCCCCTTTTCTACAGTAGGAGACCCAAGTGGCCCAGAGAACTCACCTGCCCAAGGTCATGTGGTTGGTGGCAGAACCACTGGATTTGGGTTTCTGCCCCTCCCTGGAACCACGCTACCCAGGGAACCCCGCCGTCGTCAGGGTGACGCCTTCCAGGCACCAGCTTTATCAGGGACCGGGAAGAGAATGAGCGGGTGACACCCCCCCCAGCTCCCAAAGTGGGAAAAGACGGACATCCATTTCAGATGCCCCTTGCTTCCCTCTCTGTGCGCTTCCCGGTTCCCACTGGCCTCTGTCTCCCCTCGGTCCCCTGTGAAACCACAGTGTGAATGTCAGTGCTCCCACTGGGGGAGCTGGACAAGGGTCCTAGGGTGAGACTTGGGTTCAGACAAGCTCGGCATGCTGACCCCTGGCCTCACGCTGCTTGCTTGGGGCCGTAAGGCTGCAAGGAACAGACTCTTGCTTGGGTCATGTCCGGGTAAGGGGACATGCTGTAAGGCGCTTGTGGACTGAAACAGGCCAAGCTCGGAAAAGAGGCAGCCCCCTTTCCTGCCTGCCCCCTCCTCATGCGCTCGCAGCCTCTCTGCTCGTGTCTGGCTCCGATCCCCTGTCCGCTGACCGGCCCGCCCGCTCCGAGTTCGAAGGTCCAGTCCTGCTCAGGAGCCAGCCCGGTGGCCTCGCTAACGGCCCGTGCACTACAGAGTCCTCCCGTCACGCCGCCTTTTGGGTCCCTCGCTGGCTGTAGATGGCCCGGCTCAGGTGAGGTGCCCACCGCTCCAGGCAGTGGCCGCCCACAAGACAAGACAGCCTGGCCCGAGTCCCAGAGCAGGACACGGAGCGGGGACGGTTTCAGTTTCACGAAGAGGTTGGTGCCACACCAGCAGGCCCCGGCCCACGGGGCCAGGACGTCCCCTTCCCTGCTGTGTGACCTGGTGCCTGAACCTCTCCGGGCTCAGGTGCCTCTCGAAGATGGGATCCATCTGGTGAAGCGAGAGCAGTTAGTGTGATGCTGCCCTTGCTTGGGAGGTTGTCGGGGCCAAAACCACTGACTCTACAGGTGTGGGAACTGATGGTGGGGGAGGGAGGGACCCCCCAGCCCTTGGGGCTCCTGGCGCTGTGTTCTCGCCACGGAGACCCAGGTCATAGTGTGGGTTTCGGGGTAGTTCCCTCCCTACCCCCAGTTAACCTAGACACTAGGGAGTAAGTTATCGTAAAGCTTTCCTGCTGCCCGGGGATGGTTTGGAAATAGCTCTCCGAAGCATCTGCTCCCATAGGGGTCAATGGGAACAGGTGCAGGATCAGCCTCAGCGAGGAGCAGCAGCTGGAGGCAGTGAAGGCGTGACCCTGGCAGCCTGCCTCGGCTGTGATTCTCGGGACGTGCAGCTTTGGTCATTGGTCATCCTCGGGGGCTGGGGGCCCCTGGAGGGCCCTTGGGGAGAGTGGACACGGTGGGGCTCGCTGGGGACAGGCATCAGCAGGGAGTGGCTGGGACGGGCCTCTCTGATCAGCGAGCAGAAGCCATGCCTACCTTTCACAGGTAGTCTTTGACTCCTTGGGGGCCACCAGGATCTGGGACCCCCAGCCTGTGTCCCAAGCCCTATCCCATCTCCCTCCCACCCTGGACATCCTCAGAAGTCAGAAGTCCTGGGGTGCTGTGTGCCTACTGGGAGGGTGGCCCCTCCCAGGGCTTGGGAGAAGGCTCCAGAAGGGCTCTACTCGGGTGTCTGTGAAAAGACTGTGGAAGAGGGGATGTCTGTCGTTTCTTTGAAGTGATTCGATTGAATAAAAATAAAATCATCCTTATTACTGTTGTCACTGTTGGCTTTAGTAATATGCTGTTAGAATCCTCTTGTGTTTTAGACCTGACTTTCATTTACTTAACCCCAGGCCGGTAAAACAAGTAAGAACTCCCCACAGTGCTTCCTGCATTTTTTTTTTTAAGATTTATTTTTATTTATTTCTCTCCCCTTCCCCGCCATCCCAGTTGTCTGTTCTCTGTGTCCATTCGCTGTGTGTTCTTCTGTGTCTGTTTGTATTCTTGTCAGCGGCATCGGGAATCTGTGTCTCTTTTTGTTGCGTCACCTTGTTGTGTCAGCCCTCCATGTGTGCGGCAACACTCCTGGGCAGGCTGCACTTTCTTTCGCGCTGGGCGGCTCTCCTTACGGGGTGCACTCCTTGCACGTGGGGCTCCCCTACGCGGGAACACCCCTGCGTGGCAGGGCACTCCTTGTGCGCATTAGCACTGCGCATGGGCCAGCTGCACACGGGTCAAGGAGGCCCGGGGTTTGGACCGTGGACCTCCCATGTGGTAGGTAGATGCCCTATCTGTTGAGCCAAGTCCACTTCCCTTCCTGCATTTTTAAGTGTAGTCAAAGGGACCTGGAGAGGAAGGCGAGCAGCACAGTGCATCAAGCCCAAGTGGGAGCAGACTCTGCCCCTGGGGGGCTGGGGCAGGCTGAGTGAGGACAGAGTCTCTCTTTTCCCGGCTGTCTGGGAGGGAGCTGAGTTGGCAGTGGTGTGGTGTGGGAGGGGAAGCGGGCTTGTCTGGCCTCCTCCGGGCAGGCTAAAGAGATGCCCGCTCATGGGGCTGGCCTCATGGGGTTGACCCGCGCAGCCACACGGTGCCCCCTGCTCAGACGGGCTCGCACAAGACTTGATGTTCTGCCATCACCGCCCTGAAATTCTCAATAACCTTTGAACAAGGGCCCCCACGCCCTCATTTTGCACTGGTCCCACCAATCATGTAGCCAGTCCTGTCTGCTCACCACTGCACAGAGGCTGGGGGCTTGAGTCCCGCTCTCCTCTCTCCCAGCCTGTGGCCTTTCAGCCAGACCAGCTGCTGCAGGGCCGCTGGCGGAGGCCAGGCCTGCTCCATCCGCGGGGCGGGCATCTGCGGCAGCCACACGTGGCAGCTGGGTCGCCGAGCGTGGCCAGCAGGGATTTCTGGAGTGAGCGTGCACATGTTCCCTGGCTGCCTCTCTCCTCCCTGCCTCCAGCCCGGGCCTTCTTCTCCCTTCCTCACCGTGGTCTCCCCCAGCCCTGCTGGCCAAGAAATCCTCCGAGCACAGTAGGCATGTGCTTCCCACCCCAGCCCTCGGGGGCCCAGTTGGAGCTCTCCACCAGGGCTTACCTTTGATGGATTGAGAAGAAAGGAACTATCCACGGAGTGGAGCCTGGCCGTGGGCCTGCTCCTGCCCTGGTAGCCCCGTGGGCCGTGCACGTCCTGACCACGTGCTGCAGGTCCAGGCTGGCAACCCAGCACGCGAGCCCTGCCAGGGCAGAGCCACTTCCGGGCTTCAGGTTCAGCAGGAAGGAAACTAGAGAGCTGAGAGAGAGCCAAGTTGTGAATTCCAGATTGCAAGCCGTAGGGCTTGGGAGAACGGAGAGCAGTCGTCAGTGCTAACGATGCCACCTAAAACCAGTGGTCTCCAAAGTGCGGTGCACAAGGCACGCACTCGAAGAAAATCTTAGAACACCTATTTATATTTATTTTTGGTCTTTAACTTTCTTCTTTTTTAGACTAGCATTAGTTTGTTAGTCACATAGACTCGCAGCCTCGGGAGGACACCACACACCCCGCAGGGCCACGTGGGCCTTGCACCCAGGCACAGAGTGAACCAGCAGGGGCTGCAGGAACAGGAGAGTGAGGTGGCGCCCGGTTTCTGTGGGAAGATGTGCTTGGCTCGTTTGAAGGTTATTATAATGTATGAACTCTGTTGCCATGATGAGTGGGTGCGTTGTGTATCTAGCATGTGTCCTTTTGTGTGTATGTGTGTATGTATGAAGCACACATGGTGTATGCAGTGAAACAGACTTGAAACCCCTGGCTTAGATAAGCCACTTGCTCTCTCTGATCAGCCAGCCTTGACCATGCATGTACTGTGTGTGCGTCCTCAGGAGGACCTTGTCGAGCAGGTGAGTCTTAGTGATGATAAGAGAGGGTTTGTCGGCCCCTGAGGCCTCCAGGGGGTCAAGAGGGAGAAGGTCCTGTGGAGAGAGCTGCAGGGCCTTGAATGTCAGGCCATGATGACCAAGGAATTAGCACCAAGCAGGCGGGATCAACAGCCTTCGGAGCCTGGCCATCTGCTAGATAGAGGTCAGGAGACATAGGTCAGGTCTGGTCTGACTCTGAGCAGTCGTATGATTCTAGGATTTTAAAGTCAGCGGGCACCTGAGAGCTTACCCTACCCAATCCTCTCGTTTTACTGATGGGGGCACTGAGGCCCAAGAGGGAGGGGAGGGTCTTGCTCAGGCTTTCTGTTAAGGTTAGGATTGGTGGCCCTGTCAGTCATCTAATGCTGCGTAACAAAGAACTCCGAAGCCTAGCAGCTTGAAACAGCACAAGTTTATTATCCCATCTTTTATGTTAATTGGGGGTCTGGGCCTGACCTTGCAGAGTCCTTTGCTTCAGGGTCTCTCGCCAGGCCACAGTCACGGTGTTGGCTGAAGCCGTGGTGGGCTGCGGGAGGTCCTGCCCACTCATGTGGTTCCTTGCAGGCTGTGGGTTGAGGGTCTCACCCACTCACTGGCTCTTGACCAGAGGCTGCCCTCAGTTCCTTGCCACGTGGACTTCTCCAGCCTGGCACCTTGCTTCATCACAGGGTGCAAGTTGAGAAGGCAATAGAGTGTCAAGACAGAAGTCACTATTTTGTAACCTGACCACAGAAGTGATATCCTGTTGCTGTGTCATAGTCTGGTCCTTAGGAGCAAGCCACCAAGAACCAGTCCACACTCATAGAAGGCCATTACCGGGCACTGAGGGCCACCTTAGAAAGCTGCTTACCACAGCAGCATGTAACAGAAAACCCAAGTAGCAGTGGTTTAAAACACACAGGTTTATTTCTCTCTCATGTAGAAGAAGTCCAGAGGTCAGCAGCCCAGCGCTGGGGTGGGGACTCTGTGGTCATCAGGGGTCCAGGCTCTTTCTCTCTTTCTGCTTTGCTGTGCTTCATGTGTTACTTCTATCCTGAAAGTTGCCCTGTGATCCAAGAGAGCTGCTGGAGCTCCAGGCATCATGTCCTCATTCAGCGCAAGAAGGAGAAAATGGGAAGGGCAAATGGCATGTGCCAACCCTGGATTCCCACCCAGTAACTTCCCTGTACATCTCTTGGCCACTCCTATCTGCAAGAAAGACTGGGAAATGTAGGTGTTTTGTTTTGTTTTTTTTCAATCTGGAAATATTGTCTCCCTCAATGTTATAAAGGTTCTGTTAGAAAAGGCAAGAATGGATTTTACAGATTCACCTGGAAGAACCTGCCATTCTCACGGCCCTACAGCCTTGAGGTGTCAAAGGCAGGCTTTGACCTTCACCATGTCATGTGGGCCCTGCTCCCAGGTTTTGGTCTCCTAGAGGTGCTGGAATAGGGTCAAGCATTATAGATGTCAAGTGAATGAAGATGTGCAGTACCAACTGACTGATTTGTTCACCCCCTTTCTCAATCATTTAACATGCATTTTTGCTCATCATCTTCTCTGAACCTGGCATCAGGAGAAGGAAAACAGAAAGGACTGAGGATCTCACAGCATCCAAGCAGAAACAGACACGGGAATGTATAAATGATCATTCAACAGATTACTCACCAGAGAACCAGTCTTGAGGAGGAAGGACATGTGGGCTGGGACTTGACGGGTAGATAGGAGTTACCTGGGTAGGAGCGGGCCATGGAAGCAGCCTTAGTGCTGGCATGCAGATCTAGCCCCCTGGTCTGAGTGCCTTCCTGGAGGTTCTGTCTTTTCCAACCTGCGAACTTAGGCTTTTACTGAGGAGGCCCAGTGACCAATGCAAGGGACAGGACTGTAGCTCGGACAGGGCCTAGGATGGGCCCTCTAGCACCTTCTAGTCCCCTGCTTCTACCATTTTTCCAACCTATCCCTGGCTCCTGGGCCCTGCCAGCAAATTCCTTAGTCCTCTCGTGAGCTTGCATCAAACTCTGAGCCCTGAAATGGTGGTGCAGGTGGCTTGGATGGGCAGGGAGAGCCAGTTGAGGGTACCAGGGAAGTAGGGCACATTCTGGGGTTTTTACCAGGGTCCCAGATTTCTCCTGCTTGGCAACCTAAGGAAGCTCGAGCCTTGGTTCCCTTATAACAAGAGAATAATCAGGGAAGCGGATGTGGCTCAACTGATAGAGCATCCCCCTGCCATATGGGAGGGTTCAGGGTTTGATACCCAGGGCCTCCCGACCCATGTGGTGAGCTGGCCCCTGTGCAAAGCTGCTGCATGCAACCAGTGCCATACCACACAGGGGTGCCCCCGCGTGGGGGTGCCCCACACACAAGGAGTGTGCCCTGCAAGGAGAGCTGCCCCGCATGAAAAAAGTGCAGCCTGCCCAGGAGTGGCACTGCACACAAGGAGAGCTGATGCAGCTAGATGACATGACAAAAGAGAGACGCAGCTTCCCGGTGCCACCAAGGGTGCAAGCGGACACAGAAGAACACACAGTGAGTGGACACAGAGATCAGACAACTGGGGGGCGGGGGGAGGGAAGAGAAATAAATAAAATAAATCTTAAAAAAAAAAAAAGAACAATTAAAGCCACACAACTTAGATTGTGAATGTCTGCTCATTCAGATTTAGGAAGTTTTCTGAGCCTCAGTGTGAAGGAAGTTATAAGTGGTGTCATTAGCAGGGAGGGAAAGTGTGACAGGCACCTCTCAGCTCAGAAGCTAAGGTGGCATCATACTAGGATGCTCACAAACACTGGAAACCTGCCCACCCCCAGCCCAAACTCCTAATTAGACAGGAGGTCCAGGGCATGCTGGGGACAGGCTCGTGACAGCTGCCATCTCTGTGCATTTATTAAAGTTTTAAGATCAGAACTTGGGTGCCAGTTACCCTTGGTAATTTGCCAGCAAGGAGAACCCACTGCTGGGAGGTATGTGAAAGGGCACTGTGGTCCAGGCAGGCAGGCTCCCCTCGCTTCCATCATGGCAAAAAAAGAGAGGATTTTATAGCAGCATGAGGAGCAAGAACCAGGCTGATGGCACCAACGACGTTGGCTGCAGCAGTGATTGAACGGATTGAAGTTTTCAACACGGGCTAGAAGCGCTTTATTTTCCTTGCTCCCCGCTAGAGGCCCAGGAGGTGGGTGCTATCATTTGTCCCAGCAGTTCTCAGATTTGCAGCCCCTGGCCCTGGACGGGCTTAGCAAGTTCAGGTGAAGGGATGACACGGGGTGTTGGGCGTCGGGATGGACTTCACAGGCTCCTGCACTCGAGACCGCCCACCCGGCAGGGCCCCAGGACATTGGCCGAGTGCTGGCTAATGGATGCGGAAAGTCTGAGCAGGCGGAAGTGAGTGGGTGGCCCCGCCAGCCTGGCTGCAGGGGTGCCTGCAGTGACACGTGCCCCCTGCGTGACCAGCAGCCCGTGGGGGCGGCAGAGCCCCTCCGAGCCAGGATTCACACTGGGTGACCCATGGGCAGCAGGGATCCAATAGCCTCTGCCAATACTTTTTTTCAAACTAAAGTTTGTTTGTTTTTTGCTCATATTAATGCCCAAAACTCAGTTTTCAAGGAAAAAAAAAAAGGAGATATAGAAAAAGTGAAAGAGAAAAGGCAGGCTAATTTCACCACTAAGAGAAGTTTTAGGATAATTGTTTACAGTCATTTTTTATGCATTTTTTAAAAGTTGAGATCCTAGAACATATAAAAAAAAATTTATTCCCCAATTAACGTGGTAACGTGAGCATTCCCAGGTTATACCCATCCTTCATACATTATGCCTGGGAAACGGGCCATCGTGGGACCATTTCCTGTTGTTGGGTGGGACAGCATTTTGCTGCCCATCTGGCTGTCCCCCAGGTCTCCTCCTGGTTGTGGGCATAAGGCTGAGGGAATTAGGAGACTGTCCTCCAGGAAGACAGTGGGGCTGTACTGGGTGCTTGCCTTACGGGGAGGCAGGGCACCGCCACGTCTCAGTGGACAGGCAAGACCCCCTCCACCCACTGTGGGATGCAGTGGGCAGAGAGAACTCTGAGGGTCCCAACCAAGGGGTCCTGACTCTCCTCACTTAGCCTGTTGGGGGGTCCCGGAGCCACTCCAGTGCTCCCCAAAGCCTGCTGGCCTGTGCTACCTGCGCCATGGGTGGTCCACATTGAGGGCGTGAGGTGAGAGGAGGGCAGCTCACCAGGTTGCCTGCCAACCTGTCCATTGTGCTCTGTGCCTCAGTTTCCTCGCTGTCCAGTGGAGGCAGCAATGGCCTCCCCCTGCTGGGGCTGTGAGCACCAAATGTGTTAGAGCATGAAGAACACCTGGAACGGTGTCTGCCCCCAGCAGGTACCCAATAGACAGCTGTGTCAGAGCTCTAGGGAGTTGCCAGGCGCCGGACAGCCGGGCTTGACGCAGCAAGTGGCAAGGGTGCCATAGGTGACGGCGTGTGATTCCAGGCGGAGCAGCAGCTGTATTGCTCCCCTCAGCTGCCTGCGTTCAGATTTATCCAGCTGCTCTCTCACCTGGGACAGCTCCAGGATTTGGCACCTGTGACATATAATCCCATTCGCTCCGCAGACCCGTCACCCTTGTAGCTCAGCGCTGAGCGAGAACGAAGGACCGAGGGACCCTCGCCCTTCAGTACCCGCCTCGGGGCTCCGTGGTGACCCTGGCGGCTTTGGGTAATAGGTCAGGACCTGCCCGGCCCACGCCTGGGGATTCCCGCGGCCAGGACGCGTGGGACTGGGAAGGAATGGGGCAGGGACCTGGGGCCCAGCAGACAATGCCCCGGCGGGTGGGGCGTCTCCCTGCAGAGCCCGCGCTGCACGGCCTCCTCCCCCGACAGGGTCACCTTAGCTGAGCCTCTGCCTGTGTCGGGCCAACTGGGCCCTTTGGGTCCTTCATGGTCTAAATGTTTTCATGTGGGCGGCGGACTTGGCCCAGTGGTTAGGGCGTCCGCCTACCACATGGGGGGAAGTCCGTGGTTCAAACCCCGGGCCTACTTGACCCTGTGCAGCTGGCCCATGTGCAGTGCTGATGCACGCAAAGAGTGCCCTGCCACCCAGGCGTGTCTCCCACGTAGGGAGCCCCACGCGCAAGGAGTGCGCCCCGTAAGGAGAGCTGCCCAGCGCGAAAGAAAGGGCAGCCTGCCCAGGAGTGTTGCCGCCCACACGGAGAGCTGACAAAACAAGATGAAACAACAAAAAGAAACACAGATTCCCGTGCCACTAACAACAACAGAAGCGGACAAAGAAGACACAGCAAATAGACACAGAGAACAGACAACTGGGGTGGGGGGGGGAGGGGAGAGAAATAAATAAATAAATAAATAAATCTTTAAAAAATAAAAAATAAATGTTTTCACGTGGCCTGAACATCTGGGGAAGTAAAGTTGGTTTCCTGTGCAGCGCCTCCATGCCTCCAACACAGCAGCACCGGCTGACTCGGGCTCCCTGGCAGTTTCTGCCCTGCCACTCCATTGGAAAGAGGATTTGCAAGCTGTTTTGTCCAGCAGATCTTAGCGTGCCCCCACCTGGGAGGTCACGGCCTGGGAGGGGGGAGCCCCTCCCACCCCCTCCCCAGCAGACTTCCTGCTGTTCCTTCCAGGCCGTTTGCTCTCACCCTCTTCCCAGAAAAATTTTTATTAATTGCCATTGTTCCCTGAGCCCCTAGTGCACTTTTGATTCTGAGATAAGCACCTTGCACGCATGCGTCGTTTATTGAATGCCCACGGTATGCCTGGGGCTGGCTGGCTTTACCTATTTTTGCTTAATCCTCTCAACTGCCCTGTCCAGTGGGGATTTTTATTTCTGGTGGGAGCTGAGGAGGCCGAGGCTTGGAGAGCGCAGTAAACTCCCTAAGCTCTCGCAGACGAGACGGATGGACTCCAGGTGACCCTGTGCCTGGTCCCCGCGTGCACCCCGCGTCCTCAAGGCTCTGGATGCGATTTCTGCGGTGCCCTGTGACTTCGCACCCAGGAGCTCCGCAGGCAGGGGTCGTGCCCTGTTGGTGCTCATCTCCCAGGGTGGAGCCGAAGGATGTTTCTCGTGAGCCAGAGCTCGAGGCCCCCGACTTCTTTCTTGGCTCCTTGTAACAAACTAGCCTGTATAATGGACTTGTTTTCTTTCGTGGCAGGCCTCTCCCTCAGTTAGTGCTGGGTGCCATGGGCAGAGCCTCCATGATCTTTTGCAGCTTAGCTAATTCTTTTTTTTTTACGATTTATTTTTATTTATTTCTCTCCCCTCCCCCGCCTCACACCGCCCCAGTTGTCTGCTCTCTGTGTCCATTCGCTGTGTGTTCTTCTGTGTCCCCTTGTATTCCTATCAGCAGCACCGGGAATCTGTGTCTCTTTTTGCTGCGTCATCTTGCTGTGTCAGCTCTCCGTGTATGCAGTGCCATTCCTGGGCAGGCTGCACTTTCTTTAGTGCTGGGCGGCTCTCCTTACAGGGCGCACTCCTTGCGTGTGGGACTCCCCTATGCGATGGCACTCCTGTGTGGCAGGGCACTCCTTGCGCACATCAGCACTGCGCATGGGCCAGCTCCACACGGGGCAAGGAGGCCTGGGGTTTGAACCTTGGACACCCCGTGTGGTAGGTGGATGCTCTATCCATTGAGAAAATCCACTTCCCGTAGCTAGTTCTTGACCTTGCCTTCTTTGGATCTTTCTGCCCAGCCCTGGTCGCATCTGAGCGTCCTGTTCCAGCAAAGCCAGGGCAGCGTGGGTGTGCGTCGTTGCTCTCACATCCCTGGTGTGTCCCTGGTGAGATGTGACAAGTGCCCTTCTCTTTCAGTTCTCGTTGACACGCTGTGCTCTCACGGTGTTGGGTGGCCACTGACTGTTCGGAGGACTGTCCTTTCTGGCTTTGGCCCTGCATTTGGGGAAGTGTGTCTCAGCACGGTTTAACTAGGTCTGCCCTTACCACCAAGACTTTAGGCCTATTCCTTGTTCAGCCACAGGGGGGAAAAAGGTTCTGTTAAAGCCAAGAGGGCCTGACTGGGTTACTCTGCATTAGTGTCCAGGGGCCAGTGCTAAAGTTCCAGGTCCATGAAATCAAAACGCGTGTTTTCCCGTCTTGATCCAGTGCCCTACAAGGCGGTGTAGTGCCGGGAACGAGGCCGCATGCTTAGATACTGAGTCACTTCACCAGTCTCCTGAGCGCCGTGTGTTTTGAATGCATTCAACATAAGGATTTCTAATGTCAGGCTTGGCAGGGGTGTTGCCAAAGCTCCCTTGTGGGCTATCTGACGGGGAGCTGTGTCCCTGAGGGCCGTCCCCCAGGGAGGGGCACATGATTCAAGGAAGACAGCTGGGCAGGCTCATCTAGGAACACGGCACAATATTGTTGAATGGCTGCTGGGGACAGGCTGTGGGGAGGGGGAATGCGGTGCTGGGCGGCTCTAAACTGATGGTCCTTCCTTGCCGAGTCGCTCGTTGGGCTCCGTTCCTCCTTACCCATCCTCTCGGGCAGGTAGGACCAAGACTGCCTGTGGAGATGTGTTCCTCTCACTGTCATTATGCTCTAAGAAGGCTTTTGTGAGCACCAGAATGTAAGACAAGCCCAGAGATGGCATTTCCTGGAGGTAGCCTGAGGGAGTAGAAAGAACACACACTGGCACAAATGTCAGGAAGCCAGGGATTTACCCCGGCTCTGGGGTTTGGGTGTGTCGAGTCACAGCCCTGCGCTGGTGTTTCCTAGTCTGTAAGATGAGGGATTGGCTCATTCTAAGAGGCCTGTGTTTTTGTATCTTAATGTCTCCGACATCAGGGTGCATTTTACAGTGTCTCATGTCCCACCCTCTTGACCAGGGGGCAGGTAAGATGGGGTTGTCGCTGCGTGAAAGTCGCTGTGCTGTTTGTGCTGTCGTTACTTCAGTTGAATTAGCTGCATTTAGTGATCCACGTCTTGGATGAGATTGTTGTTCAGAATGTCTTCAAAGAAGTCACACTGATTTCTTGTTGATACAGAAAGTTATTGTGCATGTAGAAGGCCATGGAAACAGAGCAGGGAGGCATCAATTAAGACACTAGAGGGAAGCTGACTTGGCCCAGTGGTTAGGGCGTCCGTCTACCACACGGGAGGTCCGCGGTTCAAACCCCGGGCCTCCTTGACCCGTGTGGAGCTGGCCCATGCGCAGTGCTGGTGCATGCAAGGAGTGCCATGCCACGCAGGGGTGTCCCCCGTGTAGGGGAGCCCCACGTGCAAGGAGTGTGCCCCATAAGGACAGCTGCCTAGCGCGAAAGAAAGTGCAGCCTGCCCAGGAATGATGCCGCACACACGGAGAGCTGACACAGAAAGATGACACAACAAAAAGAAACACAGATTCCTATGCCACTGACAACAACAGAAGTGGACAAAGATGATGCAGCAAATAGACACAGAGAACAGACAATCGGGGCAGGGAGAGGGTGGTGGGGGAAGGAGAGAGAAATCAGTCAATCAATAAATCTTAAAAAAAAAAGATACTAGAGAAGCAAATATTCATTGTTGGGGAAGGGACTACAATCTGTACATTCTGGTGAAACAAAAAGAACTGTCAATTTCATGCACGCTAAACAATACCTCCAAAGGCAGGAAAAATCGCACATCGCCCAGAGTGGCTGAAAAAAAACTCAAAATCCCATGAGGCTTGTGTGTCTGCACACAGGCCTGTCACCATGGCATTCTGTCATCGTTTAATTGGCAGCACTTTTTTCTTTCTTAGTGGCACAAAAAACAATTCTAGTCAATGACTTCCTTGCTCTCTAAGGTCTCTTCTGGTTCTAATGCCTAATACTTACTATTACAGCCCAACTCTTAAAGGGCATGAGTTGGTGCGGCTGCAAGACCAAAGAGCACGCCTGGCATTTAGTCAGGCATAAGCTTTATTGGGACTTACGGACAGGAGAGAATCTCTGATGGCGGCAGGTCAAAGGATGAATGAAGTTGGCGCTCTGCAAGGAGATGAGAAAATGAGGGGTGGTAGATAAGGGGTTTCAGAACAAGGCCCTTCCAGAGCGTATGAGAACAGAGTTCCTGCAGTGTCACGTGCAGGGTACACGTGGGGTGTGGCGATGTTTGCTAAGGACTTTACTGCTTGGGAAGATTGTAGTTTAGGTAACGTCTGTGCGTTCTCTCCCCTCTGGGGGGTTGTTAGCCTTGAACTTATGTCTCAGTCACCCAAGTATCTACGTGCTGAGGACTTAGGGAGAGCCCTGGGTCCCCACATCTATATTTGCATTTTTCTGTCTATTAGAGCAAGTTGATTTAAAAAATGGCATTTTTGGTGCTCTTTCATGGGTTGGTGCTGCTCCTCTAGGCCTCCATAGACTTGACTCATGATTTCGCTGTTGCCTGGTTACTTTATCTGCCTTCCTACTAGCTGACAGCCCTTGGAGGCCAGGGACCCAGTCAGTACCATTGTGTCCTTAGCACCTAACACTAAGCTTGAGTGATTATTAAATGGGTGGATGTATGGAAGGATGGAAGGGAGGAAGGGAGCAAAGAAGGTGACGGATGGGTGCACAGAGCTGCACTGTGAGATGCGTTCCATCTTTGGGGAGCCAGCAGGACCCCTTCTGAGGAAGCTGCGCACAATTCTTCCAGATTGGGGGAGAATTTGACGCAGTGATTTTTAAGGTCCTTTCTCGTTCTAAGCTACTAGGACTCTGCAGTGAAGCCCAGTGACTGTTTAGACATGGTGAGATTCCTTTCTGACTTTGCCTTCTCTTTCTCCATGACTCAGTAGAGTTTGCTGAGGGCTGTGCGAACTTTCTCAGTTAATTATCTGCCAGTTAACCACTCAGCCTGCCCCCTGCAGTTCTAACTGTCTACAGATGGCTCCTGCTGCGTGAGTAGGAAGAGGTTATCTGCCACTGCCGTGCTCTAGTGGGTGAAATTAACCATTGGGACAATGGGAAGTAGAGCCCAGGGACTGTGACGGGCCACTAAGTGGAGCCATCCAGGCTCTGGTACCAGCGGGCTCTCTCCGTAGGGCATCAGGCAGCATCTGGGAGTGGCTGCTGCCTCAGCCCCATGCTAGCCCTGGTACGAGAGCTCATGACACAGAGGCCAAGATGGGAACTCAACAGGCCTCCCACAAGCCGTCCATCCATCTCTCCATTCATTCACTGTCCTTCCGTCCAGTCTCTTACTTTGTGCCAGGCCCTGGAAATAGAAAAATCAGAAAGACAGTATTATCCTCAAGATATGTCCTCAAGAAAGCCTAGGTAGTGGGTTCCCAATAGAAGGTATCTGCAGCTCAGCTTTTCTGGCTGCCCAGTCCATCCTCCCAATTGGTTGACCGCAGCAGGTCCCAGAGAGATGCTTGAGGAAACCAACCTCAGGAAAACGACTACACCTGAGCCTTAAACATGAGCGTGACCGACCCCTCTCGTCTCTGGCTTGGCCAGCCATTGCCAGACACCTCTGTAATTGGGGGCTCTGTGTTACACAAGATAAAGGAGGTAGCTGTCAAATGCTGGCTGTCTGCAGGGGTTGGCTTTTCCACGCCTCTCTGCAGAGCAAGACTTTGCAGCGGGTAGGACCTTCATCTATCCCAGCCCATCCCTTTCCCTTTCCTCCCTCAGAGCTCCTGTCCCATTCATAACACAGCCTGGTAGGAATGTTCAGTGGAAACGCCCCAGGCATGGGTGAGCACGCCAGGTTATCGTGCTGCCCCGTTCTTGGCCACAGGCACAAAGGCTCCAGGGCCTCCATTGCAAAGGGAGGTATTGGTAGCACTGCCCTGCCTTATGGCACCAACCGCGTCACTGAGAGGCACTGAGAGGCGACGGATAGGAGGGCACTGGACTGGGCAGACCCAGGGGCCAGGGCCCAGAACCACTTCCCAGGCCTTCCCAGGGCTCCACTGCAGGCGGCATGCTCTGCCGTCCTGTGCAGGGCACAGAGACTCTACCTGGCAAGTTTTCAAGGACCACCACAGGAGATACCATGGGACAAAGCAGCTTTTGAGGGGCATTGGGCAAGGGATGGGAGCACTGAGTGAGTGGCGCTCCGGGCATCTCACTTCGGTTCAGTCAGGGTAGGCACATTTTAGAGCCACTCTGTCTGTGTTCAAATCCTGACTTGGCCTTGTACTAGTAGCCAGGTGACTTTGGACAACTCCTCCCTACCTGGGTTTCCTCATTTGTAAAATGGGGACAAAGATGTTGCCAACTTTATGGTATTGTTTTGAGGATTAAATATATGAAAGCATCTAGCACAGGGTCCCCAGAACATAATAAGTGCTCAATAAATAGTAGCTGTTATTATCGTTTATTTGTTGGAAGGGACCATTTATTATAAGTGTGGTCTTGGAGAAAAACATTTGGAAGTGTTTATATACTATCTGGGGTATACAGTTTTTGGTAGTTTCCTTTTCTGTCTCAGCAAAAGCTGAAGGGCAGGGGTCTTTGAACAGGAGAAGTCTTTCCTGGGGTCCTCCAAGCAGAGGCAGGGGCAGCTGCAAGGGAGGGTACTTCCTTCCACTTTGTGTGGTTTTCCCACCCCTGGGCTCTTGCTGCTGGCTTCTTTATCTGTCGGGGGTTGATAAAGAATTCAGGGAGAGGTGAGAGAGCCCTGGCCAAGTTTGTGATTGCCATGGTTGCTTTCCGGTGGATTCCAGGCATTGCAGGTGAGTGCTTGTCAGCTTCCCAATAAAAGAAGGCCCAACCTGTCTTTACTGGTACCAGTTTTCAGGTGCCACTTACCTCTGTGCCCAGCAGCAGCCAGCAGCTGCTGAGCAGTTACTGCAGAGCAGTTACCTGCTGGTCTTTCCTTTCCCTTCCTTTCTCCTTCCACTCCCCTTCCCTTTCCTTTCCCTTCCTATTCTCTCCCCTTCCCTTCCTTTCCCTTTTCTTTTCTTTTTTCTTTTTTCTTTTCTTTTCTCTTTTCTTTTCATCTGTAGCATTTTGGTATGATTCATGAATTTGAAAAAGAGATATTGAATTATGTTTGTAAACCGGTCTGTACCCAGGTATGATTAAATAAATTGTGATCATAATTATCTGATTAGGGCTTTGATTGGGCCATGTCAGTAAGGTGTTGAGTCCACGCCCCTTGGTGGGTGGGGACTCACGGAACAAAGGCATGGCAAGGACAGAGTTGGAGTTTTGATGTTGGGGTTTTAATGCTGGAATCTTGAGCTGGAGCCCCGGGAAGTAAGCACACAGAAGAGCTTGGTCGTGAGGAAAGAGAGAAGGCCCTGGGAAGAGAAACAACTGTTTGCCTAATAGTCTACAGCTAGCCTTGTGGAGAAAACGGGAGCTGAGCCCAGAGAGAAATGAACCCTGGGAAGAGAGGAACCCAGGAAGCCTGAACCCTGGCAGATGTCGGCAGCAATCTTGCTCCGACACATGGCAAAAGACTTTGGTGAGGGAAGTAACTTAGCCTTTATGGCCTGGTAACTGTAAGCTTGTATCCCAAATAAATACCCTGTATGAAAATCAACCATTTGCTGGTATTTTGCATCAGCACTGCTTTGGCTGACAAATACAGAATCTACTGTCAGATTCTCACGGATTAACTGATTGAGTGCCTGCGGTCGGCCCCGGTCTGGCTCACAAGGTCCCAGGCGAGGAGGAGACCCATCTTTAGGCTCAAAGCGCCTGTGGTTTGCCTGGGAAAGGAGGCAGCTGCTCAGACCACATTACGGGGAGCAGTGGGACATCCTTGTGCATTACCTGGCCCTTCTTCCCCCCTTGAGCACCCAGGAAGGGCTCCCTTCCCCTGGACCTGGCTTGGGTGCTCACTGCCCTCTGTGGTTGGGCATTTCTTGGCTTCTGGGCCAGTGCAGCCCCTTCTGAGGGGCGTGACCTTCCTCTGTGGCCGCTTCAACCGGGTTGGAGTCGAGCCCTGCTGGTCTGGAAGCCCTTGCCTCTCTTTGCAATGACTTTGTCTATTTTTCTTCTGGACAATCATGTCCAGATTTCTTATTGCAATCTCAGGGGACAGTCCTTGTTCTTGATTTCCAGGTCCTTGGGGGACAGCCCTTGTTTTTGTCACCATATATGAGTGGCCTACTCTGTTGCAGGGTGTCAAACTCAGAGGTCTGCAAGGGCCAGGCAGGGAACCTATGAGTGAGGGAGCCGATGTGAAAGTAGACACCTGACCTTCAGGGTGGGGAGACGTTAGGGAATGGTAGGGCCTATGGAGAACTGGCAATTTCCTGCCCTCTCTGAAGCAGTCAGCCCTGCTTAGCTCTAGCTGATGATCTCAGTGTGAGAAGGTAAGCCAGTGTTGCTAGGTCTTCCAGTTTTTCAAGAAAAGACAGAAACCTGGATTTTTATATGAAATCGTTTGATTTCTAATTGTTGACTCAAATATTTGTAAAATATTGAACAGGCTAAACAAAACACCATGGGCCCACAAATAGGCATTTGCAATCTCTGTTTTGTGGTCATGCTCATGTGCAGAAAAAGCTGATCGCCCCAGGTAGTGGGGGCCACGATCCAAAGGGCTGGCCGGTGGCTGCCCATGGCCGCTGCGGGTGTTCTGAGGGCTGGGGTCCCTGCGGGCTGTGGTGATCAGGACGGCTTCTTATAGGGGGTGGGCCTGAATGACCCATCAAAGGCTTTTTGTGTGTTTGTTTTAATCTTTAAATCTTTGAGGTCCATTTGGTTACAAGTACTTGTGTGTGTGTGTTTTTATACCATGGAATCATGTTTGCGTAACACTATGCTAAATCTAATTTATAGATGATGGTATAGAAACAACCCAGCGACCCTATGACAAAATGAATTCACTGGGTAAAAATAAGAGCCGGGAAGAAGGAAATCAGCTCTACCAAGGGAAAAAAGGTCCCTGTCGCTCATTCCTCCTCCGTCCCCCTTCGAATGCTCTTCTTCATTGTTGAAATCACTCACTCCAGGTTTGAGGATGAGGAGGGGAGAGGGAAGGGATGCTGCTCCATTGGGAGCCAGCCCCACCCACCCGGCCATGGCATCTTGGTGCCAAAGACCCTGGCAGAAGGGCCTGCGGGGTCTCAGCCCCACGGAGGGCCAGGCCGCGTGGACGCCCTGGGCTTCTGAGACCCTGGTCAGACTCTCGGAAGCAACTCGTGTCATGGTCACTGCCCTCTGGGCTGTGGTCCAGGAAGCTCTTGCCAGGAGGGGGAGAGCTGAGTGGAGACCCTGGTACCCCAGGACAGACCCTGCAGGCTGTTACCTGAGAAGAGAGGCCTGGGGTGCTGCGGCCACCGCACTTGGAGGAATGCTCTGGCCTCAACCCGAAGTGATCTCATAAGTGCATTGCCAGGTTCAGAGCAGGGCACTGTCTGTCTTCCCTGTATACTCCAAGTTTGTTCTCCTCTTAGTCCATCAACCTAGGAGCTTTTCGCAGGTTTGGGATGGGGTCTGCTCTCTCCACCCACTGAGGAGAGAGAGTGGGGCCCTATGACTACATGCGGGTTGGCAGAGCTGAGGTCAACCCAGGAGAACAGACTGAAGCCCGAGCAGGACATGGGGAATTCAGAGTGGAGAGACATTAGGGAGTGGTGGGGCCTGTGGAGAACTGGAGATCAGGGATCAGTGATAGCCAGAATGGCCAAGGAGGGCTTTGTGGAGGAGGAGTGCTCAGAGCTGAGCCACGAAGAAGAAAGTGAGAGTTGGAGAGGCAGAGAGGCAGGGGAGAGTACCGAAGACAGAATGGGGATAGCAGGGCTGGTGTCAAGGCAAATGATGAACACCACTGATAACTGAGTGCTTTCAACACTTTAGAAGGGTACCTTCACCACCAGTCCACTTTATTTATTTATTTATTTATTGTTTTTAGGAGATACCTGGGATTGAATCCAGGACCTCGTACATGGGAAGCAGGTGTTCAACCACTGAGCTACATCCACTCCCCACCAGTCCACTTTAAAGATGAGGGAATGAGGTTGCCTGCTCATGTTCACCCAGCATTCCTTCCTGAAATAGCACTCATTACCATTTTGTTACCATCTTAGGAGTGGGATGCAGTGAGGAACCGCCTGTGTCCTGCCAGAGACGTGATGGCTGGCTGATGACCCCAAGGCCTGTGACCCTGCACAGCTTTGGCATGCCCCCTGAGCCCCTGCAGGGCACGGTATACAGCAGGCGCTCAGTAATGCTTAGATGGGCTGAATTGCCTAAGGAGCCTCTTGAGGGTGGTGGGAAGAGGTTGGAGTCCCGGCTGTGGACCTGGATGACCTTGGCGGGGGGAGGTCTCACCCCAACACCCTCTGGCTTTAAGAGGGGACAGGAGAGTGGAGGGGGCCCGTTCTCTGGAAAGAGTGAGTTGGGGGCCATGGGAGGGCTGGGGGAGCCGTCAGCAAGCCAGCCGGCGCCACCCTGGGCTCAGGGCGGTGAGCGGTGTCAAATGAGCAGGACCCTCAGGGACCCCGCAGCCTGTGCTTGGTGCCGAGGCAGCGGGTGATGCTGGGCGCCCAGTGGAGACAGAGGCTCCTGTGGCCTCGGGGGGCCTGGAGAGCAGGGCAGACCTGGACTACGGGGAAGGGCTGGGGGTACCTCAGGGGCTGGGCCTCCCAGAGCCCCCCAGACACCCTCCTCCCACAGAGGCCTCCGCAGAGCCGAGGAAGCATCTGCCCACCCCCCCTGGGGTGTCCAGTAGGAGACCTGGGTCTGCAGAGGCGTCTCCTGGCTGGACTGGCTGTGCGCCCCTCTCGCGCCGGCGGGATGCTCTCTCCCCACCTCTCGTGCTGGTGGCCCACGGTGTGCCGAGGAAGGGAGGACTTCCCCGCGTCTCCCTCTCCTCCCCAGCCAGCAGCACCCTGCCTCCTTGCTGCGAACCGGTCCAGCGCTCTGAAAGGACCCTCGAGCTGGTCCGGGGCCCTGCAGAGGGGGCTCAGGAGGTGTGCGCATTTGGGACCTGCTGGGGAATAGCCACTCAGCCTGGGGTCCTGCCTGGGGCTCCAGGGCGCTGACCAGCCGGCAGAGGGTCAGGGTGCAGCGTCCACACCCTTGGGGACCACGGTGGGATGTCTGAATGACGGCGACAAGGGGCGGTGGAGGTTTTCTAGGTTTTTGCTCTTCAAAGTACAGTCCCCTGCCCAGCGGCCACATCCAGCATCCCAGAAGCTTGTTAGAAATGCAGAATCTTGTGTTGGACACCGCCCTGCCCCCCTCCCCCAACTCCTGAGTCAGAACCTGCATTTTACCAAGATGCATATCACAATTTGGGAAGCACTGCTCTGGGCCACTTACTTAAATTCTTTTGATCACAGAAAGAAATATATTCTCCATATACCTTTCTGTGGATAAATAAAACAAAATTTCTGTTTAACAGTAGTTGGCAGTTACAATGTATAATACACAATTATATTTTCAATCTAGTTATATATTGTTAATGCTGAGATCATGGCCCCTGTAGTTTGATATTATTTATGAATTCCAAAAAGAGATATTGATTATGCTTGTAAATTGGTCTCTTCCTCTGGGCATGAGACCCTTTGACTGATTTAAATGCAAAGTCTTTACATTTACTTGATTGAATCAAGATTAGGGCTTTGATTCTTACGCAGGGCTGAGTCCCTGCCCCCTTGGTGGCTATATAAATGGGCACTCAATCAAGAAGACAGAAGTAGATATACAGAAAAACAGAAGAAGAGAGATAGCTCGATAGACACAGCGGAGGCCCCGGGAAGAGAGATGAGCCATTCATCTGACAGTTTACAGCTGACCTTGTGAAGAGAACAGAGCAGCTGAGCCCGGAGAGAAGCGAGCCCCGGGGAGAGGGACGAGCCTATGCCAGCCTACAGCTGAGATCGAAGGAAGCTGGGCCCAAGGAGCCCTAAGAGGAATACGGAAGGAGGGGCCAGGCAGAGGGCACCCACTATCTTGCTTCAACGCGTGGCAACAGAGCTGGGTGATGAAGTAACCTTGAAGTGGACTCTTTAGGGCCTTATAACTGTAAACTTCTACCCCAAATAAATACCCTTTATAAAAGCCAACAGATTTCTGGTACTTTGCATCAGCACCCCTTTGGCTAATACAGCCCCCTAAATTTATTTTACAGCCTCCAAATTGACCTGCAGTTTGCAAACCCGCTCTAGCTAATTCCCTGTCTGATGTTTGAGTGACAAGCGGTTGAATTGGAGAGTTCAGACCTTTAGAGGAAGCCAGATGCCTGGACTCCTGGGACAGCAGATGTTGCTCATTTTCAAGGTCACCTCCTGCTGCATATATTTTTTAACTTTCCCACTTCCCAGTGGTTGGGGACCTGGGGCATCCACTGAATTCTCCTGCCAAATGACAAAGTGGCCAAGAGTTTCCAGACCATCCCTGACAAGAGTCCTGGAGGGCAAGGGCTGCAGATTGCCCTGCAAGGGCAGGCTCTTCTCCAGAGTTCTGTTTATGGGAGGTGGAGGGGAGCACGGGCAGGACATGGGGGTGGAGGAGTGGGATGCGTGAGGCTGGGGAGCCATGGCTGTCCTCCACTCCTGGGTGGCCAGGCCTCTCTCCTCCCAGGTGTTTCCAGCCACTGCATGGCCTCGGGCTGGCTGTGCCTCAAAAAGCCCCAGTTGCAGGTGCTGGATGACAGGTGGCAGCCACAAGCACTGCATGTAGGTGGGCAGGAGGGAAGGGGAGGGTTAGGGCCAGGGTGGAGATGGGCAGAGATGGGCAGCAGTGGGCTCTGTGTATAACAGGGTCCTTGGAGGGTACCCCAGGTCAGTGGGACTTTGCTGGGCTAGGCAGCATGGGGGACAGGCCATGGGAAGGCTCGGTGGGCATCAGTGGATGCAGAGGACTGTGGTGACATGCTGGGCCCGCTGCCCACCCACAGCTGGGGGGGCACCTCTGTCTGCAGAGTGGCTGTCCCTCAGGGGGCCAAAGCCAGCCCTCTACGGCTCCCCTGCGGCTGGCTGGGGCCTAGGGAGGCTGGGTCTCTGGCAGCAGCCGGGAGCTGGGGCAGGGAGAAGTCAGGAAACCAGGGGAAGCAGAAATTGTAGACCTTGTGGGGCGTCCTCCACGAGGTCCCAGGAGAACGTGCTGCCTGGGGTGAGCTGGGTGCTGAGGGCTTGGGGGGCAAGGACTCGAGGAAGGTGGGGGAGTTTCGGGGGGCTGCCTCAGGTCTGGGCCGTGATGATGGATTTCCCCAAGAGGGGCTGGAAAGCGGCAGAGCAGCCTCATTGGACCTGAGGGTCACTGGATTGACCCCTGGGGCCTGGAAGGGGAGGTAATCCTCTAATGCCTGGCTGCTCATAAAGGGATTGGCTAAATTTACAGTTCCTAATGCCATTTGTCACCTGGTGGGTGGGCTGGAAAGGAGGCGGGAGCTGCCGGGCGGTGCCAGCCTGCTATCTCTCTCCCGCGGGGTGTTCAGTGATGTTCGCCTTCTCTTTTCCACCAGAACTCGAGCCCCAGAAGGAGCCACCTGGGCTCCACGGCTGGCTCCGAGGTTGGGAAGAGACGCGACAGGCCAGGCTTGGCAGAGAGCCTCCTGAGTGGCAGCGGGCCCTGGTTGGCTAAGGAGATCACATGGCGCCGGGCAGAGCAGCACAGGAGGGTTCCTGCTGGTGTCTTTTTCATTGAAGAACCGTGGGTCTCAGGTTTTTTGCCCCTGGACTTAAAAGTAGTCAGCAGGGCTCAGCAGCTTAGTGAGGAGCTGGGCCCAGCCATGAGTCCGTCCTGCCTGGAAAGCAGAGGCACAGGGTCCCCTGGCCCTCCAGGCCAGCTCTGCCTCGCCCCTCCACCGGGCTCTGCGCCCCGGGCCCTTCACCTCCCGCCAGCAGGCTCAGGGCTGCCCACCCTCCCGGGCCCTTGGCGGTGGAGCGCAGCCTCAGCGCTTTTCCTCCGCTGCTGCCTTGCCTTTTTATTCCTCTCATCCATCACCTGCCAGGGAATGGGGCCAGGGCGAGGGGAGGCGGGAGCCGCGAGGGGGAAGGGGCGGTCCCTGAGAGAAGGGCCTCCGCTCTGCTCTGCACCTCAATGACAGCCAGAGCTGTCGCTTTGCCTCTTCCTGCTCTCCAGTCCCATCCTTTCACGATGAGAACATAAGCCCCCTTCTCTGGCTCTCTCAGCTTAGCCGGCTGCCCAGCTGCTTGGGGATTTCCCATCCTGCCCTTCTGTGACTGAGAAACTGAGCCAGGAGGAAACCGCCGGGCAAGGGTGAAGCCAGCCCTTGAAGGCGTCCCTCTCCCCGCGGAGCCTGCAGCTCTGCTCCTTGTTCTTGTTATACTCTAAGGGGCGGAGGTGCCGCACTGGGCTCCCCGGCGGCTGGTGGCCGTGGAGATGGCCGGGCAGGAGATTGGGATGGCACCCTCTCCTTCTCCCTCCTCTCTCCCCTTGTAAGAGGGGTGATACTCCGGGACCCTCCTGCTTAAGGGCAGAACCTCTCAGGTCCACTTGGGCCTCGTTCTGGAATGAAGAAACGCTGAATTAGCCTGGTTAAGCAGAACCTGAGTCCAGAGCTTGCACCCCGGCAGTTTATTTTAGGAAGTGCCCCAGGAGCAGTGACACAGGAATGGAGGGAACGCCGAGCGAGAGGTGTCACAGATCTGGCCACCGCCACGGCTTATGGGGCCTCAATCCTGCTGGGGGCCATGTAGAACGCGCCTCCAAACGTCACCTGAGACGCCAAAGAGGGGAGTGTTTACCCCCATCAGGTGTGCCCTGTGGGAGGTTCACTCCTCCCACTTCCAGGTGGCGGATAGCTGGGGCCAGGTGGGTCCTGCAACATCACATGGCACGCGTCGAGGGGCGGTGCTGTCAGGTTTCACGGCATGAATCCGACTGGGCAGTGACCACTGCAGGAGGAGGTGGGCCAGGGGAGGTGAGGACACAGGAGGCATCCTAGACAAGTCACCCGAGGGGGTCCTCTTTTTCCCTCTGGGCCCACAGTGCTGCAGGGCCGGGGTGGGCTCTCAACACCTGCCCCTTTCCTCAGAGAGCCAGGCTCGGTTTGGGGATGATTCCTCCGTCCGGCCTTCCTCCCAGTGCTACCGGGCGCGGGAGAGAGACGCAGGGCTGCCTGGGAGAGCCCTCACAGAGCAGGGCAAGGCGCTGCTGCAGGCGCAGCCTGGTGCCCAGTCCTCCTGGGAGCTGCTCCTGTCTAGTTCTGTACTTGTCACGTATGCCAGAAAGTCCTAGATAAGATCTAGCCTTCTAGGAATTGTGGGCGTGGCCTTAGGCACCCACTTTTCCTGCAGACGGCTCATTTTCAGCCCTCTCTAGACATCAGGCTTATCACACTCATCCAGCTAAGGCCACCTGCCCAGGGTCCAGCGGTGACCCAGCCCTCCATGGCTTGCAGCACAGCAAGGGGACATAAGAAACACACACAGCCCTTAAAGAGCTAAGGGCTCCTTGGGCTGCAGCAGGGAACTGGAGAAGCCTGCCTGGAGGTGGTACTGCAGGAGAGGGAATGGTACGGAGGCAGGGGTGTAGCTGAAGTTGCAGACCTGGAGCTCTGCTGAGGGAGCTCCGGCACTTACTCATCCCCCCTGAAGCCCGGTCTTCTCTAAGTAGTATCACTATCCCTGCTTCATAGACTTACTGTGAGGGTCAAGTGGGCTAGGGCATATCAAGCCCAGAGAGTAAGGGAGCAGTGAGCTTTAGCTTCCTGTTGACGCAGGTTTCCTACGCACAGGCCAGGGCTCTGTGAATCCTGTGCCTGTCTGCCGCAGTTAAACCAGGGCACCGGACTTGTTGACAGGTGGCTTCCAAGGTTCAGTTCTAGCATCTGAGCGTTAGAATCTCTAGATGGGTGGGGAGCGGGGAGGGGAAAGTGCCTTCTGGGTAAGGGGCACAGAGTGGGGAAAGTAGAGGAAGGGAGGAGTGTGGCCTATTAGTTTCCCATTGCTGTGTAACAAATGAACCGCAAACTCGGGGGCCTAAAATAACACCTTACGGAGTGGGTATAGCACAGTGGTTGAGTGCCTGCTTCCCACGCCCGAGGTTCTGCATTCATTGCCTGCTACCTCTTAAAAAAAGAGAAATGAAAACAACACCTGCTGGTTATCTCACAGTCTAAGTCAGAAATCCAGCCCCGTGTGTCACAAAGATGAAAGCCAGGTGTTGACAGGCTGAGCTCTCACCTGGAGGTTCTGGGGGAAATCTGCTTCCAAGCTCACTGGTTGTTGGTAGAATTCATTTCCTTGCGGTCGTAGGGCTGAGGTCCCCGTTTTCTTGGTGATTGTTAACCTGAGACTGCTGTCAACTCTTAGGAGTCTTGTGACTGGATCAGACACACCTGCATACTGTCAATGGATTTGGACCCTAGTGCCATCTGCAGAATCCCTTCCCAGAATTACCTAGATCAGTGTTTGACTGAATAACTGCGAGAGGGTGTGTGTACACCAGGGGCCACCTGTGCGTCCTGCCAACCACACCTGGTGTGTTCCCAGAACCACTTGCAGAGCAGCCAGGGGCGGGGGAAGGACACGGGACAAGGTGGTTTGGGGTGGGGTGGGGGCTGTAGGTCATGAACGGCAGGTGGCAGAAGAAAGGCATGGGACAGCCCCTGTCCCCTTGCCCCGGCCTGGTGGCCTTGCACAGTAGGTCTGCTAATCCCTATCAGAGCTCCCTGCAGACCCGCTGCCACCCTGGCCGCCATTCCTGGATGCCTTCTGGGCAGGACATCCCCCAGGCCTGAGCCCTCATCCTCTGATGCCTCCCTCTGCAGGCCACGGGTGGGGGGAGTCAAAATTCACGGCCTCAGCAGCCCTTCTGGAATCCAGAGGCCGGTTCCTTGGCCGGTTTTGGAGCCTTTACAGATAAAATGCCCCTAGACACTTGATTACTGGTGAATAACCCTGTTCCAGAAAAATTCCAAGTACTCTAAGCTTTTGAAATGGAAATGCTCTTTTACAAATACGAGGCCCTCGCCTTTGTTATTGCCGGGGGCGCCCCAGGCACACGCTGTCCCGACGGAGCCCAGAGCGTCCTCTGCTAAGCCTCTGTTGTGTCTAACGGTGTGTTGGCTGGTAGAAGAACATTCTACTAGCAGTTCTGAAGGCGAAGCCACGTGCAGGTTGTTTTCCCCCTAACCAAATGGGTCTTTCCATGGAGGTCGCGGATCTCTGGGTAATAAAAGAGACAGAAGACGAGCTTCAAGCCCCCTCCCATCTGGCCCAGATCTGTCAGGAGGAAGGGAGGGTCCCTGACCTGGAAGTGAGGAAGGTGTGTGCTCCCCTCACGCCCAGGTGGGTCAGGTCCACACTGCGGTGGAGAAGGGGGTGGGGACGCGGTGGTGTCCTGGCAAGCCTGGGCCCCCACCGGGGCTGAGTCGTCCTGTCTCGGGCGGGAGGGGGGGGCGGGCAGCAGTCCTGTCAGTGGACTCCAGCGGTCAGTCATGCCAGGCTGCCCCCGAGAGAGGCCGGAGGGTTCAGAGGGCAGTGAGGAGAGCGGCCAGGCAGGCCGCTGCACCGAGCCACGCCTTACAGATAGCCACCAGCCCTTTCACGTGCATTAAAGCCCCAGGAGCTCACTGCAACAAGGAGGCAAAATCGGGCCTACAGCTTAAGGCCCACCATCTTCAGCTAATTTACGGGATAGTCTGGTGACCAAAGAGAAAAAGTCTTTTTATAAGGATACATGTTCTTGGAAGCTCCAGGCTGCTAGGACCCCCTGCACATCCTAATGCTTGGGCCAGGGATATAAGAGTCGTGGTCTGTTTTATTCTGCTCTGTGGGAGGTTTTGTTAAATCTAAGGTGGGCGTTAGGCTGGGTCTGACTGGGAAAGGCCTAGGTGGGCCTCACTTATGCCTAACGCAACCTGGCCAGGTAGGCACGTATCCGTTTCCCTCCCCACCCAGTGGGAATTACGGCCTCTGGTCTTTCCGCTCAGGGCGAGTGGGCACCCCACCTGCTTCTCATGATTGTTGGGAGGACTAAGTGTGATAGATGAGAAAATGCTGCCGGGAGCAGAGTGGTTCAGGAATGGGGGCCATCCTTGCCCAGCAGCGGTTCACAGAGCACGTCTGTTCTCTCCGCAGCAGCCTCGTCCCGGGCCCTGAGCGGGAGCGATGGAGAACTCCTCGGCGGCGTCCGCCTCCTCCGAGGCCGGGAGCAGCCGCTCCCAGGAGATCGAGGAGCTCGAGCGCTTCATCGACAGCTACGTGCTCGAGTACCAGGTGCAGGGGCTGCTGGCCGACAAGACGGAGGGTGACGGCGAGAGTGAGAAGACGCAGTCCCATGTCTCCCAGGTGAGCCCAGGGAGAGGGCCCAGGGCCTGGAGGGCACGGGGGCGTTGGTACCCTAAGGGCGGGATGATACGGGACCTAATTCCAGGCAGCCTCTAGTCATCTGGTGCCAGATGACCGGTATGGGTGGTCCCTCCCGACAGACCACCTGGACTCCTCCAGGTGAGGCTCGGGGATGCAGGCAGGAAGCACCCTGGGCTGTGTACACTCAGCCGCTCTCATCCCCTCTACTTCTTCCCACCCCACTGGGCGGCTGAGGCACAGCCGGATCACAAATCATTGCACACAGATTCATTGAGCACCTCCTGTTCCCTGTCCTTGACTGTTTTGTGTTCTAGAAAAGAGCTGGATTATGGCTTATCCATAAAGCCCATGGTCATAGTCTTCAAATACAGGAAGTTGTTGGCAGCCAAAGCAATGAGCCTCAAGCAGCCCACCTGGCACTCTGTACCCTAGACATAATTAGACAAGTGGGGCTTTCTGGTCAACCTTGAGTCGGTCTTGCACCCTCCAGGGTCATTCTGTGGCTGCCCACACCTTGGGTGTAAGGTAGACTCAGCTGCAAGATCGTGGGTCAAGATTTGGAAACCTTGAGCTCTCCCAAATAGTGCAAACTCACCAAGCACAGGGACCATACCATTATGTCCCTTTTGCCTAACTCTATAATTCCTGAGTCAATATTTGGTCAAAAATTGCTTCCAGTTTGTATCTACCTGCCTGTGTGACCTTGGACAAATCCTTCCATGTGGCTGGGGCTGAGTTTTCCCACCTGGAAGGTGGGGATTGAATGCCTCCCCTGCTGCCTTAGGAATTTTGGAAGGTCAAAGTGGAGAAGAGCTACCCAGCTACAGGAAAACCCAGTGTTTCTGTCACAAGGAGACACCCTGAGGGCCTCCTCTCTTGCTCTGGGCAGGGTCCCAGGTGTCCACCTCTTGTCCTTGCCATCCCATCCTGAGCTTGGGGCTCCCTTTTAAATAGAGGGTGAGCCACTTGGTGTCTGCATCAGAGAAAAGCTGAAGGAAACCTGCTTTCTGGGTGGGGAGAAGATCCCCAGCTTTTTAGAAAGTCAGAATGAACCTGTAGCTTTCCTGGTCTCAGGGCTGGAAATCAACCTGGGAAGTTCACCATGGTCTCACTCCCTATCCCCGTTGGGGGACAGAGGGAGAAAAGCTACCCTGGGTAAAAAGTAGAAGTATATGTGATGCTTTCTTTAGTGCCCTTGAAGTTCTAAAATCACAATTAATGCAAGCTCATAATTTGTCCATTGTTTAATTACAAGTGTGCATTGAACACCTGGCCTTGTGCCTGGCACTATTCTAGGTTGGGGTATCCAGGAGTGAACAAAACAGACATTCACTAGAACTTACATTCTAGTGGTGGGTGGTAAGTGCAGTCAAGCGGGGGAATAGGATGGGGAGTGCTGCAGCGTGGGGAGGGAATTGCAATTTTAAATAGGGTGGTCAGAGAAGACCTCACCAGAGGTAAAGTGTGAGCCGTGCAGATATCTGGAGGAGGAAGATTCTGGACATGGAGTGCAGCATGTGCAAAGCCTGGGTGTGGAAAGGTGGCCAGTGTGGCTGGAGCCAAGTGGGAAAGAGGGAGAGTCAGAGCAAATAAGTCTGAAAGATAACGGGGGACAATGTGGAGAAGGTGTCCAAGGACTGAGCCTGGGCTCCTCCAACATTTAGAAAGGAGGGACATGCATCAGTTTCCTCTGGCTGCTGTAACAAAGTACTACCAACTGGGTGACTCAAGACAACAGAAATTTATTCTCCCACAGTTCTGGAGCTCCGAGTCCCAAAGGAGCCTTATGGGCTAAAATCTAGGTGTCAGCAGGCCCATGCTCCCTGGAAGTCTCCAGGGAAGAATCTGTTCCGTGGGTCTCGCCTGCCTTCTGGGCTTCCTGTCAGTCCTTTGTTCCATGGCGTGAACACACCTCACTCTAATCTCTGCCTCCATCTTCACGTGGCCTGCTCCTCTCTGCACCTGAAGCTCTTATAAGGGCACCAGTCAGATTGGGTTAAGGATCCATCAATTCCAGATCCCATTTCCAAATAAGGTCACATCTACAGGTACTGGAGTTGGCATGTCAGCATATCTTTTGGGGACACACAATTCTACCCATAATAGGATGTGAGGAGGAGCCAAAAAAAGAGACCAGGAAGGAGCTGCCAGTGAGATAGGGAGATGCCAAGGCAAGAGTGGAGCTCTGGAGGCTGAGGGGGGAAGGTTTCAAAGAAGGGCCGGTGTTGACTATGTTGGATTCTGCTGACAGGTCATGTCAGATTAGGACTGAGACAGGCCTGATCGAGTGTGGGTAGGGGGCATTGGTGACCCGGCCAGAGCAGTTTCAGTGGAGCGGTGGGGGTGAAAGTACCTGGGATTGGTTCAAGAAAGAGTCCGAGGAGTTGAGGGAAGGCGAGCATCACGGTGGTTGGAATGAGGAGGTATTTGCGTGCTGGTGGGAATGACCCAGTGGGGCAGGGATGGCTGGAGCAGTGTCTTCAGTAGGTGACAGTTGCTGGGGTCCAGTGCCCAAGTGGAGGGCTTGTCCTTAGCTCGGCGCCCAAGCAGCCTGTCCAGAGTAGCACGAGGGAATGGCCAGGCATGTGGCCTTGCAAATTAAATGACTCCTGCAACCCAGGTGTGGGTTTTTTCTCCTGCTAGTTTCAGCCCTGTCAGTGCAGGTGCAGAGTTAGGGAGGTGACTTTAGCCAGGATCGAGGTTCTTCCAGGCAAGCACTGTGGAGGCCAAGCGGGCGAGGGAGATGGGGCAGTGATGATAGTGACGTACCCTGGACACTGAGCCAGGTAAGGTGGGGAGAGAGGACACGAGGTGGGCGGAGGACGGTGAAGGGGGATAGGGCCAGCGGAATAGAGGTCCTGGTGAGGCGAGGAATTGTTGGAGTCCTGCTGCTTGAGGGAGTGAGCTGAAAAGGCAGCAGGGGCATCCAAGAATGGGGTGCTTAGAGTCGGGGGATGGAGGGGGCCTGGGCATTGACAATGAGAAGTGGGGGGAGGAAGGGGTCGGGAACAGAGTGCAAGGTGCAGGAACTGTCTTCATGGTTATTGTATTAGTCAGCCAAAGGGGTGCTGATGCAAAATACCAGCAATCTGTTGGTTTTTATAAAGGGTATTTATTTGGGATAGGAGCTTACAGATACCAGGCCAGAAAGCGTAAGTTACTTCCCTCACCAAAGTCTTTTGCCACGTGTTGGGGCAAGATGGCTCCCAAAGTCTGCCAGGGTTCGGGCTTCCTGGGCTCCTCTCTTCCCAGGTTCATTTCTGTCCAGGATCAGTGCCTGTTTTCTCCACAAGGTCAGCCATAGACTGTGAGGCTCTCTAGGCTTTGCGTCTTTCCACAAGGTCAGCTGTAGATTATCAGGCGACTGGCTCTTTCTCTCCCCAGGGCCTCTGCTGTGTCTAAGGAGCCTCTCTATTCATTTGTGTTCTTCTGTGTGTTCACTTCCTGGGCTCAAAGACTCCAATTGTCTCTTCTGCCGTATCATTTTCTCTGTGAGTCCCCACCCACCAAGGGGGCAGGGATGTCACATCCTACTGATGTGGCCCAATCAAAGCCTTGATCATTATTTAGTCAAGTAAACCTCTGAATCCAACATAATCTAATATGCCCAGAGGAAAAGACCAGTTTACAAACATCATCCAATATTTCTCTTTGGAAGTCATCAATAATATCAAACTGCTACAGTTATTGAAACCATCAAGAAATTAAAAATGAGTGTTGCAGAAGGTGGCAGTGATCCAGGAGAAAGTCTTCTAGGAATGCAGGGAGCAGGAGGGTGACCAGTTTGTCTACCAGTGACTGCAAGGAAGGGGGTGAGGTGGGGGGGTGTCTAGTCTGAAGATGTGTTAATTTGCATAACTTCGTTTCCTCCGTTATTCTTATGTATGTATGCATGTATATATGTATATGTTTTTAAGGAGGCATTGGGGATTGAACCTGGGACCTCATACCCACACACATAGGAAGCAGGCAGTCAACCACTGAGCTACCTCAGCTCCCCAGTGAGAGCTGGTTTTTTCATTTGTTTGTTTGTTTTTAGGAGGTGCTGGGGATTGAACCCTGGACTCTTACATAGGAAGCAGGCGCTCAACCACTTGAGCTGCATCCGCTCCCCTAAACTATCCTTATTGTACAGTTAACAATATCATGACTGCAGAGGGAGGGTGGGGGTCAGGATACACTGGAAAATTTCAAAATGAAGGAGCAGGAAGGGGAGGTGCGCAGTGCACCAGCTGTGCAAGTCTCCTGTGAGTGGCCTGGAGCTGGCTTCCCCGTAGGGCCCAGGAGGACAGGCCCAGGGACTGGCCTGGCGCTCTCTGGCGTGTGCTGCCTGCTTCTCCCACTGTGTGGAACCTGGGGGTCTCCACCCGGGCGTCCTTCAGAGGTTCCTCCAGGTGAAATGTGTGGTCCAAGGAAGCTGGGAAGCTTCACCCGGAGGAGTGGTTTGCTATGGTAGAATTTCTGCTCCCACAGCAGCCATGGGGAGATGTTTTGAAAGGAAGGGCCTCCAAGCACCGCTCGCCCTGTGGCGACTGCTGAGTGCTCTGGAGGGAGAGCAGGTAGAGGTCTACCCTCAGCGGGGCCTCCGGGCTCTGCTCATGGGATAGCGTGGGCCTGGCCCACCCGGGGTGCCCATGTCTGGATTCTGGAAGGGCTTTCCCCCTGTTTGTTGTGAGGCAGACTGTGGAACACACTGCCGTTTGTAGCATTTGGCTGCATTCCTTGAGCTTTCTGCATTCTCTGCAGTTCCCTGGAAGAAAGCAAGCACGTGGCAGGGTTCTGGGCCCTGCCTGTCCTCCGCTAGCAGATAGACATCTCAGCCCTGCTGCCCACCCCCACCCCACAGCCACACCTGGCCTGCCGGCTCTGGAGCAGAGGGCGCTGAGGCCAGCTCTAAGCAGGGCCAGGGATTAGCTGTGTCCATATAAGACACTTCTTTTAGAAAACCATCTTCATTGACACAGCTTTACAGAAAACTTTTCTTGGTGTTAAATCACTTTTTCTTGCTTTTATTTAAATGGAGCCCCCCCCCCCCAAAAAAAAGCCCCCCAGAGAATGACTCTGTCTTCCTATCTGTGGTATATTGATCTTTCTGGGGGAGAAAAATTGTTAAGAATCTTGGGAACCTTAAGAAAACTTGAGGGAGTGGAGAAGAATTTGCTCTGCCATCGGTGAGGTCAATTTTTTTTGGATCTCAGGGATGACAGCAGGATACTCAGGAAGAGAATACCCCATGACACCTGTGCAAAGTGTTCTCCCTTGCCTTTCCCCCAACTGGAAAGAAAGATGGATGGATGAGTGGACAGATGGATAATTAGATAGATGGGTGGAAAGATAGTACATCCTTTTTCTTAGATGACTAGCCAAGAGAATGTATGTTTTAAGTCTTCCAGCATTCAGGATATCATATTTAAAGTGACACCCTTCCGCTACATTTCAAGAGCTCCCATCCATTCTCCAGGGAATTCCACATACCAGAGGCATATCCTGAAAGCGGTCTTCACTCTCTCCTTGGGAACAGGGGGAATTAACTCTGTTCTATAGAAGGAAAGACTGAGGCCCAGAGTTGGAAAATGGCCAAAGCACACTGCTCTGTGGGGGCTGAGCTGGGTCTTGGCCCCCGCCCTCCCCCCTCCATCTACTTCTAGTTCCCTGCTGGGTATGAGCTGTGACTGGCAGGATGTTGAGTGGTTAATATATTTCCCCCCAAGGAAAGAGAATTAGGATTCCAAATCTCCTTGGCCATTTGTCTTTTGTGGAAGAGATTAGGATGTTAGCAGTGGGGAAAGGGTAGCACTTCTGATGGGTATGGGTGATCCAGTGGATCATCAGAAAGCTGGAAAGCAGTGTTTGCAACTCTGGCTGCACATTTGAATCCCTTGGGAAGCTTTGAAAAATCTTGATGTACTCATCCCACACCCAGAGATTCATTTGAATGGAGAGGGCCTGGGCCTTGGTATTTTGGGAAGCCATCCCTCCACCCCCATGTGACTCTGATGTCCAGCTGGGGTTGAGAAGCACAGTGCAGCATGCGCGTCTCCCTTCTCCACCTCTCATGGCCAGCTGCCTCGTGTTTCTTGTGAGACTGCTCTTGGAAGAGTAGAATGTAGGGACATTGTGAAGAGCAGATACATTCAATGAAGACGTTTCTCCAATAAATTTTTGTTACCAGGTTGAATTCAGAGCCAGTGAGGGTGAAGATAACTTCCCATGGATGGATAGGATTTGCTGCCAGGTTCTTTTAAGTCCTGGTGTTATCTAAAATGCAGTGGCCTTTTGAGGAGCCATCAGTACAGATTTATGGGATGGGCTGAGAGTATTCAGATTGTTTTGCAGTCTCTTTTTTTTTTTTTAATAATAAAAAATTTTTAAAGATACTTTTAGATTACATAAATGTTACATAAAAATATGGGAGATTCCCATATGCCCTGCTCCCTCCCCCTCCCACGTTTTCCCACACTAACAGCATCCTTCATTAGTGTGGTACATTTGTTACAATTGATGGACACATTTTGGAGCACTGCCACTAAGCGTGGATTATAGTGTGCATTGTAGTTTACACTCTCTCCCGCACAGTTTTGTTAGTTATGACAAGATGCATAATGCCTGTAGATGATGATGGACAATGACCATGCTAAGGAACAGAGAGTGTCTGCATTGCAAACAAGATAGTCCCATCCATCTGCCTGGTGGAATCTAAGCCCCCTCTCAGTTAGAGGCAGAGTGGGCATCACCCTCCCAGAATCCTCAGGACTGGGGAAGGAATATAGGACTAGAGTAAACTACTGTTATTCTACTATAGACTTCTTGCAATTCTAGCAATGGAAGAACTGTTAGCATTGATGTGGAGACAGTGGCCACTGGAGGTTCTGAGGGGAGAAAGAGGGAAAAACAGGTGTAATATGGGGCATTTTCAGGGCTTGTCTAACATGCATTTCTTTCTCTTTCCCTTCATACTTTTCCTTTCCTTCTGCCTTCCCTGTTCACATTGACTCACGCCCTTTCCCTCCATTTCTTCATTTCCTTCTGCCCTGGAAATCCACTCTCCCTGCCATCTTTGCTTTTAGGAGGAGGCGCTCAATGGTGGACCACCCGTGAAAGGCTTAACAGAAGAAGTGAGTTCTCAGGAGTACTGTGGGGTGGTTGAGCATGGAGGATTCATTTAAATTTTTCCCCTCATTTAAAAAAACAGTTTGTTTTTGACTATACAAGTCCTTTATAAATGTACTCTTCATCATATTATACCCAAGAACTCAGACATTAACAATAAAATCTCCCCCAGCTGCCCCCTTGTTCCACTACCATATCCCTACCCCCATCAGATTAGTGACTTAACTTGCTCTCCTTTTTAAATGCATTTATAGACATATCTGTGACTTAAGAAAATATATTATTTCACAATTATATATCATAGCCAATGAATATATTGTTCAATAACTCACTTTTTTTCACCTAAAAATATGTGATAAGGATTATTCCAGGTTTGCATATCTGCTGTGTTCCATTTAACAACCACACAGAAATCTGTAGTATGGATGCCCCATAATTTATTTAGCTGCTCAACTATTGATAGACTTTCATGTTGTTTTCAAATTTACAAACAATACTTTAGTGAATACTATGGAACATATATGCCATGTGTTTCTTTAGGGTAGTTGCTAAGGATTGGAATTAATTTTAATAGCTATTGCCAGCTTGCTCTCCAAGATGGCGCTCCATTGTTTGCACCACCAGTATATTGGGACAGTCTCGCGTCACTTCTAATTTGCTTTTCCTTGATTTATTCTGAGGTTGAGCACTTTTTAATCAGATTACCAGTACTTTTGTGGTTGTTGTTGTTGTTATTCCAGTAGGTTAACATTTTATTTTATTTTAAAAGCAACAAGTGGGAAAACAAAGATAACTGGAAAACAAAGTATTTTGCCATAATCTTACTATTTTTTCAGGAGGTACCGGTGATTGAACCTGGGACCTCATACATGGAAAGCAGCTGCTCAACCACTGAGCTACAACTGCACCACCTGCCATAATCTTAAGACAAGAACTAATATAATTTTTGTGTATTTTCCTTTTTTAATGATTTATATATCTTTTGCAGTGTTGTGCTTATAGTGTACATAATTTTTAGCCTGCCTTTTTTATTTAGCATGATCTCAAAGACATTGTTTGGTGGATTTTAGCATAAAGTATAAATACATTGATCATCTCTGATTCTGCCAGTTACTGTTGGCTAAATAGCAAACTACAATTAGAGCTAAATTTTATTATTCAGGCTCTGTCTTAGGCTCTGGGGATAGTTGTGAACGGAATTGGTCATGATCAATGATGAGTGTGAGGCAGGAGGGGCTAGGGAGTGCTGGGCTGTCCAGGAAGGCTCCTTAAGAAGGGGGATTTTCTTTTTTTAAAAGGCAAACTCAGTTTAATAAAACCAACAGCAGGAATCTAGAGAATCAATAAATTTTGGTTGGTGCTCATAGGGAAACCTGAAGCAAAGACCTTTTGGAGATAGTTATTTAAAAAACAAAAACCTTTTCTTTTGAAATAACTTCAAACTTACTGGACCATTGCAAAAATAATACAGACCCATGCAAAGAACTCCAACGTTCCTCCGACCCAGATACCCAGCGCCATCAACTGTTAACCTTTGGATACATTTGCCATATCATTCTTTCTTTCTCTCTGTCACCTGTCATCTATCTGTCTGTATCTATCTTTAAACATTTGAGAGTAGGGTGTATACATCACATTGTTTGAGCACTTGATAATTCCATGTACATTTCCTGAGAACAAAGATAGAGAGGTCAAGATTTAAAGGGGGTTAAGAGATCGAGTCCGTTTGGAGAGGAGTGTTCAAGGCAGTGGGAACGGCAAGCGGCCGGCTCTGCCGTGCGGGAGCATGCCCAGCTTTGAGGGGCAGCAGCGAGGCCGGTCTGGCTGGAGCAGAGTGAGCAAGAGGGGTGCAGTAGTTGAGCCAGTAGGTCCTGTAGGCTCTGGTGAGAACTCTGGACGATCTAGAGGATTTGGGGCAAAGGAAGTTTAAATAGGGTCACTCTGGCTGCTGTATTGAGATTAGGCAGGAGACCAGGAAGCTATTTCATTGGTCCAGGGGAGAGGTGAGGGTGGCTTGGGAGTGATGAGATGCAGGCAGGCTCTAGATACGCTTTGAAAGTACAGACAACACGACTTTCTAATGAAGGACCCTGAGGATTTTGGCCTGAGCAACTGGAACGATAGAGTTGCCAGAACTCTATCTTCTGCAGAGATGCAGTAAACGCCAGGAAAGCAGCTTTGGGGAGCAAAGATCAAACGTTCAGTTTTGGACACAAACGTTTAAGATAGTATCAGGTACCTTAGCATAGACGTCGATCCAGCAGTTAGATGTGCAAGGTGGCATTCAGAGAAGGGAACAAGCTGAGAGCTCTGTTTGTCATTCGTCAGTGTATGGATGGTGTTTTAAGCCCAGGGAGTTAATTCCAAGAAGAGGGTCAAGGATTGAGCCCTAAATTAAGAGGTTGAGGAGGAACTAATAAAGGAGTCTGTTTTAATATTTCTCACATTTTAACTCATTTATTTTTTGTAACAACTCTATAAAGAAGATGCTGTTATTAGCATCATTTTAAAAGGGAGGAGGGAGCAGATGTAGCTTAAGTGGTTGAACGCCTGCTTCCCATTTACAAGGTCCTGGGTTCAATTCCCAGTACCTCCTAATAGATACATATATATATATTGTTTTTTCACAAACAGCATGTTTTTCTGTGTAGAAAAGCCAATGTCATCTACAAAAAGTGCCTGCTTCCCATGTACAAGGTTATAGGTTCAATCCCAGATACCTCCTTAAAATAAAAGAGGGTAAGGGGTGGAAACAAAGGCACAGAGAGGTTTAATAAGTTGCCCAAGGTCACACAGCAAGTATGTAGCAAGACTAGGGTTTGAACCAGATAGTCTGGCTCCAGGTGCCATACACTTCACTTTTCTCTATTGGTAGGTTCTTGCAGGTGGAGAAACTGAGTTTTGGAGATGAAGTGACTTGCCCAAGGTCATAGAGTAAGTGGCAGAGCAAGGGATGAGGGTTCTAATACCCTTTTGGTTAAGATGACTTTTAAAATAATTTTTCATTCTGAAATAGTTTCAGACATATGTAAATATTACAGCCTACAAAGAATTCCTGCATATCTTTTACCCTGATTCTTGAATTGTTAACATTTTACCACATTTGCTTTCTCTGTGTGTGTGTGCGCATGTGTAAGCTTTCCCTGAACTATTTGAGAGTAATCTTTTACCCTTTTATCCCTAAACACTCAATGCATGTATCCTAAGAACAAGGTCATTCTCCTACATAATCACAGTGCAGGAAATAATATCAATAGAATACTATTATTTAATCTACAGATCTTATATTTCACCATTACCCCCAATAATATCCTTTGGAGTTAAAAAAAATTTGGTTCAGTGTCTAGTACAAGATCACACGACACATTTAGGACCAGTCATTTTTATTGGCTCTTCCAATTAATACCTATTTATGCTCTTTGCTCATCCTGCTGCTTTTTGTCTTAACCTGGAAAAGTCACTTAACCCCCCCTGCCTCAGTTTCCATGTTTGCAAAGTAGCAATAGTAAAAGCACTTAGGTTGCTGTGAAGTGTAAATGTTAATATATATAAAGAACTTTGAATAGCACCTAGCTTTAATGAAATCCTTCTATATTCTGGTAATTAGTCCTTTGTTCATTATATATTATCAGAAGTCTGTCATTTGTCTTTAATTTTGTCCCGCACAGGAGTTTTAAATTTTAATGTAGTTTTTTAAAATACATTTTTAATTTATTTTTTCAAAGATTCTTAGATTACATAAAATGTTACATAAAAAAATATAAAGGTTTCCCATATGCCCCACTCCCCACACCTGCCACTTTAATGTAGTTTTAAATTTGTGTCTTGGATTTTAATCAACCTGGAATTTGTTTCCCACAGATAGTGTGAGGCAGGAATGTATAAGCTTTTTTTCCTTGATACCGTGAATTTATTGATGAGTCTCCCCTTTCCCCCCAATTGAAAACACTCTCCTTTCATAGTCTAAGTCCCGCTTGTACGTGACGTTGTTTGTGGACAAGCTCTGTGTCTTGATTTCCTTGTTAGGCTTGGACTGCTTTGCTGTCTGGCAGGGCAAGCCCCTGGAGGGTCTTTCGCCGGCACTGGAAAGTGGGCTCGGTTATCTTTTGCACCCCAGTCTCCCTGCTGTGCTTTTTCTTTTCCGTCCTCCCCTGTAATGCTCAGTCTCGTGGTCTCCTCTGCCCATCCAGAGTCTGTTCATAAAAATACTGTCCAGCCTGAGTGCAAATGACTGATAATGTATTTTAATTAATTTTATTGGAAAATACTTTAAATGTACTAGTAAAACCAGACAATATTAGAATAAACATCTTGTTTATTAAATCTTAACCCAGTACCATATTTGTTTCATATTTTAAAATGAAGAAAGACATTATAACAGCTACATGTAAATCTCAAGACTTGATACTCATCATTCCACATGTAAAAAAAAATTTTTTTTTGAGGTACTGGGGCCGGGGATTGAACCCAGGACCTTGTAAGTGGGAAGCTGGCACTCAACCACTGAGCCACATCGGCTCACCTGAATTGGTTTTTTTGTTTGTTTTTTTGCTTTAGGAGGCACCGGGAACTGAACCCATGACCTCCCTGTGGGAAGCAGGTGCTCAACCACTTGAGCCACTTCCACTCCCCTAAAAATCTTCTGCTATGGCTGCCTCTTTCTGTTTGATCACCTTTTTAAGTGTGACCCCACCCTCACCTCTCAGGACTTACATCCTGATGAGGCTCAAAGCTGCGAGCCAGTTGACCTTGAAGGAGAAGGGCCACACGGGGGAGATTTTAGGCAGGAGGCTGTGGTGGGCTTAGAAGAGGATTCTTTTGCTTCTAGAATCACCTCATACAGATCAGGCCGGCTTCCAGGGAGGGACTGTATCCAGAAATTTTCAGGCAGAGGCTCAGAAAAGCCTGTTGTAGAACTAGACAAAGGGGAGGCAGGAGGTGGTGGCTGCAGGACAGGGAGAAAGAAGCCAGATCTGGGAGCAGAGTCCCTGCTGCTTGTCTGCTCCATGCTCGTAGATCCATTTCTTCATGTCTGTCTCGATGCCCACGGGGCGAGCTCAGCCTTCCGGTAGCACAGCTGTGACAGGCCCTTCCCTAACAGAAGCCTTCCTGCCCGAAGGGAAAGTCTAACCTCTGCGGCCTGCCAGTCGTGCTGACCCCGGCCTGTTCTGAGGCTGGTCGTGGTCCGGCCTTCTCCTCCACTGCCCCTGTTGTGTGCTGGGGCCCACTCTTCTCCAGAACTTCTGGGCCGCTCATCTCCTTCCCTGCCTGCCTGGTGCCGCCACGTCCACGGAGACTTCCCTAGTACCCCTGCCGCAGGCCCGCGCCTGCTGAGCCGCCACCTGCTCCCCTGCCTGATGGTATTATCCACTCTCCTCTGGTGAATCTGAAGCTCTTTGTTGGGGGCCCCCACAGCAGGGACCCGGGGTGTGTCCTTTCATTGGCAGACCTGAAGTTGGACAAAGCAGAGTGGTGATGTGGGAGCTTGGGCCTGCTCTCTGAAAGTGAAGCGGGACGGGCAGCTTGCAGGGTACCTCCGCCCTGCTGCACTCTTGCTTGTGGGGAGGCACTGTCTCGGCTCCCAGCCCGCCCTCCCGGGACCCTGCTGGCCCACCCGTCCCTGCCCAGGAGTGCCGAGTCTGCACTAGACAGCTGCAGTTGGAGAGTTTGGGATGCCTGGGAAGGGAGAAGCCTCCCCTGGTCACTGTGTGCCTTGGCTGTCTCCCACCCTGTCAGCTAGGCTCAGCCAGGAAAGAAGAAACCACTCCAAGTGTGGAAAGCAGAGAGATTTTCATTTAACAGTAGCTTTGGGAGCCTGTGTGACTCAGTGGTTGAGTGCCAGCTTCCCACATACGAGGTCCTGGGTTCAATACCCAGCCCCAGTGCCTGGAAAAAAAACAATAGCTTAGACAGTGATCTATCTATAGACATATGGAGAGATACATTTCTTTATTTTGAAATAATTTTAGATTTATTACAAAGGTACCAAAATAGTGCCAAGTGTTCCCATACATCTATCACCCAGCTTCTCCTAATTTTAACATCTTACGTAGTCATAATACAATTATCTGAACTAAGAAATTAACATTTGGTACAATACTATTAACTAGAAACTTTATTTGGATTTCACCAGTTTTCCCACTAATGTCATTTTCCTGTTCTGAGATCTGAATTTCCATTTAGTTGTCATCTCTTAATTCTCCTCCAGTCTGTGACAATTTCTTGGTCTTTCCTTGCCGTTCATGACCTTGACCCTTCTGAAGAGTACTGGTCAGTTATTTTGTAGAATGTCCCCCTGCTTGGATTGCCTGCTATTTCCTCGTGATTAGACAGAGGTTCAGCATTTTGGGGAAGAAGTGATGTGTCCTCAGTGCATTATGCCAGGGAGTGCCTGGAGCTTTTATGTTTTATTACCGATGACATGCCCTTGACTCCTGGCGGAGGTGCTGTCTGATGGGTTTCCCCACCGTAAAGTTACTAATTTTCCTTTTGAAATGAATTACGATTTGGGGGGAGATACTTTGAGACTGCACATGTCCAAATGGGGACTTTAGTCCTGGAAATTGGTTACCCAGATGACGAAAGAGCTGAGAGGCTGGAGAATCCAGAGAGAGCGGCCAGAGGAAGCCGGCACCACCTAGAGGGCGGAGGCAGGAGGAGGAGCCCCGGGATCAAGTCCCGCAGCAGAACAGGCAGGTGGGGCCCGGGGCCACGAAGGAGGCCCCGTCCCTGCATGGAGCAGCAGAGGCCCAGGCGGAGGGAGAAACTCCGTCTTCTCTCCTCTCCTCTTCCTGTCTCCCATTGGGCGAGTCCAGCCAGAAGCCAGCGGACCCAGGAGCCAGGGCCTGGGGGTGGCAGGGGCCAGCCCCTCTGCAGCTGAGAGCAGAAACAGGCAAGAGGCAGACGTGCCCCAGCCCAGAGCCCTGCCTTTGCCATATTCTGCCCCATATGGCGGCCACACGTGGCCCTTGAGCACTTGACTTGCAGCTCCTCCAGACGGAGAACTACTGCAAGTGGATTTCAGGATTTAGGAGGGCAAAACAAGAGTAAACAATCCCATTAATCATTTTAATATTGATTACATGCTGAAGTGCTCATACTTGGAATATATTGGGCTCAATAAAACACATCAGTAAAATTAATTTCACCTATTTCTTTGTATGGTTTTAAAATCCGGCTACCAGGACATTTCACACCGCACAGGTGACTCCTCTTTGCGGCTCTCGTTTCATTTCCCCTGGACAGCCCTGCTGCAGAGCACTCTTGTCCCTGCCTTGTGCTTCAACACTGTAATGAAACTCCGTGCAAAGGTCAAGTCCTTGACCCACCGTCAGAGGGTGTGTCTAGACGAGGCTTTAGAAAACCAGGACTGTGCTGGCTGGAGCTGGGCACACACCCTCGCATTTGTGACCAGGCACGTGGACTGGGCTCTCTCTGCTTTTTCTCTATCACTGAGTTTAGGCCAAGGTCAATGTTCAGAATGTTAGCCCGAGACTAGCTAACGTTTAACGCAATAATCCAACCCCACTGTATACCTAGATGGCACTGCATGGAGGAGGAGTCACACTGCAGCTACTGCTTGGTATACACCGTGTTTTTACCATTTGCAGTGTTCTGTGCCTCAGCCTGGGAGAGCGGCCCAGCAGCGCTGCCCCTCTTTCATGGATGAGGAATGAGGCCTGGGAGAGCACATGGCTTTCGGTGCCTCTCAGACTCCTGGTGGATCACTTGGGGAGCTTGTCAAAATGCTGATTCTCAGGTCCCGCCCTCAGACTGATTCAGTGGGTGGGATGGGGCCCAGGGCACTCCAAGGAGCAGATCCTGGGGGATCCTCCCGCAGGTGGTTGTCAGACCCTTTGTTGGGGTGCATCAGCCCTCTGAGCCCCCCCAGGATGAGCGATGGACTGGACTCCAGCTGGGCTCCTCACCGCCAGCCTGGGGCTGTCCCCCGATGCCAGGCCATCCTGTCACCATGCAGGTCTGTTGTCTCGGAGCTGGGCACACAGGAGGATGGACACACCCAAGCCTCCCCCCTAGCTCCAGCCACAGCGCTGCATACCCCTGGACACTGCAGCTAGATCAGGCAGCCAGACGTGCTGCTGGTTTTCCAAAGCTCAGAAGAGTCCCACGCCACGTCTGGCTGACTGGGAATGCAGCCGGCGCTTCATCACCGTGGTGGTCTTAGGTGAGGAAGAAGGCGGGTGCCCGGACCTGCTGGCAGGGAAGGATTTGCCCTGGAAACATCTGAGTGCGATTTGATACTGGCAGAGCCAGCTCTTCTGCAGGAGGGCAGAGCCATGCCTGGGAGGCCGGGGAGGGGGAGCCCGTGTGTCCTGCCGTCACTGACCACTCCTTTCCTCCCCTGCA
This sequence comes from Dasypus novemcinctus, assembly GCF_030445035.2. Taxonomy (NCBI): domain Eukaryota; kingdom Metazoa; phylum Chordata; class Mammalia; order Cingulata; family Dasypodidae; genus Dasypus; species Dasypus novemcinctus. The sequence continues at coordinate 64,815,510 of NC_080688.1, forward strand.
GTGGACAGCGGACTGCAGTGAGCGGCTGGACAGCGGCTGTGCCTTCTCCCGAGGGCGAGCCCCCCCACAGCAGGTAGGAACCAGCTCCAGCTCCTGGGGTGTCATGGGTCTTGTTTCTCTGGGTTCCTGGGCTAGCCCACGATGGCACTCCTGACAGGTGGTAACGTTGAGAGAGCAGGGTGGTGGGTGCAGCCTGCCCCTCTGGAAAGTTCTCCTCAAATACCCAGACTACAGCGAAACTCTCACTCCTCTGAATACCTGGAGTCATAAGATTTTTTTTTCAGTAACAGCATTGTTTATAGTAAAAATCTGGAAACAACCCAAATGTCCATTGAGAACAGAATAGATACATGATCTGTGGCATGGCCTTACAGTGGAATATTATACAGCAGTGAAATGAATGAACTGGAGGTTCCCACGTCGCCATTGATGAATCTCATAAACAATGGACTTCTGGGATTTGGGTGCTGGAGGGGGCTTTGGAGACCAGTTCTGACCCAGGTCTGCAGAGGGCCCAGAAGGGACCTGCCCCTTTTCCCCTGACCACCTGTGCGGGCGCTGGGCTGCAGCCACTGCTTCCACCACTCCTGCTTGCCTGTGAGATGCCGAGGGGCCCCCCGTGGGGGTGGTGCAGCTGGGAGGGGAGGGAAGCAGCTGCTCGTCGAGGGCCATCACTGGGTGACCCCTTGCCCGCCTCCCCTCCTCCATAGGCCCCCTCCTCCCCCCATGTCCAGCTGCTCTCGCTGATACCTCATCCCTGCCTGTGAGAGGTGGTGGGATTAGAAGGCTGGAAAATGGACCACTCATCCCCAGCCCAGCCTCAGGCTGTGCCTGTCCAGAGAGCTGAGAGGAGCCTGTCCAGGGCTGCTCGATAGAGTGCTCCTGATTTTAAAGCAGCTGCATTCCCACATGGCCCGGGACCTCTGGCTGCTGTCCGACTTCAGCCCCACATGCTGCTGCAACCAGCCCTTCTCTTTTCTGTCCTGGGGGAAGATGGTCAGCAGCTCTGCTCTGACACCTTTCCTGGCTGCAGGGCTGGGCCACACTGTGGTGTGCAGGCAGAGCTGCCCTGGGCAACTTTCTCCCCTTACAAGAAGTGTGTTTGTCGGGTTAAATAGGGGCATGGGGAAGCGTATTTGACTCAACTGATACAGTGTCCACCTACCACACGGGAGGTCCAGACTTCAAACCCAGGGCCTCCTGACCCGTGCGGTGAGCTGGCCCACGCGCAGTGCTGATGCGCGCAAGGAGTGCTGTGCCACGCAGGGGTATCCCAGCGTAGGGGAGCCCCACGTGCAAGGAGTGCGCCCCTCAAGGAGAGCCACCCAGTGCGGAAAAAAGCACAGCCTGCCCAGGAGTGGCGCCACACACACGGAGAGCTGATGCAGCAAGATGATGCAACGAAAAGAGACACAGATTCCAGGTGTCAGACAAGAATGCAAGGGGACACAGAAGAACACACAGTGAAAGGACACAGAGAGCAGACAACGAGAGGGAGAGGGGGGGAAGGGAGAGAAATAAATAAATTTAAAAAGGGGCGGGGCATGATCAGAGCCCTGGTCGGGGCGGCAGGAGGCCCAGGCTCTAATTTCCACTCGGCCACAAACGTGCTGGCAAGTCCCGTCCTCCCAGGCCTCAGCCTCCTCGTAGGAAAACCAGAAGGAGCCTCGATGGCCCTGAGGGTTCTTCTGCTTCTCCCCGCCACTTAGAGATGAGGAAACGGAGGCCCCTGGAGGTGTCCCGCCTGGACCAAGCTGGGACTTGAACCTGGGTCTCAGGTCTGCAGGGATCCCAGAGGGCTGCTTGTCTGCTCCTGCATTTGGCACTTGCACCTTGCCTCGCTCTCGTAGATCCGTCTGGGAGGTCTTGGCATCTGCCACTGGACTGCCACCTCCTTGGCCAGGGACCAGTTTCGTACTCCTCAAAGCCCTCCAGTTCTTGGCCTAAGGCTTGGCGTCAGGAAACAGCCTCTGGTTTCTACCAGTTACTCTGGGATTTCCTGTATGAAGATTCCTCTAACTCTTATATATCAAAGGCAGACTTGCATGTGGGGGAACAAGAACCTGAGAGGATTCCAGGGAAGGGTCGAAGTTCCCAGATGGGGGACAGAGGAGGCCCGTAAGCTAGAGACCAAAATATCAGCTCTGTGTTATTTGGTCAGTAGGTGCCTGCACCTGGAGCTTCCTGCAGAGGGCCCTGTCTTCTCCCCCTCCTCCACCTTTTCTGCGCCTCCTCTCCCAGCCCTTTCCCTCTGGTCCATCACTCCTCATGGGGTCCCGGGTGGAGAACAGGTTATCCTTCTGCTCGCCCCCTCTGCCTCCCCTGCCCTGGGCTGTCCTTTCACAGCCTCCTTCAGCCCTGGAGCAGGTGGGTGGCGAGTTGACCAGGTAAGGTGGGCGGAGGGACAGGGCTTGGGATGGCCTCCCAGTGGGTGTTCTGTGTGGGCGCTTCCCTGACCTGGCACCCTGGCCCTGCTAGGACCAGCTGGACCCCATTCCTACCTTCAGGAAGCAGCTGGGCTGTCAGTTCAGGGGTAGCCGGATGAGACAACATGCAGTGCGACGGAATTTGGAGATGAAATTGTCAGATGCTCAGTGGCAGGTGGGTGGACGGAGTTCACTGTAGGGGAGGGGCCCCAGGAGGCTGGAGGTGGGGCCTCGGAACATAAACTCACCTGCTTCCTTGTTGTGCTGGAGGAAGAGGACTCCTTGGGAGGGTCTCCTCTGGGCGGTGGGGCCATTGGCATTCCCCCCAGCCCCAACCCCTGGCATCCACCTGATCCGTTGCAAGGGGAGGCAAGGAGTGATGTCAGCTGCAGAGAAGCGGGGAGAGGCCAGAGCCCCATGCAGCCCACGGGCTTGGGGCGCTGGTTGGTTTGGAGGCAGGGCCTGCAGCCTCCATGTGTGCAAAGTTGGCTGGGAGCGCATGTCCGGAGGCGGGTCAGCCTGAGTCCTGGTAGGCTCACGCCGCATGCTCTGTGAAGCTGCTTAGAGCCAAGAGGCTTCAGAAACCCAAAGAGCTCATGGATTCATCAGCCGGGGAGGGTCTGTAGAGCCTGGTGCTCAGCCTGCCGTCCGGGACTCACCATTTAGCTAGAAGGACAAGGTGCATGTGCCGAAAGAACACCCAGTGCAGGGCTCAGGGCCCAGTGCCCCAGAGTTAAGAAGCCTGGGCGTGGGAGCAGATGTGGCTCAAGCAGCTGAGTGCCTGCTTCCCACATGGGAGGTCTTGGGTTCAGGTCCTGGTGCCTCCTAAAAAAACAACAACAAGCAAAACACATGAAAAACCAACTCAGGGGAGCTGATGTGCTGGTGGTTGAGCACCTGCTTCCTTCATACAAGGTCCCGGGTTCAACCCCCAGTCCATGGAACCTCAAAAAATAAAAAAATAAAGAAGCCTGGGCAGGCTGCATGGAGGAGGTGGGATCGAGTCGGACCTTGCTGGCTGGTGGTCAAGGGTAGAACGCCAGCACTGGACACCATTCTGCACGGGAGGCAGGAGTGCCTGGGCCTGAGGGTAAAGTGGGTCACCTGAGCTCAGGAGCAGCTTGTTTCAGTGATGAAAGGAGGGTTCAGAGTGGCCCACACAAGATGGAAGCTTATTTCTCTCTTGTTCATAGCCTGGGCGAGTGCCCCCGCGCAGGCTCCTGTCCCTCTGCTCTGCCCTCTCTAGGGTGTGGCCTTGGCTTTGGGGCCCATGAGGGTTCCTGCCCACGCCCATTCTCCAGCCATGGGAGCACCCGTCACCCCTGAGCCTCATCCTGGAGCTTCCCATTTCCCTGCACGAAGCAGCCATCCTGTGTCCCCTGCTAGAGGAATCCAAAGCTGGCAGCCCCCCATAAGTGACCGTGTCCCAAAAAAAAGCCTGTCCTGGATGGACTTGCTGACGGAGGCAGGACCAGGGAGCTGTGTGGTGTTGAGAGCATTTGCTGGGCTCAGCCCTGACAGGATGCTGGGCCCCCCCATCCTTCCAGCCTCCCTTCAGCCTGGTTCACCCGACACAAGAGGGCAGGACCGGCTCTCAGGGACTCCCATCAGCCCTGTGACGTGCCCGGCTGGCCCCCTGCCGCCCCCCTCCTCCAGGCCGACACCCTCACTCTTGGGGTCAAGGTGTTCCAGGCACATCTGCCGAACCCTTCACCAGCTCACTGACCTTACGGTGGGCACTGGGGCTGGCCCTGCATCCCTCACTGCCCCGAGCCCAGAGCCTCGCTCACAGCAGGTGCTCAAGAACCACGCCCGTGACTGCACTGAGCTGGCCCGGGTCAGCCCCGTCCTTGGCAGTCATGCCCAAGGGCACCCTTTCATCTGGCCACTTCCGCTTGGCTGTGCATTCTGACGGCCGCTGGGAGGATGAGGAAACTCAACCAACCTACCTTCACCAGTGGGGGAGTTCTGAGGCGGAAACTGAGGCTAACTTGAGACTGCGGTGGCTGCGCCCCTGACTCCCTCCACCTTGGCCACACCATGCCCTGGATGCAGAGGCCCTGCTGTCTGTCTGGGGGGCTCTGTGGGTGGGTCACAGACCATGGCCCCTCGTGAGGAGCCCACCTGCAGGCACTGTTTGGGGATTGGGCACATGCGGCATTTGTTTATCTGCAACAAATAATATCTGTGTTATTTCAGTTCATCTTAAAAACAACAACAATAAAATCACTTGCTTTCTCTGAACCCTTTCGGAGGGGCCACGTTGAGGCAAACTGGGATAGGCTGGGTTCCATGAGCTGGAAGGGTGGGGCCAAGAAGTGGGCTGCGCAAGTCCAGAGGGGCCCACCCACCTGCAGCAATTGGGATAGATCTGGATTTTGGATTATTTGGCATCCGAGAAGCCACTTTTCCAGAGAGCTTGTCCATCACATGTCATTTAGATAGGATGTTGGAGTTCAGTTTCCAGCTTTTTATTGTAATAAGGGAAATGCATGGAGACAGTCAAGAGGAAAGCTCCTGAAATGAGAGAGTGCAACAGCAGTACATTAAGAAAACATTGCCAGGTACTGGCATGGGTTTTAGCATTCAAGAGAGAGAACTTAAAACATGTGAAAGGTTGTATGAGGTCAGCAGTGAGCAGCTCTTCTCCATTTGCTCAGAAGTGCCAAGAAAAGGAAATTAATGAGCACCACAGCAGCAGAGACTCTGGTTAGACCTTAGGAAGAACTTGCTGACTGAAGTTTTTTCAATTTGTTGGTCGACAGTGTTGCCTGTTAAACAAGGTGAAGAAATCTGTGCTAAGAACCTAAGGAGCACGCCTCCTTGTCTGCGGGTTCACCTAGAACCCTGGGAAATGTGGGGTGTGTCAGAAATGACATCCGTGAGTCCTGGCCGGTGCCCCATGAGCCCACGTTCCCTGGAATGGCGAGAGCAGGGCACTTTCCTCTGCTCCTTTTTGACCCCCAAGAGCAAACTGAGGCATCAGGAGAGAGTGAAAAGAGCTTTGGCCCAGGGGTCAGGAGAACCAGATTTTGACTCAGGTGTGGCCCTCGTCCCAGGCACTTCTGCAAAGTGAGGTGTTGAGCTACGCAGAGGTCACTGAGCCTCTCTGGAAATCCCCTTCATTGCACACCTTCTGTGTCTCCACGGAGTGACAGCTGGATCTCCAGAGCTGCTAACAGCAGCAGCAGGTCTGGCTTTTCCGGTTTCCTCCACTGACCTCCGCCCACCCTGACACCTGACACCTAGGCATATGGGTGCTGACGTTGGCTCTGAGCCAAGGGATGACTGGTGGTGGGTGGAGGAGGAGAGCCTCAAACACCCCAGGTACCTCTGGAAGAGGTCGAGGGACTTTTCTGCCACTCATCTTAGTGCCGTCCTATAAATTACAGTTTTGCGTTCAGTACCAATTTTAAAAGTCGTTAGCACAAATACTATCTTTGTGGAAGTACCTAGGTTTTTAAGTGGCTTCCGTGGATATGTGAGAAAGATCATTTTCCCTATTCGTGGTGCTGCTCTCCAGTTCATCAGTTTTGGAGCACCTGCTGCGACCTGAGTAGCCATGTGAGCAGGAGCCTTCCGGGCCTCTGCCTGGTTGTCAGGGGGAGGCTAGTTAATAAGAAATGGGGCAAAGGGAATCAAACTTGGCCCAGTGGATAGGGCGTCCGCCTACCACATGGGAGGTCCGCAGTTCAAACCCTGGGCCTCCTTGACCCGTGTGGAGCTGGCCCATGCACAGTGCTGATGTGCACAAGGAGTGCTGTGCCACGCAGGGGTGTCCCCCGCATAGGGGAGCCCCACGCGAAAGAAGTACCCCCCATAAGGAGAGCCACCCAGCGTGAAAGAAAGTGCAGCCTGCCCAGGAATGGCACTGCGCACACGGAGAGCTGACAAGATGATGCAACAAAAAGAGACACAGATTCCCGGTGCCGCTGATAAGGATAGAAGCGGCCACAGAAGAACACACAGCAAATGGACACAGAGAGCAGACACCTGGGGGGGGGAGGGGAGATAAATAAATAAATAAATCTTTAAAAAAAAAAAAGAAATGGGTTAACGACATAGAAGGTCCCCATAGTGAGGTCCCAACCTCAGGTCCTGCTGTCATTCCAAAGACCCTGCTGTACGGAGAAGCCTTGAAGGGCCTGGGACTAGATTTGTGCCTCCAGGAATGTGCAAGATGTCAAATAGCCTCAAGGGAAGAGGGGGAGCTTTGCAGAAAGAAGTGGTGCCAGCAAAGGCTTTACGCTGGGCATACCTCTAGGGCGACAGGAGAGAGCACACCTGGTGGGTGTGACCAGGGTGGTGGGGGCTGGCGAATGTGTATGTGGGGTGTCTGTATGCAGTCATCCCTTGGCTCAGGAAGTCCTGTCCAGCCCAGCCTTGGCTGTGTGCTGTTATATTGTTCTCTGGTCATTTCATACAGGTGAAGTCTGTCTCCCTCTATTGGTCAGGAAAGCCTATAGTAACAACCCCAAATGTCAGTAACCTAAAGCAATACCTTAGGCTGGAGCTTATGGAGCAGTTGCCATCTTAACTAGTTGTAACAGAGGGACAAGAGCTCTAGAGGATCTCACATTGGCAATTCAGTGTCCCGGTCCTTTGTTCCACCCAGCTATAAACACATTGAGAAATACAATCCTACTAAGTGCCTGGAATGGGGAAAAAACAGAACTCTTTGATGAGCAACTAGAATGACTGTCACATGCTCCACCTCTAGTAGAAACTCACCAGAGGCTGAGCTTTTCCTCCTCTCACCTCCATCACCACATCAAATCTACAGATAAGCATATCTCAGGTGAACCCTAAAGACAAGTGGACCTCCCATTATGAGGTCTCAGGATGGTGAGAAGCTCAGAGGTCCCCTGATCCAACCTTCACCCTGCCTTACAGGAACCCCCACATGTGGTTATTGAGCTGCTGGACATTTCCAGTAATGGGGAGCTCACCGCTTCAGAGGCACCCCAGGACATTGTTGGGAGCTCCATTTGATTAAAAAAAAAAGTCTTTCTTTGATTCAGCTCCAAACTACTTTCTTAAAACTCCAGCTTTATTGCCTATGGCTGCTTAGTCTCTCCTCCAGTGGCCAAACATTTTAAGTCTTCTTTTTAAGCTAAATATTCTCATTTCTCCAGCTATTTCTCTAACTGTGGTTAGTTCATTCCTTTGTGTATTAATTTGTTCTTTTATCCCTTGATCCAATCAGCAAATCATTGTAGTCTGCCAGTGTGTCAGGCACTGTGCTAGAACTGAGGATTGAGAATAGTGACCAAGATGGGAATGGCTGCTGTTTAAATGGAGATTAGAAAGAAGCGGATGTGGCTCAAGCAATTGGATTCCTGTCTACCATATGGGAAGCCCAGATTTGATTCCCAGGGCCTCCTGGTGAAAGGAGACTGTCTCGCATCGTAGAGAGATAACGGCCTGTGCCATGGATAGCTGGTGCAGCAAGATGATGCAACAAAGGCAGATGCAGAGGAAAGACAGTGAGAGACACAGCAGACCAGGGAGCTGAGGTGGCTCAAGCAATTGGGTGCCTCTCTCCCACGTTGGAGATCCCAGTATTGGTTCCCAGTGCCTCCTAAAGAGAAGATGAGAAGAGAAGACAAGTGGACACAAGAGAACACATGGCAAGTGGACACAGAGAGCAGGCAGCAAGTGGGGGGGGGGGAATAAATAAAATAAAATTTTTAAAAATCTTTTAAAAAGGGGGAGGATTAGAGAGGGGGGAGGACAGACACTTATGCCATAGTGTTAAGAAGTCTGGAGTATGACAAGATGATTCTTTGGTCCTGTCTTATGCTGGGTTACCTTTCTTGGAAGTACCGTAATCGTTCATTCTAATTCCTCTTATTTTGCCTCCCGGAAATGAATACATTCCTCCTGGTGTGATATGAACAGTGCAAACCCTGCTTCTCCCTACATGTGAGCCACTGAGCCACTTTTCCTTTTTCCCCCCAGAAAATGCCATCTGTCTCTATCCTTGAGGGGCCTTCCAGGTCCAGCTTACTTTGAGGAACAGGATACAGTACTTAGCAAACATATCAACAATTGACTTTTCTTTTTTTTTTTTGAGGCTCCTGGGCCAGGGATTGAACCCTGGAACTTGTATGTGGGAAGCCACTGCTCAGCCCTTGAGCCACATTGACTCCCCTGAGTTGATTTTTTTGTTTGTTTGTTTTTTGTTTTTAGGAGACACTGGGAACCAAACCTGGGACCTCCTTTGTGGTAAGCCAGTGCTCAACTGCTTGAGCCACATCCACTCCCTGATGATTGACTTTTATAAGGAAAACAATTGGCAACTTTTCATTGAGCATCTACTGTATATATTATGAGCTGTGTGTCTGGTCTCTGCCCTCAGAAAACTTATAGTCTGCTTATTAGAGAAATAAATAAAGACATTCTCATGTGAAAAGTCAATAATCCAGAGCAGCATGTGAATAGAGGGAAAAATAGACCTGGTGTTTGGCTAGGAGCTTGCATTCTGACAGGAGAGATAAGATAGGCATGAGGGAAGAGGTGCTGTGTTGTTACGGAAATAGCATTGAACTGGGAGTTAGGAGAAATGGGTTTTAACATAGCAATAATTACATTAAATGCAAATGGTCTACATTTATCAATTAAAAGACAGAGATTAGCAGGGTAGATTTAAAAACATGACCCAACTATATGCTGTCTATAAGAAATTCACTTCAGATATAATGATATAGGCAGGTTAAAGGAAAATGATGGGAAAAAGATGTATAATCCAAAAATTAATCAAAGGAAAGAAGGAGTAGCTATATTAATATCAGACAAAGTAGACTTCAAAGCAAAGAAAATTACCAGAGACAGAGAGGAACATCATATAATGATAAAAAGGTCAAAACACCAAGAAGATGTAGCAATCTCAAATGTGTACACACCAGAAAGCCCAGCTACAAAATATGTGAAGCAAAAACTGATAAAACTGAGAAGAGAAATAGACAAATCACAAATTATAGTTGGAGTATAAAAAGAATTATACATCTTGACCAGTAGCATTTATTTTAGGGATGTAAGTCTGGTTCAATTTTCAATAATCAACCAGTATAATCTAGGATATTAATAGGCTAAACAAAAATACACGTGATAATATCAATTGATACAGAAAAAGCACCTGACAAAATTCAGTACCCATTCATGATAAAAAGTCTCAGAAAAACAAGGGCAGAACATTTATTAAAAACTGGCAACTCAGATAACATTATACTTAAGGGTGAAGTATCGAATGCTTCTTCACTAAGATTGGGACCAAAACAAGGGTATCCACTCTTACCTGTCTTATTCAACACAGTGCTGGAAATTCTAACTAATGAAATAAGGCAAGAAAAGAAAAAGCATACAGGTTGGGAAGGAAAAAATAAAACCATGTTGTGTTTGCAGATGACATGATTGTCTAAATAGAAAATCCCAAGCAATCTTCAAAACAATTCCTAAAACTAAGGAGAGGGTTCAACAAGGTCACAGGATACAGATTAGCATACAGAATCAATTGTATTTCTATATGGTAGCTATGAACATGTGGATACCAAAATTAAAACTACAATACCATTCAAAATCATTCAAGAAATAATACAGTTAGATGTAAATTTTTTTTAGGAGGTACTGGGGGTTGGACCCAGAACCTCCTACATGGGAAGCAGAAGCTCAACCACTGAGCTACATTTGCTCCTCAAGTTAGGTGTAAATCTAACAAAACATGCAAAGTACTTGTATGCTGAAAACTACTCAAGTCTGATGAAAGAAATCAAAGATCTAAATAAATGAAGGGATAAGCAGTGTTCATGTATTAGAGATAACATAGAAAAGATGCCAGTTTCCCCCAAATTGATACATGGTTTTAACACAAGTCCCTGTCAATATTTTTTGAAGATATGGACAAGATTTTTCAAAAATTTATATGGAAAGACAAACTAAATAAGATTTTTTTAAAATTTTTAAAGAATAAAGTGGTAGGAATCAGTCTACCTGACTTCAAGACTTATTTTATATAATTATATATGCTTTAATATTTATTTATTTATTTTATATTATTCTTTTTTATTTATTCCCCTCTCCCCCAGATGGTTCTCATCTGTCTGCTCTCTATTTGCTCACCTTCTCCAGGAGGCACCGGGAACCGAATGTGGGACCTCCCACAAGGGAGGCACATGCCCAGTGGCCTGAGCCACATCTGCTCCCTGCAGACTGCGGTGTCTGCTGGCTTGTGGCATGTGCTCATTTAGGTGTCTGCTCATTGTGGCAGGTGTGGCATCTGCTCATCTTCTTTAGGAGATACCAGGGCCCAAACCCAGGATGTCCCATTGGTAGACGAGTACCCAACTGGTTGAGCCACATCTGCTTCCCAAGACTTATTATATAGCTACAGTAATCAAGACTGTGTGAGACAAAAAAAAAAAAAAAGGCTGTGTGATATTCGTAGAGGGATAGACACATAGATCAATGGAACAGAATAGAGAACCCAGAAATAGACCTATACAAATATGCCCACCTGATTTTTGACAAAGGCCCAAAAGCAATTCAATGGAAGAAATCTATAGGGAAAAAAGGAACCTTGACCAAAGTCTTACCCCTTATACAAAAATGAACTCAAAATGAATTATGGGCTTAAATGTAATTGTAAAACTATGAAATCTTTGAATGAAATATGGGAGAAAATTTGGGAGCTCTAAATCTAGGCAAAGAGATCTTAGACTTGGCATCAAAAGCATGATCCATAAAAGGAAAAATTAATAAATTGGATCGCATTAAAATTAAAAACTTTTGCTCTGTGAAAGTCAACCTGTTACAAGGATAAAAAGACCAGCTATTTGCAAACCATGTATCCAACAAAGGACTAGTATCTATCCTATGTGAAATACTCTCAAAACTCATCAGTAAAAACATGAACAACCCATTTTAAAAGGGGGCAAAATACATGAAGAGATATTTCGCTGAAGAGGATATAGGATGGCAAACACATGAAAAAATGCTCAACATCAATAGCCATTAGGGAAATGGAAATGAAAACTACAATGAGATATCAGTATATACCTATCAGAATGGCTAAAGCAAAAATAACAACAATATCAAATGTTGGAGGATACCGATATATTGGATCATTCATACATTGTTGGTGAGACTATAAAATGGTACGGCCAATCTGGAAAACAGTTTGTCAGCTACTTAAAAAAACTAAACATGCAACTGCCATACAACCTACCAGTTGTACTCCTGGGCGCTTATCCCAGAGAAATGAAGGCATATGTTCATGCAAGAGTCTGTATACAAATGTTTATATAGCTAATTCATAATGGTCCCAAACTGGAAGCAACCCAGGTGTCCTTCACCCATTGAATGGTTTAAAAAACTGGGGTGGGGAAACGGACTTGGCCCAGTGGTTAGGGCGTCCATCTACCACATGGGAGGTCTGTGGTTCAAACCCCGGGCCTCCTTGACCCGTGTGGAGCTGGCCCATGCGCAGTGCTGATGCGTGCAATGAGTGCCATGCCACGCAGGGGTGTCCCCCGTGCAGGGGAGCCCCATGCGCAAGGAGTGCGCCCATAAGGAGAGCTGCCCAGCACCAAAGAAAGTGCAGCCTGCCCAGGAGTGGCGCTGCCCACACTTCCCGTGCCGCTGACGACAGAAGCGGACAAAAGAAACAAGACGCAGCAAATAGACACAGAGAACAGACAACCGGGGGAGGGGGGGAATTAAATAAATAAATAAATCTTTAAAAAAAACCTGGGGTGCATGTATACCATGGCATACTAATCAATAATAAAAATGAACAAATGATTGATATCTTAACAACCAGATGAATCTCCAGAGGATTAAACTAAGTGAAAAAAGTCATTCCCTAAAGGTTACGTACTTACGGTTCCATTTATAACATTCTTGTCACGGCCAAACGATAGAAAGGGAGAACAGGTTAGTAGTTGCCATGAGCTAAGGAGGAGGTGGGGAGAGGAGGAGGTGAATGTGACTGTGAAAGGATGATCCGTATCTTGAATGTATCCATGTCAATGTCCTGTTTGGGATAGTTAATGTAGTTCTGTAAGCTACTTAGGGGAAGCTGAGTGAAGCATACAGGGGACCTCTTGTTTTTTTGTGGGTTTTTTTCTTTATTATTTCTTACAACTGTGTGTGAATCTACAATTATCTCAAAATAAAATGGTTAATTTCAAGGAAACTTCAGAACCTTTGTTCCATCAAAGAAAGTGCAGACTGCCCAAGAATGGCGCGGCACACACGGAGAGCTGACACAAGATGACACAGCAAAAAGAAACACAGATTCCCGGTGCCGCTGATAAGGATGGAAGTGGTCACAGAAGAACACACAGCGAATGGACACAGAGAGCAGACAACTGAGGGCGGGGGAGGGGAGAGAAATAAATAAATCTTTTTTAAAAATGCTGGGGGTCTCTCCCCCTCTTTTCCACCAGCAGGTGGGGTGCTGTCCTTGGTGCTGATCGGGTTTTGACCAGTGCAGGGCTTTTTCTCCTTGGACCCTGCCTTGCAGCACACCTCCCTCTGGATGTGTGTCCTCAGTTCCTCTCTGATCAGGCAGTTACAAGTCACGCTCAAAGTCCAGCTTAGTTTGGGCTTGTGAGATGTTTCAGATCCAGACTATAGGAGACGACTTTGGGGTTCTGGGTCCCCAGAGATGTGTAATGTAAAAAACTCTCCTGGTGTCCTCGGATCTTCCACCTCCCCCGCCACCCTCAGGAATCACCAGTCGGGTCTGAATGCTCATTGTACAGATGGGGAAGCACAGGTCCAAGGAGCCAGAGTGTGGGCGTGAGGCCCAGGAGGCAGGTGAGGCCCAGGCCCGGAATCTGTTTCCTACTCTCAGTCTAAACCGTGCTGCTACTTCTAGGAAGCTTTCCCTGGAGTCCCAGACCACACTGCGCTCTCCCCCAAAGCCGGCAACATGCATGGCACATGCCTCATCACGGGGCACTTGACAATGTGCCATCCTGACTTGTTCTTCTGTTTCTGATGCCCCAGCTGGAAACAGAGGCCTGAGAGGGGAGCCCCCAGCCCCTCTGTATCCTCACTGTGCCTAGCACTGTGTTAATTCACTTACATAGGTGACAGATTAGAACCTGAGCCAGGGTGTCAGGGAAGGTGTCCTTAGGGAGAAAGAAGGGATGTTTTGGCCACTGTTTAAAGGGGACCCTTCCACTTTGCTCCCCTGGGAACCCTGTGTCCATGAAGCAGGAGAACCCACATCAGCATCAGGCTTGCTTCTTGGCCTTGTAGTGAGCTGCGTAGGGCCCCCTCCCAGCGCCCCCAGGATTCACATCCACCTGTGTTTTAGTTTTCTGGGCTACTCAAGCAAATACCATGAAATGGATCAGCTTAATGGGAATTTGCTAGCTTGTAGTTTTGAAGCTAAAAGAAAGTCCAAATCAAGGCGATACCTTCTCCCCGAAGACTGTGGGTTCTGGAGTTGGCTGCCAGTGATCCTTGGCTCCTCTGTCCTATGGCAAGGTCCATGGCAGTGTCCCTTGGTCTCTCTCTTCTCTTCTGGCTTCCTCTGATGGCCATCCTCTTACTTCCTGAGGCTTTCTCCCTCTGTGTGTGAATGTCATTCCTCTTGTAAAGGTCTCCAGTAGTAGGATTAAGACCCACCCTGATTGGGCTGGGCCACACCTGAACTCAGTCAAAGGTCCTCCTTGCAATGGGTGCACATCCACAGGAATGGATCAAATGTAGGAACATATTTTTTCTGGGGTACATAGAGCTTCAAACACCCCTCCCTGGAACCTCAGGATGTGACTTTATTTGGAAATAGGGTCTTTGCAGCTATAACTAGTTAAGGACTGAGATGAGCTTGTACTGCATTAGACTGAGCCCTAAATCCAGGGACTGGTGTCTTTAGAGTAGAGAAGAGGACACATGGTGACATAGAGAAGGCCACGTGGAGACAGAGGCAGGGCTGGAAGGATGCGTCTAAAACCAAGGAAGGGAAGCGGACGGGGCTCAACTGATAGAGCATCCATCTACCATATGGAGGGTCCAGGGTTTGATCCCCAGGGCCCCCTGACCTGTGTGGTGAGCTGGCCCGTGCACAGGGCTGCTGCATGCAAGGAGTGCCGTGCCACGCAGGGGCGTCCCCACATAGGGGAGCCCCACGCGCAAGGAGTGCGCCCCGCAAGGAGAGCCTCCCCATGTGAAAAAAAGCACAGCCTGCCCAGGAGTGGCGCCGCACACACACGGAGAGCTGACGCAACAAGATGATGCAACAAAAAAGAGACGCAGCTTCCCAGTGCTGCCGGATAATGCAAGCGGACGCAGAAGAACACACAGTGAATGGATACAGAGAGCAGACAATGGGGGGAAGGGGGGAGAAGTAAATAAAAGTAAATCTTTAAAAAATAAAAATAAAGAAATAAATAAAGCCAAGGAATGCCGAGGATTGCCAGGAGTCACTAGAAGCTGGGAAGAGCCGAGGAGAGATTGTTCCCTGAAGCTTCAGAAGGACCAGCACCTTGGCTTCAGCCTTCAAGGTCCCAGAACTGTGAGAGAATAAATTTCTGTTGTCTCAAGCCATGAACTTTGTCACATCAGCCCTGGGAAACCGAGACAGCCCTTGTTGGCAGAACCGATGGAGTGACCATCTGCGTGGAGTAGGGACTTTGACGGGCCGTGAGCCCTCTGAGGCTCAGGACTTCACTGCTGTTTCTCTCTGGTGCCTGTGCTGGGCCCGGGCAGCCCAGTTGCTCGCTGGCTGGCAGGACACTGGCTCAGTGCCCCGGCTGGGGTGCTGGCTGCTGGGGCGGGGTCTTTGTGGGAGCCGGATGGAGGGCTGTGACCCAGTGCAGTGGCACAGCAGATAGGCTGGAGATCTGGACTGCGCACCCTGGCCTCCTGTAGGTGGGCTTCACCCATGACTCCCCCAGGAACTGGGGGTGGGGTGGGGTAAGGAAGTGGTGCCCTTCTCTGTTCAGCCTGGTTTATAACACTCAGAACCAAGAATTGTCCATATGTGCCTGCGCACGTGGCCAAACAAGAATCACTCTGCAGTTGTGTATTAGTAAAGGGAAGACGGCAGCAAAGAGCAGGAGGCT
This sequence comes from Dasypus novemcinctus, assembly GCF_030445035.2. Taxonomy (NCBI): domain Eukaryota; kingdom Metazoa; phylum Chordata; class Mammalia; order Cingulata; family Dasypodidae; genus Dasypus; species Dasypus novemcinctus. The sequence goes on from NC_080688.1 coordinate 64,831,012, forward strand.
TTGTTTTAACTGCATCTGAGGACCTTTTACTGTTCAGTGATTGTCTCGTTTCTTGATTCATTCATGCAGAGAGGCCCCACATTCCCTCTTTCCTTCATGATGATTGACTCCCTCCACCCGCCCTGCCTTCCCAAACCTGGGCAGATGTGCTCAGAGAACCCTTGTATTTGTGGGAGATGGGTAGATACTGCTTTATAGAAACCTCCCTGGACGGGTCAGAACTTACCTGAAGAGCTGACTGTGTCGTGCAGTGGGTACGGCCACGACCTCGGGGCCATGCTGCTTGGGTTCCCGTCCTGGGTGCTGGCTCTGTGCCTCAGTTTCCTCATCAGTAAGATGGAGGTGATGATAATACTCCCTGCCTCCTAGGGTTGTCGTAACTGTAAAGTGCTCAGGTGGTGCCTGGCACAAAGTGAGTTTGCTCTCTTGTCTGCTGTGCTCACCTCTTCGTTCTTGGCCCTTCCTGGCACCTGTCCTCCGCTGGGCTACGGGCAACCATGCACCCAGTGGGACCCGCTCTGGTTCCCTCTCAGAGGCGGCTTCTCGCTTCCTGCCCGTTTTCATTCCACACGGTTTAAAGTGCTCGTCCTGCCTTTGAAGGCTGTTCTGAGAACAGCGTGGTTCACCCGGGCATGGGGCCTTCTAATTGCCAGTAAAGGGGCTGCTGTGAAGGATACAGCCACGTTTAAGTGCTGAAAACTATCCGCTGAAAAGGGTGATTGTTTTTGTTAAGGCTTTCAGCAACCTGGGGGTGCAGAGGTTGTGTGAGCTCCGGGGTGGGGGGGGGGGGGTTGTATGCAGAGAAAAGCTGTGGTCACTGGGGCAAGCATGGAATTATAAACTGGAGAATGTTCTCTAAGAAGCAGTTAGGTTCTCATGGAGAACTTGCAGTGCCTGGCCATGGAGTTGATGCTAAAAAAATGTTTAATGAGTCATACTGGGTCACAAGGCCAGGGTGGGGGGTGAATGGGTAGAGGACACAACAAAAAAGAGAAGCCAGGGTCTGCAGTATGCTTTGTGGAATAAAAACGGGGGTTTGGATTTTTGGCTAAATAAGTTTGGGGAGTATTGCAAACTATATATACCACTGCCTCCTTGGAGAATCAATATCCACCCAAGACTAAACGGCACTGAGAAGTTCTGCAATATGGTAATTTATTAACAATTTTTAACTTGGCGTGTCTCAAACATTTGAGTAGGGAACATTTTTGAACTTTTCTCTCCCATGAAATTCATTTTAACATGCAGGGGAACTAGGACCACGTTTCTAAAAGCGTGTTCCGTGGACGACCCTAGATGCATTGAATTTAATGCACCCACCCTCTCACTGCTCAGGTGATCTGACGCATCGGGGCATTTGAGAGCCAGCGGGTTAGCATGTCTAGAACACCCCTGGGGAACTCTGCAGTGGTGCAACTGGGAAGGCAGCCAACCAGCCCACTGTGGAGTTCACGGACGCAGGCCAGGGAAAGGCAGGGAGGAAGAGGGGCTCGCGCTGGGCCCTGACGGAAGGCCTTAGGCGGGGTGTGTGGAAGGAGCATGTTTGTTCTCTCTGGTTCCAGGAAGAGTACAATGGCCCAAGGAGCCGCATCCTCCCCTCCCTCTGAAGCTCGGCGCGGCCTCAGAGCGTCTTAGCCGGCAGGATCTTGTCTGTGCCGCACAGCCGCCCCGGGAATCACCACATGCCTCACTTTCCCAGGGCTGCCCTAAGCGAGCACCGAGCACCGCAGGCTGGAGGCTGACAACAGAAATGTGTGCTCTCTCACCCAGGAGGCCAGAAGGCCTAAATCGAGGTGCACGCAGGGAGGCTCCTCACAGAGGCGCTGAGGCCCCCTCTCCTGGCCTCTGGTGCCCCCCCGCCGTCCTCGGCTTTTCTTGGCTTGAGCCACGTCACTCTAATCCCCGGCACTGCCTTCGCGTGCCTTCTCCCGTGTGTCCTCTCCTCTTCTTAGAAGGTCACCAGCCATGGGATTTCGGTCCATCCTAACCCAGTAGGACCATATCTTAACTAACTACGTCTGCAAAGACCCTATTTCCAAATAAGGTTACATTCTAAGGTTCCAGGGGACATGAGTTGGGGGGAGTGCACTAGTCACCCGACGGCCGCTGAACCTGTGAGCAGCACTCAGGGAAGAGCCAAGCCCCGGCCGCCTTCTCTGCTCAGTGTGACAGCCACCCGACCGTGTGGGCTCGCAGTGTGAGGATGGGTGGGCGTGGGGAGCCCAGCGCGGCCCCCGGCGTGAAGGTCCTCCCGACAGCTTACAGTCTGCCTGTAGGTCCGTCTGCAGCCTTCTGCCCTTCTTGTTTCTCTGACTTATTGGAAGGGTTTGTGGGCCAGGAGATGCGTGTCTGTGCGTGTTGGGGGTTTAAGGTTTGAGGTTGGCATCCAGAACTCAGGAGCCGGCAACACCCGGGCACGCCTGTGGCTTCCCAGGCTCGGCAGGCTCTGAAGCCACGTGGCAGCGTTGGGTGGCTGGGTGCTCTGGGGCCGGGGCTGTTCAGTTCAGTAGCTGCAGGCAGCGTCTCGGGCACCCCTGGGCAGTGCCTGGGCCACGGGCCTCGGCATCCACATGGGACAGCAAGGGAGGACTCTGCCAGCGAGGGTCGTGCTGCCCAACGCCAGGCCGATTCTCAGGCTCCAGTTGCTAAAAGTCTGTGCGCAGCGATTATACTTGCCTGTCACATTCCATTGCAACAAACTCTGGGGAAATGTCCAACTTCTGGTTTTGTGCTGCAGTTATTGTATCAAACGCCACTAAGCAGGCCGTTGCCTAAGACCTGGGAAGTGCGGCGCAGCACCGGGATTTCCATCGCGAACTTCTCCAGAGTTGCGCCCTCACCTATTGGGGCGCTGGCCTCACTGGGGAGCCCCTTCCTACTACATTCAGCACGGAGGGAGGGGCCACCAGCTCGCCCTCAGCCCTCTGCATGGCCACCTCAGTGGCCCCAAGAGCCCTTTCCCCAGCCCAGTACTGTCATCTCTTCCTACCTCTCCCCCAGGGCTGCTGAGCCGCCCGACTCCAGGGGGTGCCTTCCACATCGTATATCCTGGAGGGTGCCCCCAGCACCCTGGGGTGATGTAAAGATGGGGCTCTGGCTCCTTGGTCTCCTGACACTTCCGTTCCTCACCTTGGAGAGTCACAGTCGAGTTGTCACTGGAGATGGACTGCAGGCAGGAGAGAAGCCGGGAAACTGGTTCCCTAAGCACCTTGTGAAGGAATGGAGCTGACCCCTAGTGGAAGGGGAGAGGCGAGAGCCGCTGCGTGGAAGGCCGTGGGCGAGAGGTGCCGGGGAGGGGGGAGGGGGACGGGCGCTCTACCAGGGCCAGGACCCGGCAAGAGAAGGCGTGGCTTCACGGCAGTGGGGGAGGCATGGATGGTGAGGTCTGAGCTTTGCGGGATTCGGGTCATGGCCACGTGTTCAGGGATGTGTTCCCAGGTTGACGTAAGGATGGGTGCGAGCTGTGGGGGTTCTGCGTGGGGAGCTGGTAAACTCCGCAGCACCGTGATGGTACCGTGTGTCGCTGCCCTGCCGCTGATGCTCTCTCGAGAGCGCATGGCTCAGCCTTCTGGCTCTGCCACTCGCTTGCCAGCCAGGCCTGCCACCCCCCTGAGCTCTGGTTTCCCACCTCCAGGTGGAGAGCACAGCATGCCACGGGGTTGTGCTGCAGCTGCACAGAGGGCTAGTGCGTAGACACGTGCATGCTCTGCTGGCCTGACCCTGGCAATCCTTTACTTCTCTGCTCGTCCGTCCTCTCCGAGTCCTTCCCTGACTGCAGGTGAATTGCCCTTGTTTGGGTCCTACTGCAGTACCTTGAATCAGAGCCCAAGCACACTGTTGTAAGCACATGGTGTGTGTGTGTGTGTGTGTGTGTGTGTGTGTGTGTCTGTGGCAGTTTGAGATTATTTATGATTCCCAAAAAGAGAAAGATTGTGTTTGTAAACTAATCTATTCTGGGTGTGATACCCCTTGATTATATTGGATTCAGTTGAGGGGCCCCTGATCCATTTACCTATTAAGATTAGGGCGTGATTGACCGCGTCAGTAAGGCGTGACTCGGGTTGAGTCCCCACCCCCTTGGTGGGCCCAAACGGACACTCCCCCCAGAAGACACTTGGAAGAGGAGAGAATGGTGTCGTTTTTGATCCTGTGGTGCTGGAGAGAGATGAGCCATTTGCCTGACAGCTTACAGAGACTGTTGGGAAGAGCCGAGACTGATACAGAAAGCCCGGAAAGAAATGAGCCCTATGCCAGGAGAGAAGGGAAGCCCTGAGAGCCAAGCCCTGTGCAGCCTGCAGCTGAGATACAGGGAGCCCTGAGAGAGGAGCCCTAACCAGAGAGAGGACCGGAGCCCAGAGGGAAGGAGAGCCAGGCGGAGGTCAGCCACCGCCGTGCTTCCCCACACGGCAACTGACCTTGGTGAGAAGCAGCCTTGAGCCGGACTCTTTAGGGCCTTGTAACTGTAGGCTTTTACCCCAAATAAATACCCTTTATAAAAGTCAACAGAGTTCTGGCACCTTGCACTGGCACCCCTTTGGCAGTCTTAATACACACCCCCTATCATCATTTGAGGGTGAGGCCTGTGACCTCTGTACCTTTGAATCCTCGATGTGGGCCCCAGCCCGGGTGCCGTAGGTGCTCAGAAGACTGTCCAACAAGAGCAAGTAGATCTGAGAGATGATGGGGCCCAGCACACAGGAAAAAGTCTCCCTCGGTGTGCAGCTCAGAGGGTGAACATGAAGTGAGCACGCCTGTGTCGCAGCACCCAGATCAGCCCCCAGCCCCCACAAGCACCAGGGCCCCCCTCCAGTTCCTATCTGATTTCTCTCACTGTGAATTAGCTAGTCTGCCATTCTTGGACTTCATATAAATTTTATCAGACAGTCGGTACTATTTTGTTTCTGGATTCTTTTGCTTCACATTATGTTTGTGGAATTTGTGTTGTTGCACGTTGTTTGAATTTGTTTACTCTTACTGTTGTGGAGCATTCTGATCTGTGAACATACTACATTTGACTTATCTGGCCAGCTGTTGGTGGGCACTGGGGTGTTTCCAGTTTGGGGCTGGTATGAACATGCTGCTATAACCCTGTGTTATGTCCCTGGGTGAACATTTGTGCTTGTTTCTGGTGTCTCTTCCCGGGAGTGAATGCCCAGGTCATAAGGCAGGCACACGCTGAGCTTTAGTGGATATGGAAGTATCGTTTTTAAAGAGAGTGCTGATAGGAAGCATGCTGCAGGGTAAGGAGGGGTGGACGGCAGCGGGGGAAGGCAAGGTTGGAGAACTTGTCGAGGAGACAGCCAGCCAGAGGGCAGAGAAAGCAAATCATAGAAGCAGCTGGATCAGGTGACGCGTTTTCTGTGTTGGGGAGGGGTGGGGGGGATGGTCATGCCAGAAGCACTGGGAGATGAAGATCCCAGGGGAGGGTTGACTTGCTGAGAAATTAAGTCACTGGCATAGCACAGGAATTAAGCTGAGAATTTTGGGGCAAATGAAGTCAGCCCCTCTACCCACTCTTCAGTTTGCCTGGCTCTGCAGCACCCCTGCCTCGGAAGAAGCCACTGCCATCAAGCTGGAGATGGTGGTGGCTGGTCAGCAGGTCGTGCAGAGCCCCTGATGGTGCACAGGCTTGGGAGAGAATGGCATGGGTTGGGACCGTTTCTGCACCTGACTGCACACCTCTGTAAAACACCGTGGAGATGAGGGCCGTGCCTGGTGTTCAGGGGGAGAGGAGACCTCTGCAGAGTCCTCCGGCTGGGCCATTCAGCCCAGTGTCTCCCTCCAGCCTCCCAGCTGCCAGATGACCAGGCGAGGGGGGAGGGATTTCCTGTAGCCCTTCCCGGGGCAGGCCATCCTGTTCTCAGTGTCACGGCTGAGCAAAATAATGCAAACTCTTTCACCCCCATCTCTTCCAGAATGGCAGCAAAGACGCTTCTCTGGACATGCTGGGCACAGACATCTGGGCCGCCAACACCTTTGATTCCTTCAGGTAAGTTCCTCTTCCTCCGCTCCCTGTCCTGTGTGGTTCCAGCTGGAATTCTAACTTATTTGTCCTCATACGCCAGGCCCCAGTGCCATGTGGGGTGTTTGGGGCCTAAGTAAATGTTGATTATTGACCGATGAAAAAGTGGAGAGAAACAACAAGGAGATGACACAGAAAGGATGAGACTGGAGAGGAAGGAGGTCAGAGAGAAGCAACAGGGAGGTCAAGGGGAGAAAGATGAGAGCATCAAAGGGGAAGGAGATCAAAGAGAAGGGAAAAGGAGACAGAGGAAAGAGGGTTGAGGGGAAAGGGAAGTCCAACCAAAGGGGAGAGTGAGGGAAAGCAGAGGGGTGGCAAGTGGAGATGGAAGAGCAAAGGAGATGGGCACAGTGCCGAGGTCCTTTCAGCCAGGCGCCAGCACCCTCTGTCGGAGTTGAGGACAGATAGGTATGGCTGCAGACCCCCAGCCCACCTTCCTGAGGGCCACTGGAGGGACGGGGATACAGAAAGTTTTGGAGGAACAGCTCGATGGTAAGTGGCTTCGATTCTAGAAGGTTCCTAGTGGTCTCCGTTGGAAGGGCAGGTGTTGGCCAAGGCTCCTTAGGGCATGGCCCCTGCAGGGTGTGTGGCGAGCTCCTGCCTCACTGCTCTCCTCGCTGTGGGGAGCAGTGACCTTGGACTGTGGGGGGCAGTGGCCCTCTAGCTCAACTCCGCCCTGGTCTGGAGCTGCCTGGCCCTGGACATGCTCCAGTGTGCCCTGGCTGGGCTCAGACTGGCCCAGTGGGGAAGCACCCGGGTCGCTCTGGGAATGGAACTCATGGGACGTGGCCTCCTGCTTCCCTGCTGGCTGGTGTCACCAGCCTCACAGATGCTTTGCCACCATTTGATCTCTCGTCAGAGGCTCTCGTGCCATGTTTTGGCCCCCTTTCTCTGGCCTCTCTCAAATCTAAATGTGAAAGCACCCTAGAGTGTTTTAGGAGGGCCCCTGTAGCACGTTCCATAAGCAGCAGGTGAGGGGCCGTGAGGGCGTGGCATCGAGCCCCCTGCCCCCCTGACTAGGCACAGAGCTGACTCCACTCCTCAGGGTCCATTCTGAGCGAGGGGTCCCTCCTGCCCCTTGTCTGCCCCTTTCTGAGGATGCCTCCCTGCCTGGGTCCAGCCCGGGGTGCCTGGCCCCATCAGTAACGGGCCTCGTCTCCCACTTTCCTCCTGTTTCTCGTCGTCGCCATCTAGTGGTGCCACCTGGGATCTGCAGCCCGAAAAGCTGGACTTCACCCAGTTCCACCGGAAGCTCCGACACACGCCCAAGCAGCCCCTGCCGCACATCGACCGTGAAGGGTAAGGGGCGGGTGGGGGCGCTCCGGCAGGCGCTGGGGTTGGGGGGCCAGCAGGGCTGCACCACACCCCCCATGAGGAGGCGGAGCAGGCCTTTCCCTTGGCAGGCAGAGTTCCCCACTGCGCAGGTGCGCGGAGGGTTGGTGCTGGAGGCTGGCCCTCTCGGCCCGCAGGTGCAGGCTCACTGCATCCCTCTGGAGTCCCTCCACCCCACGCCGCCCACTCTCCTTCCCGACCACCCCCGTGAGTGCCTCCGAATCACCTGGAGGCTGGTCCCTGCACAGGTGAAGCCTGAGGACTTGCGTTTCTCACCTTGGCCCTTGCCTCATTGTCCTGCCAGCTGTGGATTGACTCTTGGGGCCTTTTTCCTTTGGGTGGAGAGGGGTGATGGCTACTGGGGGGGCTTTGAGATTGGAAGCAAAGGAGAGAGGCAGCTGCCACAGGCTCAGCCCCCCCCACGCCTCCCACTCAACAGCAGCAGGGTCATTCTCCAGAGCTGCCCATGCCTGTGCCCTTCCCCGCCCCCCACCCCCATACTTCTGTGTTTAGGGAAGATGACCTTGATTGGGCAGGTGAAGTTCAGGGAGAGGCTTTCAGCAGAGACGATGCTTCCTCCTGCCCTGAGTGGGAGCAGGGTGGAGCTGGGTGTGTGCTCCGGGAATGGGACGAGCGGTCACATTCTATAGCCCAGCGTAGCCCGCCTGTCCCCAGACCTGCTGGCAGAGACCGCCAGGAGGGAAACACACACACTGTGTAAAATAAGGTCCCTGCCCGGGACTCTTCAGTCCACTGGGAGAGTCCACACGGACCCATTCATGACTGTGATGGGTAGGGGTGGTAAGCAGTTTAAATAAGATGTGGGGTTGGGGGTGGTTGGAGAGGAGGGATGAACTGTCTGGGAGACAGGTGGCATTGCCCTGGGCAGTGCCGGGGTCTTCTGGGCATCCCCTGAAAGCACAGAGATGGTGAAATTGTGGGGAAACTGAGGCCTAGAGGATAGAAGTGATGGTTCTGTGTTAGGGACTGGAGGTGTCCCATGGGGGATGTATGTTGAAGTCCAGCTTTCCAGAGGAATCTGCATCCATTCACCTAAAAATAGCTTCATTAACAAAAACACTTGGCGGGGGAGCCACTAGGGCTCAGTGGTTGCGCATTGGCTTCCCGCATGTGAGGTCCTGGGTTTAATCCCCAGTCCTGGTACCAAAAATACTTGGTAGCAGTGATAATTTACTATTCAAGAGAGGAACCATCTCCCTGTCTGGGGGGCGTTGTTCATTCCGAGCCAGGCTTACCCACCCACCAGCGTTGCAGAGGGTGCCTGGGATCTCCCATAGACATCCTGCTCTGGCCAAATCCTGCCCCTCCTGGGTCCCTGGGTGCGGTGTCCTGTGGCCACCTGGTGGCCAGGCTGGGAACTGCACCGCCTCGGCGCCCTGCTGTCCTGGGAGGCCTCAGTAGCCCAGTTCCTGCAGCGTCCTGGGAGGCAGAGGACCACTCAGTTGTCAAGGCTTCCAGCAGCCTGTTTGCAGGGAAGGACAGGAATCAGAGAAGGCTGTTGCCTTGGAAACCCTCTTGGTAGCAGTGACTCAGCTGGTCTGTAGCAACCCTCTGCCCTCAAACCCACAGCTCTCCAGGGAATTCTGAGCCCCGAGCCTGCAAGAACCCGAGCCATCCCCTGTACACTGCCGCCCGCCAGACCCGGGGTGACGAGGTGGGGTGGGAAGGCCACGCCTGGCTGGTGCTGGGTCCGCCCGCCCGTGATCTAAACTCCGTGCGTGGACACCGCCCCTGAGGGGTGCTCTGCCCACACGTGGCACAGGGGAGGGGCTGCCAGCCATTCCAGAGCCCCCCCTTCTTCCTCTGCCCACCGCCCTGGCATGTACAAAACGGGGTTTTCATAGGCCGTTCTGTCTCTGCCAGGCACATTTGTTAGTTAGATGGTTGGATGTTTCCAGACTTTTCTTCAGCACATTAACTAGGGGTCCCCAAAGCATTCCTCCTTCCTCCAGGCCTGTTATACCCTCCTGACCCTCCCCCAGACCTGAGCTGTCCTGCGACCCTCACTCTCCAGCTCCATCACCGGCCTCCTCTTGCCTCCCCGCACCCCACACTAGCCACAGCGAACGCCTCCCGTTCTCTGGTGTGTTCTCAGCTCCATGCCTGGGTGGAACACTCTGCCAGCTTTGCTGTGCTTGGCCCTCGCACAGCCCACCTGAGGTATCTCAGACAGAGCAGCTTTCCTGCCTCCCTGGCCCAGGGCCGGTTCAGACACTGCTCCTGGGCTCCTATGGTGAGCCGAGTGCCCACATGGTGAGCCGAGTGCCCATGCAAGTGCCTGCGTGCAAGCCGAGTGCCCACATGGTGAGCCGAGTGCCCGTGTGGGAAGCCGAGTGCCTGCGTGGTGAGCCAGTGCCCACATGGTGAGCTGAGTGCCCACGCAATGAGCCAGTGGAGTCGTGCAGCAAGATGATGATGCAACAAAAGAGAGACAAAGTGGAGAGTCAAGGTGAAGCACAGCAGAGGCCAGGAACTGAGGTGGCACAATTGACACAGAACCTTTCTCCACATCAGAGGTCCCCAGGATCGAATCCCTGTGAATCCTAGAGGAGAAAGATGAGAAAAGAAGACAAAAAAAGAGAAATAGATATAGAAGATCACACATCAAATGGATACAGACAGCAAAAACAGCAGGGGAGGGAAAGGGGGCAGAGGAAGAAAATAAAATAGACTTAAAAAAAAAGATAAAAGAATGAGTGGAGGATTCTGTGCTTAAAAAATAGAGAAAAATCATAGCAGCTAACCTTTACGTAGTGCTAACTGTGCACCTGGCACAGCTCTAAGCTCTGAAGTCAATTTACTAATTTAATCCTCCAACCCCCTTACGATATTAGGCACTATTGTTATCCACATTTTACAAGTTAGGAAACTGATGAACAGAGAGGTTAAGTGACTTGCCCAGGGTCACCCAGTTGGTAAGGGATGGAGCAGGGATTCAAACCCTGGAAGTCTCGTCCCAAATTCTGCACCCTTAACTATGCAGAAGAAATGGACCTTTGGCCAGTGGATAGGGAGTGTCTGGCCTGAGGGTGGGCCCACATGGGTGGTGCTTGCTGGACTGGCACAAAGTCAGGCCAAGGAAGATGGAAGCCCCACTGGGCTCTCTGGCAGCCCCTGTGTGACCTTGAGAACGTTGCTTCACCTCTCTGTGCATTGGTTCTCCCTTTGGTATAATGGGCAAGACGGCCAGGCTTTTGTAGGGGTGCTGACAGCCTTCAGGGCAATCATTAGTGAGGATTTTAGCCTCTTTGCCAGGAAGGGTCAACAGAACTCCCCCTCTCACCTCCCTCCTCCCTGGATATGGCATCCACCTGCCATATCCACCTGCCCCACGCCCGGGCTGGTCCCAGCATTGCTTCCTGCCCCAAGTCCTTGTCCTCCCAGAAAGGCCTGTGTTGTCAGGCCTGGGGGAGGAGGGCCCCTTCTCCAGGGCCACCTCCCCCGGGTGAAATGGGTGGGCTCTGCAGGCCGTGATGTCCCCAGGCCCCTCCTCTTCCCATGTGCCAGTCTGGGACGGGACGTGTGAACGAGCCGCTCTTTCAGTGCCTCTCTGTCTTTTCTGGTTCAGGTGTGGAAAAGGGAAGCTGGAAGATGGAGAAGGGATCAACCTGAATGACATCGAGAAGGTCCTGCCCACCTGGCAGGTAGGTGCGGGGGCAGAGGCCTCCCAGACCCCCGCCGGCATCCCGCCAGCCCCTGGCTCCGGCTCGGGGTGTAACCAGGTGGACAGCCGCGATAGTGGGTGAGGGTGGCGTGGAGGGCCTGACTTTCTCCAGTGCACCAGCACCTCACTGAGCTTGCCCCGAGCCCCCGCGGGAGCGGCAGCCTGCAGTGCATGCAGGGGGGACGGCTGGGGCCGCTGGGGCTTCTAAGATGGTCATGGCCATTTTTAGGCTTCTGAAAAGTGGTCTTGCCCAGCCGGCCTCCAGGTATCTGCTGTGCCTGCTGATTTCGTCGTTGCTTGGGCTCCTTTCCCGGGATCAGGCCCAGCCCCAGGACAGGGACAGCGAATCCAGGCCTCTGGATGCTTGTAACCTGGGCTTTGGGGAGACCCCTAGGGGTCTGGCAGCTACCAGGGATTGGGCCTGGCCATCTGCAGGCCACTGAGAGCAGCAGATCCCCAAGGGCCGAGCTGCCACCGCCATGCCCTGCCCCCGCCCTGCCCCGCACCCCCTTCTCGTCCCTCTTGGCCAGTCTCTCCTGTCGTGTTATCTACTTGCCGTCTTCTCTGTCCGCTCCCTGTGTGCCCCTCCCATTTCGTTTGTGCTGTATTTCTGCCTTCGGTCTGTAATGAAACCATGGAGTGTTCAACTAAGGCCTCAGCAGTTGGTTTTGATGGGCCTTGGGTGGTTTTGCTTCATGTTTCTTCGGCTTGGGGTTTATTGAAATTCTTGCGTTTGGCTTATTGAGATTTATTGAAATGTAGTTTTCATCGAGTCTGAAATTTTTTCAGCCATTATTTCTTCAAATATCTTTTACCTTGCCTTTCCCCCCCCGGAATTCCAATTTTATGTATGTTATGCTGCGTTATAGCATCCCATGGTGTACCAGAATGCTGCTCTTTTTTCTCTCTCTCTCTCTGTATATCTTGCATTTTTCTCCTTTTCATGCTCATGTTTTAATAGATATATTCGTGCCTTTGTCTCTTAATTCCGTCATCCCTGTCATTTCTGAAGCTGATTTACCTGATTGATTTTTCTTCTGCTGATGGGTCGTATTTTCCTACTTTTTTGCATGTCTGATAATTTTATATTAGACGTCAGATATTATGAATTTTATATGGCTGGGTGCTAGATTTTATTATTATTATTTTTTGGTATAACTTTAAATATTTTCGTTTTTGTTCTGGAAGCCAGTTACATTAACTCAAACACTCTGATCCTTTCAAGTCTTACCTTCAAGCTTTGTTAGGGTAGGATACCTCCCGTCTAGGGCAAATTTTGCCCCGTGTTTAGTCTAGGGCAAATTTTGCCCCTTCTGAGGTTTTGACCCAATACTCTGTATATACGGAGGTCTTTCCACTCTGGCTATGGGAACACCAACTTTTTTCAGCCCTCTGTGATCTCCGGGAAATATTTCATCTATTCCTCTTGGGTAGCTCTTTCCCAGCCATGTACATTTCTTCACAAATGTGCACAATTCAGTATGCAACCAAAAACTTGAAGGTCTGCAGATTTTTTTTTAAACAAATCAATTTTGATTGATATTAATAAAGCATGCAGTTCATCCAAAAATAATAATGCATTTTATATGTTCAAGCACCCAATACATAAATGAAGAGTTCACTAGTAAATATCAATTCACAATATTTTGGCTATTTACAACAATTATTTTATCCTGCCATAAAAATTCAGTCTTAACTTCTTTTCATCTGTAAGCATTATTAGCATATTTCCTTTACCAAAAACCTGAGCAATACAATGTTTTCTTCATGTTATATGACTTGTTTGCTAAAAGCTAAATGCTTTGCATTTATTTTATTTTTCTTTTTAGTTATTTATTTTTTTAATGTTACATTAAAAAAATATAAGAGATTTCCATATACCCCCCACCCCACTCCTCCCACATCAACAACCTCTTTCATCATTGTGGCAAAATCAGTGCATCTGGTGAATACATTTTGGAGCACTGCTGTACCACATGGATTATAGTTTACATTGTAGTTTACACTCTCCCCCCATCCATTCAGTGGGTTATGGCAGGATATATAATGTCCAGCATCTGTCCCTGCAATATCATTTAGGACAACTCCAAGTCCTGAAAATGCCCCCACATCACATCTCTTCTTCCCTCTCCCTGCCCTCAGCAACTACCGTGGCTACTGTCTCCACATCAATGATACAAGTTCTTCCATTACTAGTCACAATAGGTCCATAGTAGAATAGCAGTAAGTCCACTCTAATCCATATTTTATTCCTCCATCCTGTGGACCCTGGGATGGTGATGTCCACTCCACCCCTATATTGAGAGGGGCCTTAGACTCCACATGGATGATGGATGCAATTCTCCTGCTTGCAGTTGTATGGAGATTTTTTTATTTCTCTCTTTTTTACTCTCTCTCTCTCTGTAACTCTCTCTTCTCTGGTACTTTGCCTTGAAATTTCTTGTCACCTTGAGCTCCCTGAACTCTCGCTTCCTTAACTCTAGAGAAACTGGGTTCTGTTTAGACTCCTCCCCCTTTTTTGCAGACTGGAAACTCTCCAGGCTGTGAACTGGGGTACTTGCGGGGCTCACCTCATTTCAGAAGGGAAAAGGGTGACTTTTTGGTGGAGAAATGTGGCAGGCTCTAACTCGACCAGGTGACCAAACTTAGGTCAGTAGTGGTGGGTCGAGTGGCATCGCGTGTGCCCTGATGGGTTGAGTGGCATTGTGTGTTCACATCATGTTTTCCCTGATGTGTTGAGTGGCATCGTGTGTTCCCTGATGTGTTGAGTGGCATTGTGTGTTCCCTGATGTGTTGAGTGGCATTGTGTGTTCCCTGATGGGTCGATGGCATCGTGTGTTCCCTGATGGGTCGAGTGGCATTGTGTGTTCCCTGATGTGCTGAGTGGCATTGTGTGTTCCCTGATGGGTCGATGGCATCGTGTGTTCCCTGATGGGTTGAGTAGCATTGTGTGTTCCCTGATGGGCTGCACATTTCTGGGGCTTTCCTGCCAAGAAAACATGACCCGAGTCTGGTCACAAATGTAAGAACGGTCTTCTGAAACCGAGGGCATGAAAGGCAGGGCAAGACTGAGGAGCCCCTCAATTGGAGGGGACTGAAGAGGCATTCGACTAAACGCAGCACGTGTGCCCTGTGGAGTGCTCGTCCGGAGAGGAAACAGAGACCTCCTTGGGACATTCGGAGGATTTGAATGGCGTCTGGATGGGACGATAATGTTGCTTCGACGTCAGTTTGCTGACTTGGAGGGCTGTAGGGGAACATCCTCTTGTTGAGAAATACACACTGGAATACTGAAGGCACGTGAACATCGTGTCTGCAGCTTATTCTCAAATGGTTTAGAAAAAGATTAATGATCACGGGAATTCGTTATATCGAGGGAGAGAGGAACAGATGTGGTGCAAGGTTAACTAGGGGAATCTGGGTGAGGAGGCTATAGGAGCGCTTTATTCCCTTCTTGCAACTTTTCTCTAAGTTTGAGTGAAAAAAGAATTAGTAGGTCCTAGGCCCTGGGGTATAAGTCAAAGGCGTGGAATATCAGCTTATGCCACATGCACATGGGCTGGACGGAGATGGGAGTATCACAGCCCCTGGTGTACAAGATTAAAGGGTAATTGTTGCTTTATCACTCCATTCCTAAATGCCTACAGCATTCATTATTGATAGGAAAAATACATTTGAAAGACACTGAGCTAAGTGAGGAGCCAAACACCCATGGCCCCACGTGAGATGCCTTGGTGAGGTGCCTGGGTGGCCTCTGAGCCAGGAGCCCGGGCCTCGGGGCTGGACAAGCCGCGGCTCTGACCCCTTTTTCTCTGTGGTGTTTGGCTCCTAGCTCCTTAGCACGCAGCGTGGACAGGCTTGGTTGCTGCTGGAAGGGAAAGGGGAGCTGGGCTGGAGGCCACAGAGGATGATGATTAAGGGCTTGGCATCCGGATCCGCCAGTCAAGAAGTCTTGGGCCACTTAACCTCTCTCTGCCTCAGTTTCCTCCTCTTTAAAATGAAGATAAGAACAGTATCTACTTCAAGACGAAGGATATTAATACAGGGCTAGCTGAGAGAAGGAGCCACGGAGGTGTGCTGCGATTATTTCTAGGACTTAGTGCTGCAAGTCGAGCCCCGCGCCTTGATGGGGAACGGGCTGTGGGGGCTTCCCTTTGTTGGGGGGTGGGAGGAGGGACCCGTTGTCCCCTCTGGGGATGACAGTCGGCCTGGGCAGGCACGCTGGGGCGAGTTGTTCTCAGTGAAGAGAGGCCTTTCTGCTGGGAGGCAGCTCAGCTAATGAAGCCTCGGCTGCTCCACACGGGTACCGAGACCCTGCTCTGTTCTTTGCCCAGGCGTCTTCTCGGGCATTGCAGAAAGCCTGGGCCCAAAGGCCAGGGAACATTCTGGCTGCCTGCCCCAGATGTGCTCCGTGACGTCCCCCCATGGGCCTCTGTTTACTCCTCAGTGAAATGACGCATTTGGGCCAGACCAGAGGGTGGCGGGCTGCGTCCGCGGGGCCCTCAGGGTAGACCGGGGGTCCTGCTGCGCGTGGGGGGGGGAGGCAGAGGAAGCAGCTCAGAGTCCTCACCTGGGCTGCCCAGCCCCGCTCGGCTGGTAAATCAGTCTTTTATGAACGGTTTCATCTGAGGAAAAGATTCTCCTACTGGACAGCTTTCGAAAATCGGCAGACTGAAGTCCCTCTCACATTTCGTAGTCTGGTTCTCTCCCTTCCTTCCAGTGACAATAGAAGAGCACTCTTCCGTGGTTCACCAGGGCCCCTGTGTGAGAAGCTCTCAGGGGCTGCTGGGAGTGCAGGTCTTGATCCCTCGCCTCCGTTCTCAGTCCATTTTCAGGCTGGATCCATTTGGTGGAAGGGCTCAGATATTGCCCCCCCAGCACCGGCCCCCCAGCACCCACCCGCGCATTCACTACCCACACCAAACCTGCCTTCAGAGAACCGCCAACTGCCAGCTCCCTCAACCTTGGCTGCACAGGACTGCCGTGGGAACCTTTCAGGCTACAGCTGGACCCACCGCGTCCTTGTCCTTTGCTCTAAAACACAGCAGCTGAAAACAGCGAGCACTGACCATCGCACACGGTTTCTGCGAGTCAGCAGGCCGGGTGCCTCTGGCCGCTGTCCGGGCGGCATCCCCCGAAGACCTGACGGGCTGGAGGCCCTGCCGTGGAGGCTCACCCGCGTGGCGGCCAGCAGGTGGACCTCTCCACGGCTGCCTGAGTGTCCCCAGAGTGAGTGATCCAAGGGAGAGGGGGAGCGTACGGGTGAGTGACAAGCACCCAGGGCAGAAGCCGAAGGCTTTTAGAACCCAGCGTCAGAGGTGCCATGCCGTCGCTTCTGCCAGGCGCTGTGCGTTTCTCATGCAGACCAACCCGGTGCCCTATGAGAAGGGACTATGCAAAGGCGTGATGACTAGGAGGCAGGTATCATTGGGCCAACTTGGAGGTGGCTGCTGCACCCACTGAAGCAGAATCCCTGGGCTGGACTCAGGAGTCTGTGTTTTAAGGCATCACAGGAAATTCTGATGATCAGTAAGAGTTGAAAACCTGAGGTTATGGCTGATGATGCTCAATGAGGCTCGACTTCTCCTTGGGGAGTTTGCAGTCCACATGAGTACCGTAAAAATGAGGCTGGCATGCAACTCAGTCCCAAAGAATGGCTCTCTAGTGGTGGGATTTGTGGTCCCCATCCCACGATGGGATGGCATTTCGGAGTTTTCTGTGGGTTCTTCAAAGCCCCTCCTAGACAGGGCTGGCTGGTTCAGTTGTCTGGCCTTGGGTCCTGAGGGCCAGTTAGCCAGGCTATTGGCATTTGCGGTGAGAAGACTCTTAATTATATGGAACTGTCCAATACGTTGTAGGAAATCTAGTGTCCCTGGCCTCCACTCCTGAAGCCAGTAGCAGGAGAGGGGTGTGGGGAATGGGAGGGCAGGCACCTTGACCATCACCCCTAGGGGGCACTGTGCACCCAACTGAAGACCCTACCGGGAGGGCATGACCAACCCTGTCCTGAGAGCCCCCACCCTTCCCTGGGAGCCAGAGCAGCTCTAAAGCTGCTGCCAGCTCTGTCTCCCTCGCCTCTCCCTGCCCCATAGAGGCCGGGCCCACCTCCCCGCCGGTCCCAGAGCATGCCGGGCTGCTCCCCTCCTTCCCTCTTCAAACTCAGCAGAAGGAGCCTTTGTGACTTGAGCCAGCGCACCTGTCGGGCCTCTGTCCTGGGCTCGTCCACCCAGCCTGTGCTCCAGCTGGACCCCTTTTTATCCCCAGTCTGTTCTCTCATCTCTTTGCTTTCTGGCAGGCCTGGAAAGCTGGCTCGCCCTTCTGCTGCCTGATGAGTCCTGGTCCTGGCTCAGGACACCTCTGTGGTGCCCCCTCAGATGCCCAGGGCAGAGTCCCACCGCCCATCTGCTGAGCCCCCAGCCCGTGCTAAGGCTCCCGCTTGACTAGCTGTCTGCCTCCCTTCCTGCACTGGGGACTGCTTGGGGCTGGGGCCATGTCGTATTCATTAGCCCCAGGCATTCTTGGGTGAATGATTGTTGGAAACGATCCCGTCAAGATTCTCTGTTGTGGCTGGCTAAGGATCAAAGAGAAAGAGGATTTTTACCAGTCTTGAGGCTCAGTCCATCCCTCTGCCTGTAGAACTTCCACATAACCTGGTTAGGCTCTTGGCATAAGTCCTGGACATCTTTAAAAAACAACAACAATAGAATTTTTCCATCTGTGTTATGATATGATAGGCTATGGCATGGTATTGGACAAACCCCAGATCTCAGGGGCGTCACACATGGACTTTTATTTCTTGTTTACTAAGATTCTGTTGAGGGTCCAGCTACTCCCCAGGGCAGCTCCAAATGGTGGTTCAAGGGTCCAGTTGGCTTCCAATCTGTGGCCCTGCCATCTCAATCCCATGGCATCCAGGTGGCAGTGATGGACACAGAGAGAACTGAGGGTCATGGTCTGGATCTAAAATGCTTTGGCTCAGAAGTGTCACCTCCATTCATAGCCCATGGGCCAGAACTAGTCACATGACCCTACTCAACCACAAAGGAACTGGCAGGGATGGGGGAGCACATGGCTATTCTGGAATGATGTGGCTATTTCATGGGCATTATTTGCCTATGCTGGATCTTCCTCTATCCTCCACTTGCTTACTTATCTTAATAGGACAAGTGCTTTCCTCAAGCTTTGTAGAGAGATAGTGGCATAAAATACAGTTCCCCCAAGAATACATGGTCTAGTCGAGGAAATGAGACATGTATGCAAATTATGATACTGCAAAGTTGAAAACTGTAAATGCTTGTTCAGATACTGGATGCCTTACCTAGGTCAGAGTGGGGTGAAATTTGGGTCCTTTCCCTGCAGACCCTGCCTTTATCCCCAGTCTCGCTGCAGTCACAGTGGTCTGTGGCTTGGGTGAGCATGGAGCGGAGAAAGCGGGCCTCAGATTCAAATGCTTATAGATCTCCAAGGAGCTCTAGATTCTCCCTCTTCAGGAGTCATCCAGGAGGGCCCATGTCTCAGTGAGTGCTCCTGGGTGGGATTGCCTCAGCCAAAGGTCATATGCTGACACCTGGGTGCCTGGCCAACCCCTTCCAGACAAAGCCAAGGACCCTAATCCTGAGGATCCCGCATGCTGGTATTTCCCTGGCGGCAACGGATGCAGGGGCGAGTCTCACCGCAGAGCCAGCCCTCAGGGCGGCCGCATGGCTGGAACTGCTGGGGAGCAGGCCGCCGGAGCTGCCCAAGCACTCGGAGAAGACAATAGGTGCCCAAGTCTAGGGATCACACTCCAGCTGCCAGGCCCATAATGTTGGTGATGTTACTTGCCTCCCCCACAGTGGTGGCTGCAGGGAGCAGAGCACGTAAGCTGAAACACTGATAGCCAGGGCTGGATTTTACCCGGGCCTCAAAGACTTGGCAGCCTTGGGCGAGTTGAGGCTAAATGCTACCCAAGAGCTGTGATCAGGGCAGGAGAGCTGGAGGCTCCGAGTGCAGTGACATGGATTCAAGGGGACAGGAGGCTTGGTTCCAGGGTGCTAAAGCTACAGGGAAAGGCAGAAACTGAGACCCACACAGGCAGGCTTCGATGGGTCCTTGGTAAGTAAATGGCCTCTGAGAGGCTGGGGGCCTGCCCGCATTTTGGGCGTATCTATCGTGACCTGCACGTGGGCGGAGGGGCTGGGCCGGCCTGCTGTCTTGGCAGTGGTTTGGACATTCCAGCTCCATCGTTTGTAATCCTGTCCAAGTGGGGCCCCGGGGACTGGCCCGGCTCCAGGGTCAGGAACGGCTGGCGCCACAGCGATGCCAGGACAGACGGCTGCATTGTGATCTGCTCCCACCAGAGGGCACCAGCGCCTCTCTCTGGAGGCTCCGTCGGGCATTTGCGCGGCGTGTGCAACCTTGCCTCCCCCCACACCCTGCTGCAGCCAGATGTGCCCTTGCCGACACACCTCCTTTTTGGTTCTCAGTGTGCAGATTATCCTGAAAGCGAGCCAGAGCCAGGCCAACGCGTGGGCCCTTCCTCTCCACAATCAGGGAGGATGAGGTGCTGCACGAGGCAGCCGCACAGACATGTAGGGAGGCACCTGCCTGGCGGAAAATGTTGCCTGCTGGCAAAGGCCTGCCGTTCCTCCAGAAGCCTTTTCTCGGAGTCCCCTGGGAGCACACGGCTACTCCTAGGAGGGCAAATTCCAGAAGCCTCTGTCATCTGCACAGACAAGGCAGGATTGCTTTCCCGTTCAGTGGGGTGGGGGTTGGGGTGCAGGTGACTTCCCCCACCCCGGACAGCTTGGGCTCCTGCAGGGGAGGCGCGGGATGATGTGGGATTTGAGGAGTTGTTTTACAAATGTTGGCTTCTGTCCTTGGAAGGACAGGTGGCTCTTGGGCTGTGCTAAGGAGGAAAGCTGGAGCTCGCGAGTCAGAGCCAAGATAAACTCAGTCAGGTCCGAGTAAAGGCCAGGAGAGCAACCCGAACAGGTCAGTGATTTTAGGCTCTGGCCTCCCGCTCACACGTGCCTCTCACTCAAGCCTGCCCACCCAGTCCCCACCCCCAGGCCTCCTCCATCCAAGGTGGGGTGACCTCAGCACCGTTTCTCCTCAGCTCCCGTGAGCTCTGGATCTCCTGCTTCCACAGCGGCCTCTGTCTCACGCCCCATGGCCTCCTTAGGCGACTAACATTAGAAAGACGGTCTAAGGGACTCACCACCCCATGATGTCCCCAGGTTTCCTCAGGTTTCCAGAGGGCCGGCCACAGAGCCTCAGTGCCCTGCAGAAATGCTGGCTCTTTCTTCCACACCCTGCCCTGTCCACTTCTGTGTCTAACCACCGCTGAAAGACCTTGAATCACCCCGTGACTTACACAGGCTTTATATTAAGGACATATTTTGATCATTTCCCTGGACTTCTTTGCGGTTTCTTGTCTGACAATAGGAACTACGTAGCCCAGCCTATTTCCCTTTTTACCTTTCTGTCAGGAAAATTTGAATCCAAATTCTGTGTCTGTAATTCCCTCCCCCCCCACCCCCCTCTTTTTTGGTTACGTTTGTCTGTAATTTTTAACTCACTCTGTCCTGGTAAGGACTGCTCCTCTAGTTCCGGTCCTAGTTACAGTCAAGTGGGATTTCTGACCTCGTGGGTTGTGCCCAAGACACTGTCTGTGCTGAGGACTCTGATCCCAGAGAAAGCGAGGTGGGGTTTCTGTCCTTATGAGGTGTCCAGGGGTCTCTCTTCACACAGGAGCCCGGGAAAGGGGAACCCGAGTACTGCTGAAGGCGGGACGGTACGAGGGTTACTTGGGGTTAAGCCCCTCAGGCCCCTGCTTGGCCCCGGATAATAGCAGATAATAGCAGGAAACCTGAGGGACAGACACACACTCAGAAATAAAATGGCTGCAGCCACCTGGAACGATAGCCAGGTGTCCCCTATGCGTCCTCCTTGGAGGAGGAAGATGCAGGGGCGGGATCCTCCAGCAGGGGGCGATGGTGCTATTTGGCAGCAGGGTTGGGGGGAGATTGAAGCTGCAGGTGGAGCTGCTGTGGCCCTGTCCCCAGCCCTCCAGGTGGGAAGGCATGATTTTATTGTTCCCTAGAGCAGTGTCAGCTCTGTTGCCAGATCTTCTGGAAACTTCCAGGATATGCTAACTCCCAAGCCTAAGGATTATTAAAATATCCTGAGGTGCCAAGGAACAAAGTGATGTGAAAACCGAGCCCCACCCTGTACCACTTCCTCCATTGTGGCTTTTTGTCACCTCGATTCCCAGGGAAGGTGTGGTCTGAGTTCACTCATTCAGTCCTCCAGGCTGATGCAGGAGCCCCTTCCGTGGAGCAGGCATTGTCTGATATTGCGAGGTGAAGTGCAGGAGCAGGCACCTCTCCAGTGGCTGGGACACCGTGCTCGCCTTGTGCCCTTTAATGAGAATTCAGCCATCGATACTGCACCGACAACGCAAGTGAACAGTTACTGAGGGCTTCCCGTTTCTCTCCACTCCTCACCGTCCCTGTCTTCCTGCCGTCCCACCCCCAGGGAGTGCGCGCTTGTACTCAGAGGTCACCTTCTCACCCAGGCCCCCCCCTTGCTCTGTTCTTTTCTCCATACGACTCGTCACACATCTGCTTTCGTAATTTACTTCGGGGTCTGTACTTGCCCACTAGAGTGGAAGTTCCACCTGGGCACATACCAGGTGCTCACTCAAGATCGGCTGAGTGAAGGAAGGAGGCCCGACAGACGATCCTGTCCCAGCAGCGCTCACCCCAGCCACCCCCACCAGGGCATGGGCCTCCTCCACAGGTGCTGCGTGTGTGCGGAGCTGTGCCTTTGCCTGCATCGTCCCGTTTAGTCCTCACGGCTACTCTCATGGCAGGGTGTGGGTACAATCATCACCACTGCACAGGAGAGAGAGCTGAGATAAAGCCCCAAATCCCACGGCTTATAAAGGGGTTTTTGGGATTAGAACTCAGGCCGCCTGACTCCCCTGGCACCCCACTGTGGAGAAGGCTTTTCTAAGAAAGTCGAGGCTGCTATCGCCACATACAGCAAGCCAGGCGGACTCCCATTTCCTTAATAAGCAAGAACAAGAAAGTGGCTCTTAAAAAAAAAATGATCCTTACTACTAAAGGCACAAAATATGGAAAGAGGGGGAGAAAGACAGAGAGGATGAGAAAAGCCCTGGCTGACACCTTTGAAAGGGTGCCTTTTCTGGCAAGGTTCCCAGTGGCCTCCGGCATCCCCAGCGACCCAAGCTCCCGCGCGCAGCGCCGTGAAGCGCTTAGTTTACCTAGGAGAGGGCCGCCGTGCTCGCCTCCCCCCACCAAGAGTTTCCTCCTTTGGGACAAAAATAGGCACTGATACAATAAGGGAGACCAGAAGCTCTTCCATCGTGGTTTCCTGTCTGAGGCCGCCAGGTAGCAGGGCCCATTGGGAATGGGCAACGTGCTCCGTGAGGCGAGCCTATTTTTATTTTTGTTGTTGATGAGTCTTTTTTAAAGAAATTATTATGTTGGGGGGATGACGACTTTTGTTGGTGACAAGCAGGAAATTTCCTTGGGAAGAGGCGCCTGGCAGGGCCTGGACGAGGTTCCCACAGGGGTCTTCTCCTGCTCCCTCTGGGGTGGGGAGGGGGATGCCGGGAGCCTGAGCTGGCGGTAGCAAGGGCTTTGTGAGCCTGGCAAGAAATGCCTGCCTCCTTTATATGGCAGCCTCAATTACCCAGAACATGGCAAAGACCTCAGTCAGGGGCTGGCAAACCACAGCCCACACACCTGAACCACCCCACCGGCCTAATTTTTACAAAAGAATTTATTGGAGCACAGCCACACCCACCCATCCCACCTGGTCTGGGGCTGCGTGTTCGCTACCAGAGCAGAGCTGAGTAGGTGCAGCATGGACCTGAGAGCCTGCAGAGCCTAAAACACTTACCAGCTGGCCCTTTACAGAAAACATTTGCTCAACACTGATGTAGAATGTAAACAGCATTGTAGGTGGGAAAAACTCTGAAGTTCATTCACTTTAGCTATCCCAGAGTCCTTCAGTTTTGCACACAGAACACAATGTAGTTCATCCAAAATAATGCTCTTTGAGCTTTTTCCTTCAGCTCTGAAATGGGAGTCACATACCTGTTCTACTTACACCACAAGGCTGTTGTGAGGCTCAGAATAGAAAATCAGGTCAAATAATGAAAGTTATTTGTAACTTGAGAAATGTTCTCCCAATGAGAAGTGGCCTTATTAAAGGGCAGTTACAGGTGGAAGCAGGCCCCCTCCCCACAGAACTGTGGGGCTTAACAGGTGAGAAATGTGCTTAGGAAAGCCAGAGGGGTCCTGTCTGTGCTTCTTTTTTTTCCCGGTTGGGGGTTGGGAAGGGGAGAAAAGGCTGGGGGTAACCGCTGGTTGCTCCTGAGACTGAGCTCTAGAAGAATCACCCTTGACCTGCGGCAGATGGAGAGCAGAGGCTGCCTGGCTCACTGTGTGTGGAGCCTTCTTTTGCTTCTCCCGTTCCTCTTACCTGTGCATCCTTCCTATTCCCTTGCTCCCCTCTTCCTCCTGGCACAGCCTAGTTCAAATCTTACCTCCTCCGTGAAACCACCCAAGAGAAATCAGACCGTGCCAGCCCTCCAGGATTTCTCCTTTCTTGGAAGTGTAGAGAACATGATTTTGAGGTTCTCTGTTTCCTGCCTCCCCTGTGTCTGTTCTTGAAAGAGGTAGATCTTGACCTAGGCCTTGGGGGTGGATCTACAGACAGGGAAGAGAAGGTCTGGCATGAAGGCGGGGAGGTGAGTGACCAGTGGTTCCAAAGCAAAGGCGGCTGCTGAGGGTGGGAGCCCCTCCCGGAATGTTCCCGAGCAGGGAGATGCATGACGGAAGGCAGATTTAGGAAGGTGAGGGCCTGGCCAATGCTGTGGCCCCCTCCTGGAGACCCGGAGGGAATTCCTAGCGTTGTCTGCTACTTCCCCTTGGTAGCCAGGCACAGGCCAGCGCCCCTTGAAGACAGGACTCGCCACGGTGACGGGGTCATCTGGTCCATGCCCTGCTTTGGGCCAGACCACCTCCAGAATCCTCTGCTGCAGGCAGGGAGCATTTGGGGCGCAGTAGGCCCACAGCAGGCCAGACCCAAGACTGTGTCCTTCAAGACCTCGGCCGGGCCAGGGGCATCTCGAGGAGACTAAGAGCGACCGGCTCGCCCTGCTGGGGTGCGCTTGGCCTTGGGAAGGGGAGGCGGGCAGAGGTGCCAGCACCACACTGCTGTGAGTCTGCAGATGCTCGAGGCAGGGCCACCCTCCTGCCCACTTCCACCCCCCATGACACAGATCGTCTGCCAGGAGGGGCCGCTCAGCCCCAGGGGAGCGGGTCCCCTGGCCCTGTCCAGGGGCTGCTTTCCCACTCACAGGGCCCTTGGGTTAGGCTGCCCATGCCTCCGGCCGGTCATCCCTAAGCAAGGCTGCAAGGCTGCGGTCGGTCCAGCGCCTTTCCCTCCTCTGTCCCTTGCCAGTGGAAGGAGCAGCTGAGGCCAGGGGAGGGGGAAGGTGTTGCTGAGGGTGTGAAGCATCCATTATGCCTTTATTAGCCGCTGTGCCATTTCTGGTCGGTTCTCCTTCCTGGCGGCGGCGGCGCGCTGGGAGGCGAGAGGCGGGTTATTTTCGCGCAGCCCAGCTCTCCGTCCCTGGGAGGGGCGAGGCGGACGGGCCTACGTGCTCGGCCGCAGGCGTTTGTGAATGGGCCCCGGCTCGGCCGCCGCCGCCGGCCCCCTCCCCCGCGGCGCTGACGCTCCCGGGCCTGACGCGGGGTTTTTTTTCTAGCAGCTCCGCGGCCCGGCAGGAGGAAGCTTTCTTCTGGCCCTAGAACAATACCAGGGTCAGCCCGGGGACCTCCCTCCTACACCCTCTTCCTTCCATTGTGAGCGGCTGCACAATCCCAGGCCGCTGGGCTCTGCGCAGCCGGGGGCCGGGCCCAGGAGAGATTAGCAATGTGTGGGACACCTCCAGGCGCCGGCGCCCCTGCCCGGGCTGGCCCCGGGCTCTGGAGGCAGCACGTGGACAAACAGACCAAGCACGTGCAGGTGGCCGTCCTGTCTCTGTGCTTTGCAAGGGGCTGCCAGCAGGGCGACTGGTATCCAACCTCCCCGCCCCCTCCATTGAATTCATAGCATGCCAGGGGCGGAGGAGATCTCGAACTCCTGCCAACACTTCTACCCATTATCAGACAAGGAAACCGAGACCCAGAAAGGTAAAGCTTTCCCAAACTTCTTATTGCCCTGCTGCCAAAGTCTTCCCTGGTGGCTGGGTCTTGTGGGGAAACCCCAGGCTTTATAGCCCCATCTACAAGGTCTTTTTCCCCGGCCTCTGCTCGCCTTTCAGGTTTCTCGCCTGCCACTTTCCAGCTTCTCTGTGCTCAAGCCCTGGTGACTCATTGACAGGTCCTTGATCCAGCAGCCCTGGCCCCTACTTTGAATGTCCTTCCCCTTCACCGGTCCGCCTGCCACACCCCTGTTCTTTAAAGGCCGCTCACAGGTCACCTCCTCTGTGAAGCCTTCCCTGAAAACCCACTGCTCCCAAGCCCTGCCCTTCGTGGATGCGCCCTGGGCTCCTCCAGCATGTACTGCATGCCTCTAGGAGTTGCCCACGTGACTGGTGTGCATGTGTCTCTCCCCACCCCACACACTCACGTACGTACACGCACACTCCAGATTCTGAGGACCTCTGTGACCCTTAGAACAGTGGTTCTCAAAGTGTGGGGCCCAAGCCAGCCTCACTGGTATCACCGGGGCACTTGTTAGAAATGCAGATTCTAGGGCCCCGCCTTTCCCCTACTGAATCCTGACCTCTGGAGTGGGCCGAGCCGGCTGTTTAACAGGCCAACAGGTGCCTTAGGACCTCGCCCAGGGCCTGCTTGCCAGCACTTGGCTCTCAAAGATTGCTTGATGATTCAGTTACCCATATCTCCTCGCCCTAGCCCCTTCTATTAGCTGCCCTTCTCCTCCTCCCCTTTTTTCACCATTACTTTGTTCAAATGGGAGAAAAATTCACCAGGAATATGAGTTTGCAGAGCTGAGTGGTTCAGGAGCAGCACAGCCCCCCGATTCCAGCGCCTGCGCCTGCTCCTGCCACGCCATGCCCCACATGCCTCCTGGGGCGCGGTCTTGGGGGAGCCACTGCGGAGTAGGGGTCCTGGAAATTCATTACGTCCCTGCCAGTCAGAAGTGGAAATCTCAGCATGTCACCATTTCCAGGGGGCCAGAGCCCCCTCCTGAGTGGAAGATGGGCCAGGAAGCAGCCTTTGTTCACAGATGGAGCTCCACTTTATACCTCCCTGCTTTGTGGGGGCAGGTGGGGGGCGGCAGCTGGCGGTGAAGGGAGTTTGCCCCCTGAGCGTGGAGCGGCTGTCACCAGCAGGCCGTGGCCCAGAGGCATATTTGGTGGCAGGAGGAAGCTGACCTGGGAATAAAACAACAAACACAAAGGGAATAATCAAAAGCTGATAGCAAATGGACTATAAATAATAACAGTAATGTCACTGCACGCCAGCCAGACTGACTGTGGGAGTGCTAAGTACTGGGGTCTTGCCCAGAAGACAATCTGTTCTTTCCCTCTGAGGCTCAGTGGTCTGTCCTGTCCCCTGAAGTCCTTGGGGAGCACTGAGGAGGACAGATAGGTGGTCACTCCTGCCCCTGAGCCTTGCCTTCCCCTGCAATGGGAGTTCAGGCCTCTTGTCTCCCTCTGGGTCCAACTGTGTACCCTCTCGCCCACTTGGGGGGCACTTGTCGAGGGAAGACCCAGCCTGATCCCGAAGGCCTTATGTGTGTTCAGCTGTTTATCTTCCTGGCACCCCCGCCTGCCCCCAAGGGCTCAGGAGGAAGTGCTGTCTTGGACAACTCAGTGCCACTTCTCCCGGGTCCTGTGGGGGGGCCACGTGCAGCTCCGTTTCTGTCCTCTGCCTCCCCAGACCCAGGACTGTTCTCACTCTCCAGAGTTTGTAAACCTCGATAAGTTTTGTCATTCCCGATGGGAAATTTAATTTACTTTTTGCTGCTTCTTTCTTGGAGTGTGTTTCTTTCGGGCCCCAGAGGGGTTAGGGTTAGGTAGGGATCCAGGGAAAGGTAGCCGGTGGCCTTGCCCTCTGCCAGGCCGGGAGCAGCAGGGCCTGCCGGGGCTGCCGGCACTAAGGACGCGCCGGAGCCTGCTGTTCTGGGACCCCCAGGCTCGATGCCAGGGCACCACTCCGGCCTAGAATGGGGCAGCTCCATGGGCAGTCCAGAAGTGTCAGGGGCTGTAGGCCAGCGTGCAGACTCCAAGGAGCTCGGACATTCGCTTATATAACCACAATTTAATTATCAAAATCAGGAAATTAACATTGATGGAATACTATTACTTTAAACCTTATTTAAATAAACCTTATTTAAATGTCAATTCTTTCACTAGTATACTTTTTAGTTAAAGAGAAAAAAATGTTATTTTTTGCTTCATTAGAGCCTGACATAAGATCCCAGTTTGCTTTTGTCATGTCTCCTTGTCTCCTCAACTTTTCTTTGTCTTTCATGACCCAGTTATTTTGTAGAATGTGCCTTCATTAAATATATGCACTTTTGGAAGGAATAACACCAAAGAGGTGTTGTGTCCTTCTCAGTGCATCATTTCAGGAGTCACAAGATGTCCGTTTGGTGATGTAGCATTGATTGAGCACTTGGTTTAGGTGGTGACTTCCACTACTTTTCCCTTTGTATTAATATGTATCTAGCAGGGAGACATTAGAAATGCTGTAATTATACTGCTTCTGATAATACCTTTTACTCACTAGTTTCAGCATTTATTGATGATTCTTGCCTGAAAGTCATCATCATGATGATTGGCAAATTGTGATTTTTCTAATTCCATCTACATTTATTAATTGGCTTTCTACTGTAATGAAGAGCTTTCTCTTCTCCCCCATTTATTTATTTGTTTGTTTTGACTAGTGTATTTTTATTTTATCCTGTGGGGTATAATCCATTCTTCTTCTTATTTTTTTAACACTCCCCCCCCCACCTTTGAGGCCTTTTACATGCTGTCTGCTCTCTGTGTCCACTTGCTGTGGGCTCCTCTCTGTTCTTGCTTGTCTCCCTTCTTTTTGTTGCATCACCTTGTTGAGCTGGCGTTCCTCGGCACCTGCAGGCGATCCTGCCTTCACAAGGAGACCCCAGGACCCGAACCAAGGGCTTCCCATCTGATTGAGCCACAACTGCTTCCCCTTATTATTTATTTTGATGCTTAAATTATCCCAGAATTGACTAGTGCAAGCCCCTTCAAACTGGCTTCTGTGTATCTTTTGGATACACATTCCAAAAGATACATTCTTCGGATGTATCTCCATTCTTCCCTGAGCACTTCTTTCACTTTTGGCACAAGTTTTGTACTTTCTTTTGCCAGCCCTGGGATCCATCATTATCCAGGGAACCTTGTATGTTTTAGTGAATGGTTTGCTAGATCTGGGTGCTAGCTGCTCTCACTGCTACTGAACCCCTATGGTTTTTATTTATTTGTTTTGACACCTCTCTCTCCTGTCCTCTGTGTGCTTGTGTTCTCAGGTCTAGAGCTGCTTTTGTTAGGCCTCTCCAGGCAATAAACCTCTAATCTTCTGCCAGGGATGGGGATTTTAGGGTAATTGCATGGCTGTCTGGGTTGGGCTGGGGAATTGGAAATCCCCATAGAAAGACTTTCATCTGCTTCTGCTGTTTTGTCCCAGCACCTCAGCGCTGCCTTTCAGGGCTTTGTCCAAGCTTTGAACTCCTCCAAGGTTCGCAGGGTCAACTGGCTCATTTCTCACCAGTTTTTCTCTTTGCAAACATTTCCCCCACATTGCTATTTTTCCATTTACTTTCTGTCTTCCCAAAGTTTGTCGAAATCTCTTTTTGGGGGTGTAAAGCTTTTTTAAAAAAGTATACTTTTTTAAAAATTAATTTTTATCCCTCCCTATCCCTGAGATGGTTCCCTCATCTGTCTGCTTGTCTTCTTTAGGAGGTACCGGGGACTGAATGCAGGACCTCCCATGTGGGAGGCTTGTGCCCAACCATTTGAGCCACTTCCACTCTCTGCTGGTTGTGTCATCTGCTGATTGCAGCATTTGCTTACTGTGGTATCACTCGTTGCAACAGTTGCAGCATCTGCTCGTTATGGCATCTGTTTGTTGCAGCATGTGCTTATTGTAGCGGTTGTGGCATCTGCTTGTTGCAGCATCTGCTCGTTGCGATGTCTGTTCATCTTCTTTAGGAGGCACCGGGAACCGAACCGGGGACCTCCCATGAGGGAGGCAGGTGCCCAATTGCTTGAGCCACATCAGCTTCCCAAAAGCTTTTTTATTATTGGGAGAGGGGGAGCTGAAATAAATGCACGCAGTCAATCCATGATGTTGAGTCAGAAGTCTAATTTTGTTGGATTTAAAGAATCAGAAACAGGAAGAGTGTTGCAGGTGGGACCGAGCCACAACTGGAGCAGATGTGTGTGTCTGGGAGTTGGGCTGGGGGCTGGTGGGTGAGGTGGTCTGTCCTCTGTAGGAAAATTGGCACATGGCTGAGGCCCTGGGCATGCCGTCTTTAGGTTTACAGTATAAAAGGGGATATACATGAATGCCAGTAGGTTCTTTTCTTTCCTGTCGTTCAGAGGACTTGAGGTTTGGGAAACACACACATATGTCCCAGTCGTACCAACCAGGAGAAGGGCGGACTGAGCAGAGTAGGAGCCTTCAGCCTGGGGGCCCTCGGAAATGTGCTCCAGGACCAAGGAGAAGGCTTTCCTGCCTTCACCCGTTTAGGATTCCAGCCACCCCCTTGCCTAGCTTTGTACCTCACCCCTTCCCGGGGGCAAGCCTCTTCCCCTGCAGGCCTCCAGGGTCCTGAGAGCATCACACCTCGTCCTGCATCACACCTGGGGCACAGCTGGGCACGCGGGGGAGCCCAGGAAGTCACAGAGCCGGAGAGCGACTGTAAAGTGCCAGAGCTGGTGAGGGAGCTGGCTGTGTGCAAAGGGGAGAAGCAAAGCGGGTGGCCTCTTACAATTGCTGTTGGAAACCCGCAGGGGCACCGGGGGCTGCGGGCCTCTCTCTCTCCCTGCAGCCCACATGCCAGCCTGCCTGAGCCCTCCCCTTTGGCACTACTAGGAAGCGTACCCGCCCTCTCTCCCCAGATGTAGACTGGCTCCAGCCAGCCTCGTGTAAAGTACAAGCTGTCCCTGCTTTCTGCCAATTCTCATTTCAACAATCCACGCATTCTGAAGTTCCTGAAAACCATTTGCCTCGAAATTCTGGTAGCTTTAATCTTCTTACGTGGGAGTTCTTGCTCATTTCTGGAAATGTTTAAGTAAGAGGACAGCCTTGAGGGCAGACAGGGCCGCTTTTCCAGCCTAACGCGTTGCATCCTGATGCCCAAAAGAGCGTCAAACCGAAGCGTCAGCCGAGGTTGGTGGAGGGGCTTTTCCGAGGGGTCTCTGTCAGCTGCGCCTCTTCTCCGAGTACAGAATGCAGAGCCCTGAAGACGAGGATTCTGGGGACGCCTTATTACCTGACAGTGCCTGGTTTCTGGTTTATCCCTGGTAGGGATCTGTCCTACTGGCAGGTTGTCACTCAGGCCCTGATGCACCCGATAAAGTTGAGGTGTACTTGGGTGGGGGAGAGAGGGTCAGATGAGGGCAGGCTCAGGAGCAGGCGATGCCAAGGATGGGGACCCAGACCAACAGGAGGAGAGCACCATCAGCCTGGGATAGCCCCCCAGACGTGGCATCGTGAAGACCGCCTCGTCAGCCTCCTCGGCCAGGAGGGAGAGCACCCTAAGCTAATTCTTCTGAACTGGGACCCGAGGCCCAGCTGGGCAGTGCTGACCGCAGGGCACGCAGCTAGCTCAGGGACGGACTTCAGGCCCACGATCCCTGGGCTGCTGCCCTGCATCCTGCCCATTCTTTGGTGATGACTCCTGATGCCTGGTCCTTTATGATAAGGCTAATGGGACATCTGTTTAATCTAGAACCTCACGAAGATCAGCATCGAGTAGGTGTCTTTGAAAAGGTGTCCTCACTCAACTGTCTGCCTTATAAAACGCTCTGTAAAAAGGAGGGTAGGTGAAAGGAGGGGACATCCCAAAAGGAGGGGACGTTGCTCTCCATGCAAAGCAGAGCAAGCCGCATAAGCGCCGACCCCGCGCCAGCGCTGCCCAAACGAGACAGACTCCGAGGACCGTCCAGAACGACAGTGAACATCGGGGGGCCTTTGTAAACCCCGTGAGGGAGACTTCCCTGCCCTCTTACCTGGACACCCCGTGTTGCCAGTTGGGTCGTCTTCCTCTCACTGGTCACCGGGTCTAAATATTGTGCTGTCTGGTAGGCCTGTGAATTCTTTAGCCACTGAAGAAGCCTTTAGGAAGATGTTTTAATATGTGTCCCTGCCCCCTCACCAGCCACCGTGGATGCTTTGTGCAAATTAGAGAAAGGTGTCCCTTCCTCAATGCACTTGATTGCCTCCGGCTGAAATGTTCACAAAAGCTATTCAAATCTACTACAGCCGGGAGGTGAGGGCCATCTCCCGAAGTGGTCCAAAGCTACAGTGAGGCCTCTTCCTCATTTTGAGATTCCATGTATAGAAACTTGACTTGCATACCTAAGTCTCTAATTCATTTTAGAGTGGAGCCCAGCCTTTGAGCTTTACAACTTTCCCAGCTGAAGAGAACCCTTCATTAAGTGAGGTAACCTACTCTATATTTTTAGGAGGAAGACATGCTCAGGTCAGAGTGGTATAGAAGGTTCTAGAATGTTATGCCTGAAAGGAACGTGGAGGCCATCTAGCCCTGTTCCTTTCATTTTGCAGTTGGGAAAATTGAAGGCCGAGCAGACCTCCCTGCTCTCAGCACATGGCTTCTGCTCCTCTCCAGTATGAAGAAGACAAACTGATTTTTTTTGTCAAGTCAGAAAGTCTCTAGTAGAGGCTAAGTGCAAAGGTGATTGACAGAGAAGAATAGTTGCTGCCAGATTCCCAAAATTCTTCAGAGCACTGAGAAAGACCCTGGTGGATCACCCTGATCACCTCTTCCCAGCAAAGGTCGTCCACATAGCTCACAGATGCTTTTCCTGGAAATGCAAATTATATTTAATAATGCAAGTCAGTAGTATGTGTCTTGCTTCAAGGGATTCTGATTGCAGAGACCCTTAGCAAAGTTGGCCAGAAGCAGCAGCAGACTCTTCATAGGCTCATTCCGTCAACACCGCCCCAGGGATGGCCCATCGGAGGCCCTGAGGCTGGTCAGGAGCTGCTCGTATAAGGGGCAGTGCCTCTTCCACCCTTGCCAACACAAATGCACATGCACAAAGTAAACTCCAAATACTTTCAAGAATGTGAGGAACAATCCATCTTCCGTGCCACCTCCAGCATGACTGTAGAGGTACACAAATTGAGCTATCGGACTAGTCTGCTTAAGCCTTTCCTTGCCTCCCATCACAGACAGGACCAAGCACCTGGCAGGGCTCCCCCCACGCAGCCCCCACATTTCTTTCAGCCTTGGAGCCCTCCTTGTCCCCGTCTCTGTTAAAACCCTGGGCTCATTCACAGAAGGGCCGCGTCCCAGTCCACCATCACCCAGTGCCTGGCATGGGGATTGATGGTGGCAAATTGTGAGCAGGCGGCGAGCAAGCGCACAGCTCTGGCACATGCTGCAGTGTGGGCGGGCCACAGAGGGCACCCTGGGGTGCCAGAGCCCTCCCCTCTCCCTTTCACGCTGGATGACCTTCACAAGCCCCTTCACATCTCCGTTTCCTCATAACTAGATCGACTCAGAAGACTGTCGTGAGAATCAAGCAAGATCACGATCGAGAAAGTTCTTTGAAAACAGCGTTGCATCTGGCAGCTCACTGGGGTCCATCTGGAGTCATTCACCTCCATGCCGCCGTGCACGTGCTTGCAAGCAGGGCGGGCATATCGGCGGCAACGCTGACTTTTTTCCTTAGTATTTTTATAAAGGGAATCGGGCGAAGGAAATGTCTTGGAATAGACAATCTTCCTAAACTCCCCCAAAATAACTTCAGTGGAAACAATTGTGGTAACGTCCATTCTGCAGTTATTGTTTCAGGTCTACTGCAACATGGGAAAGTCTCCCGGCATTTCCAACCCAACTGGGAATCAGCTTGACTTCCAGAGGCCTGGAAACAAAGGATTTGTCCTCCAGGGTCGTTCTGGGTGCTCGTGGCCCCGGGCTCCTGAAGACAATCCCAAGGCTTGTGTACAGTTGAGCTTTTCCTCTCTCCTGCCCTTCAGGGGGCATGTTTGCTAGAGGCCTTTGCATTTTCCCAGAGATAGCTTTGCAGGGGTTGTTACCGTAAGAGTTTATTATAAGTGCACTTAAGATTCCAGATTTCCCTCCAGTCGGTCCTCCAGATCCTCAGGGACTCTCTGCACCAGCCACCAGTTCTGAGCAGTCACCCCCTCCCAGTGCTCTCTCGCGCGGCTCCGTTCCTCGCACAAGCCAGGGATGGGTTCTTCCCTCCCACCTGGTCGTCCTGCCTCCCTGCTGCTTCTCTTGGGAATCTGTCCTCAACTCAGTTGTCCCAGGACTTTTGCTCAATCTCCCCTGGCATCAGTATGCCACACGCAGCTTCCCGCGGATCTGGGAGAGAGTCTGATGCCCTCGCGGGGATCCACAGCCCCCTGGCTCCTTCATGTTTCCATCTGTTGCTATCATCCACCACTCCCTAACTGTTGCCCCAAACTTTCCAGGATAGTTTTCCTGTCATTTTGTTCTTTGCAAACACCTCAGTTTGTTCATTGTGTGACTAAACGTGATTTAATGTTTGTACTTTTGTAAAATTCCCTTTTTTAGACCACGTATTCTCATTGCTGTCTACACTACATAGAGCCGGTGTCCTCCTTGCTCTGCATCCTGTCTTAGCAGCCCCCCCACCCCCCAGCACCACCTCTCTGCCTCTACTTCTCCCATCCCCAGAATCGTTCCCCCTTCCTAAGAAGTCCTCCCTGATTACTCTATTGGAACATTCTAGAATCTTTTCTTTCTGGGACTATAGTACCTACAGCAGTGCTTCTAAACTAAACTTCCCTGTGCATACAGATAGTGTGCAGATCTGGTAAGAGTGCAGCCTCTGATTAGGTCTGGGGTGAATGTCTGCATTTCTAATCCACTCCCGGGCATGCTGCTGCTGCTGCTGCTGCTGCTGCTGCTGGATACACTTTGAGAATCAGACCCCTGGGACAGCAGGTCCCGGCTGCTGCTGACATCACAATCACGTTTAAAAGGATACTCATGCCAATCTTCCACCCCTTTCTGATTTTGTTGATTTGGAGTATACCTTGGGCATTGGGATTTTTATAACTCCTCAGGTGATTCTAACGTGCAGCAAAGTGTGGGAACTCTTGCCTTACTGTATATAGCTAAAATAGCCAAGATGATTATTTATTTCTTCTGTGCTTTTCTTGGCTCCTGACAGGCCCCCACCCATGTTTAACTGCCTACGAGGCACTTAGGTGCTTTTCGATGATTAACCAGAGTTAATAATGTACATATTGCCTGAAGAGAACGACCCTAGATGTCAAGAAGGCAACGAAAGTGTTTGGCCAGCATGCTGTGAAAGCTGCCTAGTGCCAGCCTGGGCTGCAGGTGGCCTGTGTGGCGTGATGACGTCAACGGTGCCAGCCGTGTCTCCTTCCCACTCTCCACCCTGATGGGGGAAACAAACCTCTACCTGGCTGGCTCATTCCAAAAAGTATACCACTGGTTTTTTTGTCCATTTTAGTCTAAGGCAGTGTTTCTCAATTCTGCCACTCTTTGGAATCACCTGGGGAGCTTTTAAAATTCCCAGTGCCCACGCCACTCTTCAGACCAGTCACATCAGAGTCTCTGGAGTGGGATCTGGGCATCAGGGTGCTTTACAGCTCCCAGAGGTGCAGTGAGCAGCCAAGGTCGAGAGTCCCCCATCTAAGGCTTTTATTGATTTAAGTATAAGTACAATCCATTTATCCTCATCTGGGGGTGGGGGTGGGGGTGGGTTTTCAGACCCTTTCCTTAAAGGAGATTCAATTAGCAATGGGGGGGAGAGGTTGAGGGTGCTGAGTGCCTATCAAGCGTAAGAAATCACCGCTTCATTGGGGTAGGATCCAGAGGCAAAATGCATTTTACCTCCCAACAATTCTTTAGAGCAGGGGTCAGCAAACTATGGCCCACTGGCCAAATCTGGCCCACCACCTGTTTTTATAAATCAAGTTTTATTGGATCACAGCCGCACTTATTCATTTGCATACTGTCTGTGGCTTCATTTGCTATGCAGTGACAGAGTATTTGTGACAGACCTTATGGCCCCAAACCCACCAGTATTTACTATCTGGGGCTATTAAGAAAAAATTTGCCCACCCCTGCTCAGGAGGGTTGACCCTACATATACTCCTTAACTACAGTTTATGCATCAACACAAATGCTGGGGATTTTTAAAAGCTCTTTTTAGACTCTTTGTAATTTCTTAGTTGCTCTTCAAGCAGGACACCCGATAGATGTACCAAGGTTGAGTCCTCAATGGGCCAAAATTTGGCTCCCCTCACCCAGCCCTTAGGGTGGCTGGTGCTGCAGGCCGCTGCCCTCCAGCCTCAACCAGCCTCTTGGATGACCCCAGTGAGTATAGAGACGTTACTACCTTCTCTGTGGGCTACCAGGTGCCAAAACCTCTGAGTTTGGGCTGCCTCCGCTTGGAATGCTTCCTGCCAGAGGAGGAGGGAGGCAGGTCAGGAGAGGCCGCTGGAGGCCGGGGCTGTGGAGATGAAGAGATGGGGGAGGGCAGCTGTGCTTGGTCAGAGCAGAGGGAAGCAGGAGGCAGGGGAGGTGGCCAGGAAGTGCCTGGAGGCCCAGCTCGCCGAGGCCATTTTTTCTTGAGCCATCCTCTGCTCCTGAAATTAGGTCAAATCGCTGTCTATTACAGAGACATGGAGGGAAATAGACGCCTAGTAGGCCCTCAGAGCCGCCATTGCTTAGTGAGGCTGTTGGCCAAAACCATTGACTGCCCAAATGAAGGCAACCAGTAATGATGGTTGTGCGTGGCAGGGAGTCCTTTTTGGCCCACGTTCATAAAACAAAAGCTCCGCCTTCTTTCTGGGAATGGAACAAGTAATTGAATTTCTGAAACGTTAGATTTCTAGATTTCACTTTTGTCAGAGAGAGGTACAACCAATGTCCTTAAAGTATCTGGATTCACTTTAAAAATGAATCATTTAGAGGCCATTATGCATTTTACCAAAGATAGTTGGAGCAGGGCTTAATAATTTCTAAGTACAGTTAAAATACAATTTCATACAGAATTTTTTCTGCATACAAGTGGCTTTTTAGGAACTCATCTATGGCTACTGATTTCTTATCTTTCTTCCTAACTGTAAACCTCCCTAAGACCACACTCCTTAAATTTTTTTCAATTTTCTGGAAACTCATTTTTCAGGAAGGTCCATTATTTTCTGATGGTGCTGATCATATTAATATTGGGCAGCAAAACTAATAATGTCTTAATTTAGAAGACTGGGGAGGGAAGAAGCAAGGTGTCCTGGCAGTGCCCAATTACTGCCACCCTTGGGACTTAGAAGGACACTCATTGTCTACAGAGTGAGCCCAGGGGGAGCTAGGAGTGGAGTAAACCCTTCTCCTCATGGCTTAATTGTGCACTCATTTTCTCTTTCCTTCAACAAGTGTGTTGAGTGCTTGCTGTTTGCACGCTGCCGCATGAAGTGCGTTCTAATGGAAAATGGGGGGGGGGGTGCACCACTGACTCTTGGGTTGTGGTTGCTTGTGGTTAGTGCCGTGTCTCAGATGTCTGGTGAGCTTCACACTGTGGTTCAATCCTGAGCCTGATGGGAGGAGACGTCAGAAGGCACAGACCGCGGTGTAAAGGACTCGGAGCCACGATTTATAACCCAGCTCTGCAATTTACTTGCTGCGTTTCTTGAGGCCTCTTCTTTAGTCCATTTGATCCCCCTTCTCATCATCTGTAGAGAATGGATAATAATTGTACCTACCTCTCGGGGTTGTTGTGAGATTTAAACTGGTTAATACATGTAAAGCTCTTAACTCAAAGCCTGCCTCAGTAAGCGATGGACACTGTTATTCTTTCTTCTAGCTCACAGCACATGCAGCCATGATTTAGTTCTTTCAATGGCAAGGGGATTTCATGAATACCTTCCAGGAACACTGAATTGCTCCCTCAGTGGAGAGGAGCACAGTTAGCAGGCAGGTCTGGAGGGGAAGGAAAGCGTTTGCCGGCGAGCTTCCCCCTGTGTTGGCGCAGCCCCTCCACATGGGAATCGACTCGGGCTGGCCTCCCCCTTCCTGCCTTTTTCTTTATCTCCTTGCTGCCACGAGGGGCTATGAGGTCACAGAGGCACTTGCTGACAACAGCCAAGGAGCGTAACAAGGCGGATGTTTTTGGGGTCTCCAAGTTCTCTCCCACCAGTTTCATCCCTCTTCACCTCTTCCCTCGACTATCAGTTTCTTCAATTGCAAGATAGTCATTGAACATCTGCTATTTTGATATAAGATGCTATTTTGGAGGTACAGTGAAGAGCCCCAGGAGGGAAGGCAGGGACCTTAGGTGTCCCCGAGGCCCTGAGTCTCGGCCTGGGCTGGCGTCCAGGACCCTCCTCACCCCTGGTCCTCTCACCCCGGGTAAAGAGCAGGGAGCAGGGAACCCTGCATTCTGGAGTCCATGGCCGTAACCCAGTAGGTTTTGAGTGGGCCCTACTGGTTGGTGCCTGACTCCGGGCCCACCACTCTGCCTTGTGTGGGAGAAGTCTTGTTCAGAGTCCCTAAGGAAATCCTGCCCACCACCTCGGACCCTACCGCCCATCCATCCCTGTCCCGGCAGGGCAGGACTTCCGGACCTGCCCCCTTGTCTCTGCCACCTGTGCAGTCCCTCTGCACCGTTTTCCTCTCCTGTAGGTCCTGACACTGCTCCCATCCTCTCTGGCTTTAGCGACCCTTCTCTTTGGGGGCTGGTCTGAGCCTGAGCCCTTCCCCTGGGTTCAACAGCCAGGTATTTCAGGATTGGCCAAGTGCATTCGTCTGTGCCATCTCATTTATTTCCAGCACTGCTTTTAATCCTCACACTGAAAAGTAGGTACTAGTCTTCCCGGAGAGGAAAGGTGAGCAGTCCTGGTGCCTGGCTGGGCTGGCCTCTGCCTTGCCCGTGAGCACTGGCTGGCAGAAGGGTGTCCTTGTGACGAAACTAGGGGGCCCGTGGAGCTGGCATCCCCGTGACCGTGCTCCTGTGCAGGTGCATGAGCACCCCCTGGGTCCTCAGAGAGCTCACAGTCAAACCAGGGACCAGGAGATCTAGTCCCAAGGGCCTCTGTGGATCTTGGTCTGCAGTGGGTAGGATGGGGGTGGCCCAGGGCCATCGGTCATCTCAGCTTTTCTTCCAACAAGCAGTTATGGAGGCTGCACTGAGGCACTGTGCTCGGCACTGTAGGACCCAGAGAAGTGAAAAAACACAACCCCTGAGCTTCTCTATGCTTACATCCTGCTTGGGGAGGCAAGCCTGTAGGCACCGACCTAGACTGTTTGGACGGCAAGATGGAGTGCTAAGAATAGGTTTGTCCAACGTGCTGTGTGACCACATGGACTCATTCTCGTGGGAGAATTGGGGTTGGTTTCAAGGGCCAGGGCGTTTGAACAACATGGGCAAAGGCTGGTCAGGATTTCATGGGTGAGCAAAGGTGGGGAAGAGCCTGGAACAGGGGATGCGTGTGTGGAGGGGTGAGGGGGCAGGCACGCGGGTCGGGGAGGAGGAGTGGGCGGCCCTTAGCACTGAGCTGCTGACCGTTTTCTAACTCCAAACCCGCAGCGTCCTGGCGTCCTGGCCCCCAGCCTAGTGCTCCTTCTGCTGCATTTCCCTAAATAGAAGCGTCAAGCCGTTCTTGAGGCCAGAGGGAGGGGGCAGCGGTGACCTCTTTTGCTCCTGGGGGCCTCTCCTGAAATATGCCATGTGGAAGGGGGCTGTGAGAGCAAGAACAGCCTTCCTCCAGTTTGCCCTGTGTCACCTCCCCCGTCGGGAAGGCTGTGGTGATGATCTTGATGATTTTGATGCTGCCCCTTGATCCTGGCCCTTGAGCTGGTCCCCAGCCCTGGCTCTTGTCCCTTGGACCGAGCTCGCACACACTGACCGTCCTGGTCCAGCATTGGCTGTGCACAGCGCCTGGAGCTGTGTGGCCTTGCAGGGCAACCTCTACTCCTGGAGGCCAACTCTGCAGACAATTTAGCCATCTTTAAAGAAAATGGCACAAAACTCACCCCCTGAAAGCCCCGGCGGTAAAGGGCACGCTAGATGCACAAGAGGATAACCACGACAGGCAGCTCTCCTGGCCCCGTGTGTTTCAGCTGCTGGGCGACTCAGCTGGCAGGGGCTGCCCTCCGGAAATCTCCTGGGGCAGGAGAGGGCCTGCCTGGAAGCTGAGCCCGGGTGGGCTCTGGGTGGTACGGGGCTCACTTGATATGTTCTTCGGGGGCAACTTCTGTGTTGGGAGCCCAGCCCACTGAGGGTTAAAGAACGGATCTCTGGTCACTAAAGTAAGTTGTGTTGTGTTTGTCAGCAGCCTAAGAAGGGGGACGGGTAGGGGGTGGCAATATGTGGGGTGGGGGGGCGCGTGTCAATAAGCAAATGATTACAAAATCTCCTGTACACTTCAAAAACAAAACGAAACAAAAATTTGTTGTGCCTTAATTCAATGCCAGTAACAAGACGGAAGAGCATTTGGGGAGACATGTGTATCTGACTGTCATACCTGGAGGTAGTGGTTGCTGCTAAGGCTCATGACTTGGGCCAGCACAGGTAGCGGGGTGCCCTTTGGGCTGTGGCAAAGGGACGAAAGAGTGAATTCACTTCTTTCTTGGGAACTAGGTGCAGGTGAAAAGGATCCCTTATAGTCAAAATTACTGTTGAAAACCCCTTCCATGGCCCATGAAGTTCTGAAGGCTTGATTTGGGCACCCATCCCTGTGCAGTGTTACACATGTGGGAAGGTGTCACTTCCACTCTGTTGTAAAGAGCACATGAGTCCGCTGTGCCATTTAAACCTTGTTTCTTGCTCTTGCCTTCAGTCAGTGAAGGTGAGTTAGAGTAAGGGAGACTTCAGTTCCTCCCTTGACTGAGGCTGCCGTGAAGGACGTCTGATAGGTCAGCGGAATGAGCTTTTCATAGACCTGAGCATGGTCAATAAAGAACCTTCTTTTATTTTAAAGTTATGTCCTTTATGAAATGACAGCGATGGCAGATGGGATGTCCTTGGGCAAAGTAAAACGTTGGCAAGCCTATAGCAGTTCCCCCTGATTGTAATTTAAATTCTACTGGTTTATGACATTCAAAACGTGGGGAAGGACTAATTGAGGCCTACTACTTTATTTACATTAAAGAAACTTTAAGCTTTGTACATTTAAGAATAAACAGAAGGAGAATACCCTGTTGAGTTTTTTCCCTGTAGAGGACTTGGCCTAAATCTCTCGCATCCGTCAACCAGGACATTCTGCTTTGCCTTGAGTGTTAACTTCTTAGAGTGTTTCTGACCCTACAATAAAGCATTCACTTCATTTTTTTTTCTCTCAGTACATTTGTCTCTAAATTATTTTTTAATTATTATTATTTTGGGTATACCTATTGGCTGTTTCCCCTTGTAGAATGGACACCCCACTGTTATGTCCCAAGCACCTAAAACAACTCCTGGCACCCTGTGAGGCGTGAACCAAGGGCAGCCTGAATAGGTTGTTGAGGGAGGGCTACGTGGCAGCCTCCCATCTCTCCAGCACCCACGGAGCCTGCCCTGCAGGTTCTCAGCTGAGCCTAGGAAGAGAGGCCTCCCCCCACCCGCCACGGGTTCCTCTCTCCCTGCACGTCTCGTCTCAGGCCTGGTTCAGCCCCTGCACCGCCCTGCGACCTGCCTGGAGCGGGTGGCCCCAGCTCCACTTCCCTAGAGTTAGAAGCAGCTCACTGCCTGGGGATGCTGCCACGGCCTTGTCCAGGGTGTTCGGGTGCTGCTTTGTCTGTGAGGAGGTTCTCACAAGGCATGAGCTTCTCCTTGCTCTTCAGAACTTACTGGGAATTCTCTGCTCCCATTCCCCTTTGCTGGGGAGTGCTGCCGGCCAGATGAGACAGGGGGGCGGGAGGGAAGTACCTAGTGTGGGCAGGGCCAGGGGAGCTCGGAGGTCTGCGGGGAGCAGCCCGAGGGTGCAGTGAGCTGCACTTCATCCCGCCAGAGTGTCCCAGACGCCCCCCTGCCCAGGAGCTGAGGACGCGGTGGGTCAGTTGGCACAGGGCTGGCCCCATTCTAGGACGAGACCACTGGGGCTTGGCCCCTGCTCCCCTGCAGCTTCCATCCGGGGCATCGACGGAAACATGTACGAAGCCTCGGGACTGGACAGATTTCCTGGCCCAGGGGCTTTGCGTGCAAATGGAGTGCTCTTGGGTCTGTGATTTCACAGACTGTGCCACGGATTTGGAAGGTGGAGGTCCAT
This sequence comes from Dasypus novemcinctus, assembly GCF_030445035.2. Taxonomy (NCBI): domain Eukaryota; kingdom Metazoa; phylum Chordata; class Mammalia; order Cingulata; family Dasypodidae; genus Dasypus; species Dasypus novemcinctus. The sequence continues at coordinate 64,872,527 of NC_080688.1, forward strand.
GGAGCAGGAAAGTAGAAAGAAATCTGGGGGTGCACAGAGGATGAGGGACAGGGCAGGTAGCTCAGAGGGAAATCACCTGGGCATCTGCCCTGCGCCCGGCCCGAGCAAGCCCCTTAGTGTTCACCTCGTTGAATCCTCACAACCAGCCTCTGAAAAGGGCATAATTCTTTATTACCTCCATTTCATAGATAAGCTAAAGAGAAGCCTAAATAAGACAGATACCTGTCCAGGCTGCTGCAGTTAAACCAAACTGTTTGCTCACTCGGCAGCCCAAGAACCTGCACTGCTTAGGGACCCTGGCTCACCCCGAGGCGGGCCTGGCCGACAGGGGCGCTGGCCCCTTTGCCGTGCCCTTCTGGTCCCCCTCTGCTGCTGTGCTCTGACCCACCAGGGGGCAGGAGAGCGACGACCTGTTCACACGCGGCGGCAGGGCGGAGGTGTTTAAGGCGGGGGTCCCTCCCGGTGGTCACAGGTGCCTTTACAGAATCCCGGCTGCTGCTGTTTGCATAATGAGCCACACCAAAGTCCATTGACAGCAGGGGTTCTTAACAAGGGGTCGGTGAGCTTGAATGGAAATTCAAAAAAGCGTTATTCTTGTCCGGAGGTGTTGGTACGGGTGTGATGTATTTATTAAATAATACACAGTATAATGTGGACTTAGTAAGGAGTCGGTGGTTTTCACCGGACTGGCAAAGGGGTCCGTGGAACAAAAAAGGTTAAGAACCCCTGATTCAGAAGAAGCGAGAGCAAAGCCATTGAAGCATGCCCCCTGGGATCGGGCAGTGCAACCCCGTTTTTCTGTTCTGCTTCGGGGAAACGAGAAGCCTCCCCATCTCCTCCAGGTGCCTCGGGCCTCCCTCTCTCCATGGGTCCGCTGTGCCTGCCGTCAGTGTGTCGGGGTAAAGTCATTTGCCCATCTGTTGTGTCGAGGGGCCTGTGGACGTCCTGGGACGGTGACAGGGTCTCATCTTTCTATGTCCGGGCCACGCAGCACGGTACCCAGCACGCATCCTACAGATGTTGACTCCCCACACCCTTCCAGAGTTGGTCATTGCTTCTGTTTCTAAGACTGTCTTTGGGCCTCCCCCCAGGACATAAAACTATCTAGAAATTCGCCTTCCCCTCGAAGTCTGCCGTCTCCATTAGGGGCCAGAGCACAAGTATTGCTGTCTTTGTGGGGGTTTTGGGGGAAAGGGGGTCCCTTGGGGTTATCTCTGTCCTAGACATGCTGTCAGCTAGGGACAGACTTGAGGCCATATGTGTCTAATCCTGTCCTAGTGCCTTTTCTGCGGGCTGCGGACCAGAAGCGGTGTCATTTCCCTCGGCCGCTCGTATCGCTCATGGTCATTGAACTCTTCCGGCCTCTGGGCTGCGGCAGCTTGACGGCTGTCCTTCACAGCTCAGCCGCGAGCCAGGACCCTCAGTCAAGGTGCCGCGTCAGGAGCGCAGCGTCCCTCTGCCCCAGTTCCGTTCTCAACGAGCAGCGGGAACGCCGGCGGGAGCCCGGTGGCCCGCGTCCAGGCCGCCTCCGCACTCTGGGTCCTGCGTGTGTGGCCTGGACAGGCGCTCAGCCGCTTGGTCTCATTCGGAGTCATCACTCCCAGCCTTCCCCTTCCACTCACAGAGGTGCAAATACAGATAAACACACACACAGAGAACCACACAGACACGCACACACAAACACACACATTTGCTTTGGTAGCCCAATGGAAGCCTGATGACTGTCTTCGTAAGTGTTTCTTTCCTTGTAAGAAACAGTCTTTCACATTTTCCTGTTGCTCTTGGTCCCTGTCCTTTGCATCAGTGTTCTCCCCTGCTTTTGCTTTTCATTCAGAACTTAGCAAGTGCACTGTTTGTATTCGACATTACCCTCCTCGGTACCCGGAGGAGGCATGATTGCTATCCTGACTTTGTGGATGTAACAAAATGAACCAATCCCCTTAGAGTCAGATCAGACTGAAATGCAGGACTTTCTTGGTTGTAAGAGACAGAAACCCAGCTCAAACTATGTTAAAAATAAAAAGGTGAATTTATTGGCCCATGAAATTAAAGGAAAGCTTAAATAGTCGTAGGAAAGATATAGGCGGGGCACAGAGGGGCGCATATTTTCATCTTCATTTTACACAAGGTGGAGTGGGGTGCTGCGTAAGGTTAAAAGCGTGCGCGGTTATCTGGGCTCAGGGGCAGAGCGGGCCCGGGTTGCCTGAGGCGGGCGTGCGGGTTGTAAGCCAGGGCTCTTTGGCAGTGACGGTGAGAAAGCCCACTGGAAGGAACGGAGGCTTTTCTTGGCTTACTGCGTCCAGGGAAGGCTGGCGCCTTCCAGCGACCAGCCTGGTACCTCAGCTCTCAGCCAGCGACGGCCCCTTGGAGGGGATGGATGTCATGGACTCTCACCCCAGAAGCTGCCACACACAACATTCACAAAACCTGCCAGAGATCCAAAGACTGTCTTCTAGAAAAATGTCCAGGGCACTGTGGAGCTAGCATCCGGTAATAGAGCTAAGGCAGGGATTCTCTCAGACTGGTGGAGCTTTAGGTCATGCCCCAGGATTTGTGGGGGTGCACGAAGGCCGGGTGGGGTGCCCCGGGCTCAGGGCAGCCTCTGGATCTCTTCCCCGCCTACCTTTATCTCTATTTTTATATTGGGACTCCAGCTAAGGAATTGTTTTTAAAAGAGCCTCTGTTGATTAAAAAAAATAAATGAAAAGTTAGGAAAACACTCCTTTTAAAAAGGGGGAGAGCCTCCCTGCCCCCCACCTTTCTTTCTGAAACACGTCGGCTTCTCTGAATAGCCATGCGGCCTAGAGGTTTCAGGAATTTCGGAGACATTACCTGTTTATTTCTGCTAGGACGTGACCCACACATCCTGCCCGCGCTGAGCCAGACTTTGGTAGGGTGACTTCTTAGAGGCTGTGGAAAAACATGGCCCTCAGCAGGAGGAAGGCTTGTCTATTGAAACAAGTTTATTGTCAGAGGAACCGTACTTGGCATTTTATGGCCCTCTGAGTTGTCAAGAGCGTAGGGCTCTTGTGTGTCGTTCACCCCTCGAGCTGTCTGTCCGCGTCCAGGCTCGAGTGGCCGGAGCTGCAGACGCAGGAGCTGGCGGGTCCCGGTTTCCCAGCTGGCCCAGCGGCTGGTGGTGACAGCTGGCTCTTCTTCTGCGCCAGACCCTTCCTGGCACCCTCCATTCCGGGTCCCCTGGAATTTTCTGGAAAGAAGGAAGCCATTTGTTTCCATTTATTTAATAAGCATTTGGGGGAGTGGCAGGAGCCAAGAGGCAAGCTGGTGTACAAGAGGAGGGGGTGGTGGTTTCCAGGAGGCTGGGGCAGCGTCGCCCTCCAGGCGCGGTGGGTGGCCCTGGAGAGAGCAGGACGGGGGCGCAGTGCCTCCCTGCGCAGCAGGCCGGAGCCGTCCTTCCTCAGCCTGGGCCAGCGGCCTCACACTTCTTTTCTAACCCCAGCATTTCGTGAGCGTTTCCTGTAAAAGACCGTGTTGAGGGCGGTTTGTCTGGGTCTTCTGTCCTCTGGGAGGGTCCTCAGCGCAACAGCAGGAGGGGTGCTTTTATTTGTACAACGCTTTCTCCCTTGTCAAAGGGCCGATGTTTGAGAGAGAAGGGTAACAGACCTATAGTTGGGCCCACCTAATCTCTATCAAACCGAGGTCCAGGTTAAAGGTCAGAGGTCAAAGGTCACAGAGAAATCTTCCTTGAGGCTGAGGTGGGTTTGGGATTCCAAACCATAAAGGCCTTAAAATTGAGCTCTGTGTTGCATTCCTAAACCTGAACGGGGCAGATGGAAGGGCACTGGCACTGCAGCAGGCCACTAGCCCAGCCCCACCCCTGCGGCCACCAGCACTGGTCTGGAGTCAGAGGGAGGCCTGCCGACAGACCATGGGGCGGTCCCTGGGCCCACAGCACATGCGCAGCCTGGCGCCCTGCAGAACAGACCTGGGGAGGGTGTCCCAACCACGCCCCACAGATACCTGGCTCTCCATCTGGTGGGCCGGGGGCTCCAGCTTGGGGCGGGGCTTGCTCTTGGCCACTCCTCCTCATTTCTTTTTTTTTTTTTTTTAAGATTTATTTATTTTATTTCTCCCCACCGCTTTGTTGTTTTTTACTTGCTATGTCTGTTTGTCTTCCCTATTTCCCCAGGAGGCACCGGAAGCCAAACCCGGAACCTCTGATGTGGGAGGGAGAAGCCTAATCACTTGCACCACTTTCACTCCCTGCTTCATTGTATCTCTCATTATGTTTTTCCTCCCCATGTCTCTTGTTGCATCATCATGTTGTGTCACTTTGGCATACCTGCCCATCACATAAGCTCACTGTCTTCTTTAGAAGGAGCTCTGCTCCCTGCTTTGTTGTGTCTCTCATTATGTGTGTCTCTTGTTGTGTCAGCTTGCCGCACCTGCCTGTCATGCCAGCTCGCTGTCTTCTTTGGGAGGCACCAGGGACCTCCCATGTGGTAGGCGAGAGCCCAGTCGCCTGAGCCACATCTGCTTCCATCCTCCTAGCTTCTTGGGACCCAGGCCAATGGGGTCCGAGGTGGGGCAGAGCAGAGCCCCCTGATGCCCCAAGGGGTTACCCCAGCCTCTCCTCTCTGCCCTGGTGCTGTAGGCTGTGTGGTGTGCAGGTTGAGAGGCTGCTGCTAACTAGTCCAACAGCCTTGGGCAACTTCCTTGATCTTCCCAGGCCCCCTCTTCGTCCTCCCTAAAAACGGGGCTGGTCATACAGTGGAATTCCCTGCTGAACCACTTACCTTACAAATTCAGCCCTCTCTCCCGGCAAAGGAAACCCCTTTAAAAGCCTCTCAGGCAGGGCGCAGCTCAGCACGTGCGAGGAGTATGCGCAGACCCGTATCTTTCACCTCAGGAGGCCCCTGCGTGCAAGCCGGCGACCTCGCCTGGTGGACGGTGATAGGGACAGAGCATTTTCAGACCCTGAAGGAAAACTGGCTGTGCTGGGTGGCTGGCAACTCAGTTGGGGGTCTCCAGGAAAGTGCATTCTGCAGGAAAGGTCAGGGATAATGAGACCACGGGGGCACCACCCGGCCTGCTTCGGGGGTCTGAGAGGTGGGGGGTGGGACTGCTCCTACCCCTGCAATTCAGAGACTTGATGCAGTGCGTGGGCTCAGCCAAAATCAGGCTTCCCATACCCCTTCCTCCTTGTCCTTCCTTCTTTGTGTACAAACATTTACTGGGCACCTCCTCGTGCCAGGCCCTCTTCTGGTGCTGGGGGCTCTATGGCCAGCGAGACAGGTGGGCCTCTGCCTTCCTGGGACTCAGCTCCAGAAGTGGGACTCGAATCCAGGGGCTCTCCTCCACCAGCCCAGCCTGGGGACCAGGTCTAGGGGGGCACAGGATGACGGGGGGACAGCTGGGCCCCCACCAGTACTGGGCGTCATCCCCGGCCCTCCTGGCTCCTCGGTGCCCCTGCTAAAGGGCAGGACAAGGGCAGGGCCCTCCCCCTGAGGCAGGTGGCACCAGGTGTGCAGGAGGCCCTACTCCAGCATGACCTCGTCTTAGCTTGATTCAATCTGCAAAGACCCTTTTTCCCAACAGGGTCACATTCCCAGGAGCCAGGGATTAGGACTGAACATATGTTTTGGGGGAACACAGTGCACCCCACTAGAGAGGGTCAGGAAGATTTGTTCTGGAGCCAACCTACCTGAGTCCTGTTAGGCTGCCCAGTCGGCCATCAATGTCTACTGAGCACCCAGATCAGTCTACTGAGCTCTGCCCCTGGCCCTCGGAGCACAGCTCCCCACATCCCGCCCCTGACCCCAGCGCCGTCAGCTGCCAGGTTGAGGCCGTGACACACCTTCTCCTCTCTAGTGCTCCTGTCGAGCTCCTTCACCAGCTCAGGGGTCACCACCTTGGCAGAGCCTCCTCTGACCCCTCTCCCGAGCTGCGCCGTCTCTTGGCACTTCGGCCATGGCCCGTGGCACACCTCTAGGGCCGGCTGGGTCTTCGTCATCCTGGCCCTCTCCATCGGATGTACCTGGCACATAGTAGGCCTTCAGTGCTGAGTGGAGGGTGGAGGGGTGGACTGACACGGATGGCCTTGACAGAGAGGCTTCCTTGGCTGCCACACCCCACCCCGGCTACTCCCCTCTCCTGCCCTGCCGTGCGTGGCTCCATAGTATTTTTTTCACCATTTGTCATATCATATTCTTATTGGTTTGTTGTCTTTCTCCTCTCGTTAGAATGTATGAATGTGTGCTCTATAAGAACAGGGATTTTGCCTTTTTTTTTTTTTAACTGCTGTTATCCCCAGTGCCTAAAACAATAATATTTGTGGGATGGGTGGAAGGAAGGATGGATGGGAGCGTGTGGCCTAGTGGAAGTACATCACTATTGTCATAGGGCCAGCTCACCAGGGCCACCAGACGCACGTGCTCTCCTTGCTCGGTGTGTTGACTTTGCCTTCCCACCCTTGCCCTCCCCCCCTTGCCCCCAGACCCAAGAGTTATTTGCTTATAGCTGTCATCTCAGGACAAGGCCCCTGCACTCCCAACCTGAGATGATGAACCGTCAGGGGTAATTTACGGGGCCAGTGGCTCTGCTGGGCCTGCCCTTAATCCTTTGAAAATACCCACTGCCCTGGGGCGTGAGAGACCAGCCTCAGCCTGCCGGGGAGGCTGAGTTTAGGAACATGGTTTTACAACCAGGGCACTGGGGTGCTGCCCTGCAGGGCTGCATCTTACCCCAGCACCGGCCGTGGGGGTTGGGGGGCGGGGTGGGGTGCCTGTTTCACGTGCGCTCTGCCAGTGCTGCACGTGAAGGAGGATTCTCTTCCCTCGGTCCCTGGAGAGGCTTGGTTTATATAACCCACCTGTCTCCCAGGCCCGCTTAGCTATTGAGCGTGGTTAGGGGTTAGACTGAGGGGGAGCAGCCGCCGGGCAGCCGTCCTGCCGTGCGCGGAGCTCGAGAGTGCCTGGCTGTCACCTGGAGGTCTTGAAGAAGAGCAGGCCAGGCCTGCCTTGCTCCGGGGAGGCGCTCCAGGGCAGGCCTGACCCCTGTTGGCCAAACACACCGGAGCCAGCTGGGAAACCAGAAGGCCGGTTCTCCCCTTCAGGGTGGAGCTGTGCCTGGACTGGCATCCGCACGGGACGCCTTCAGAGCCTGAGCAGAAGGATTCGTTGAGCAGAAAATTAGAGCAAAGGCCACCGAGGCTCTTAAAGCATAACACTGACAAGCCTGATAAAACGCGTCTTCTCTCCCCGGGGACCTCTGCTGTAACCCACGCCACCATCTCCCTGGCTGGTCCTCGAGCCCCTGAGAAATTCTTCTGCACCCACTGTGCCCCGCTCCAGATAACTTACAGTCACTCCTGTCATTGGGCACCCTGGCCTAGCACATGCCGCCCTTTCCAGCCCTGACTTATGGGTCACGTTTTAGGGCAGTAGCTTCCCAGAGGTAATTGGGTGGGAGGGGGAGGCACTTTCCTTGTGGCTGGAATTGTTTTTCTTTTTTTAACACTTGACATTCCGTCTGCCTGGAAAAGATTGCCTCCAGATATTTTCTTCTGCAGTTTTCTTTGAGATATAATTTACATATGTGAAATTCACCCTTTTAAAGAGGGCAATCGGCTGTTTGGTTTTTAGTATATTCACAAGGTTCTGCAACTATTACCACGTTTTATTCACCCCATGCTGATTACTAGTCATTCTTCATTCCCCCACCCCATCTCAGCCCCTGGCAAACACTAATCTACCTTCTGTTGCTATAGATTTACCTATGCTAGACATTTCATATTAAATGAAATGGTAGAATACGTGGCTTTTGGTCGCTGGCTTTTTTCTCCAACAGCAAATTGTCTTTTCACAGTTTATCTGTGTGTAACGTGTCAGTACTTCCTTTTTATTGCCATGTCAAAGTCCATTATGTAGATGTGCCACTTTTTGTTTCTCCCATTTCTGTGTTGACCCACACTGGGCTTTTTTCTACTTCTTGGCTGTGGTGTACGAGCTTTTGGGAGAACATGCTGTTTTCGGTTCGCTGCCTGGATCTTCTTTATCCTGTAACCGTGAGGACATGTCCTTCCGTGGGAGGGAGTGGGTGTGCATCGCGTTGCACTCCTACCATGCGAGGAGAGTTGAGTGTCCACTGGATGGAGGCCCTGGGCCCTGCCGCCCCGGGGTCCCAGGAGAAGACCGCACTGCACGCAGCAGGCACAGCTCTGGGGGCAGCTGGAGGAGGGCCTTCGAGGAGTTAGCTGGGGCCAGTGAGGGGGGAAAATGGGGCACCCCGAGTGGTGAGCCCCAAGGGGCCCTGGGTGGAGAGCAGGCTGGGCTTCTGTGAAAAGGGATGCAGGCTGCTCCAGGCTGGGCTGGGGGACCCTGTACGCCGACCTGGGGCCGCTGATGGCGGGAGTGTCTTTGTGGAGTGACCGAGGCCAGAGGTGTCATGACCAGATAGACTCAGGTGAAGTGCTCTGGAGGAAATTCCAGGCAGGAGATGAGCCCGCCACACGTCCACACACACACACCACACACCACACACACATCACACATCACACATGCACACAATGCCTGCAACACGTGCAGTGCATGTATGTAAAACAACACATACAACATACTCGTGCAGAACAACACGTGCCATGCACACAAAACACACGTGCACACTAAACACCCAAGAAGATCCTGGTGCTGGTGGCAGCAGCCCATTTCCTGAGGCAGATGACTTGGTTGAAAACGAACCCTCCCTTTCATTCAATCACCATTTGGTGAGCTCTGGCCTCGGCAACCTCACGCAGTGAATCGCTCATGATGTAGGGTGCAGGAGCGGCCCTGCCCCACGTAGGCTTTGGGCTTCTCATCCTCATCCCCAGGACAGAAGTGACTCTGGGTCAGGATGGCTGTCCCTGCAGGCATCCCCTTCAGAGTGGGTATCTATTAAGTACCTATTATATGCTATTCACTGTTCTAGGTAATTTTCAGATAGTATCTCATTTGTAGTCTCAGCAACCTTATGAAGCAGATGCTGCTATTATGCCCACTTTACAGATGAGGAAACTGAGGTTAAGTTGGCCTATCCTAAGTGCACAGCTAGCAAGTGGCAGAGCCAGAGTTCATTCCCAGCTTGGCTCCTGGGTACGTGCTCTAACCACGGCCCATGCTGTCTCGTGATGGGTAAGACAATCCCTTGCCTGCAGTTGCTTAGCTAGTGAGAAATGCCCCAGGACAATGTTTTAAGCAGCTCTGTCCAGTTTTCCAAAATTTAGCTTGTTTCAATTTCTAATTAATTTTTAGCCAGTTATTCCGGCTCTGTGCTGTATATAACAGTGAAGAGTCACCATACAAATCCCCTGCGATGGGGACTCCGTGGAAATAGCCCAAATGTCTGCAGGGAATGGGTTCTCAAATAGGTGATGGTGGTCTGCAAAATTACATCTAAAATATGATCCTGTTTTTTGTAGAAAAATAACGGTGCATTTGGTCACATGCATGCCTAGGAAAAGGACTAGGTGGCCCTGCCAGGGGGGTCACGGGGCTGTTTCGGGTGTGGGCCCCACATGGTGCCTCGTGTCCCTGGCTGGCCTGCCGATTCCGCCTCGTCTCTGATACCCACGCGCTGCCCGAGAGAAAGAGAACACAGCGAAGGCAAAGGCACTGGGATGTGGGATGTACTGGGCTTTTTTCTGCTGAAATGAATGTCCAGTTCTAGACTGGTTAGGCCTCCTCTAATGCTGGGTCTCATCTCAGGGCCGGGAATGCAGTGCTCCCCTTTTGCCCCTGGGTCAAGCGTAGCTCCCCCCTTCCTTAATGAGCTAGTGGCAGACGTGACCTTAGTAAGCCGATTACCCGGTCAGCATCCAGTCCCTGCAATCCGGCTGCGTTCAGGCTGGGACGTTCCGACAGTTGAAGACCCGGGTAGGAGAAGGAAGTAGACACTGAGAAAAACAGTCCACCAGCTAATCTGGTTCAAGGATGGCTTGCCCTTCTCAGCCCCAGATGCGCTGGCCGCAGGCTGACTGGGAGGCCCTTGGCACCCGCAGACATCCTCCCTCTTCTCAGCGTGGGCTGGAGATGGAGTGGAAGCACGCCCACACGCACACGCACCGCGCCCTTAGGCCTGACCTCTCCCTGGCTGAGCCATGGGAGGGCCTCCCACTGCCTTGCCTGTTTCTTGCCTCCTCCTACCTCCCACCCCCAAACACTGGGTACGGGACCTCACCTTCTGGGTTGAATGAGACAAGCATTTCAAAACCTGACACTCTAATGCAACATCCATGCAAGAGACAGTGGGTGGCATCCAAAGCCCTTGTCTGTTTGCCCTTCAACCCTCCATCCCAGTCCCCTAACTAGTCTCTGCTTCCTCCCTCCACCAGCTCCCTTCCTTCTCCAAACAGCAGCCAGAGTGAGCCTTCAAAACTGCAAGTCCAAAACAAGAAGTAAAAAAATGAAAACTGCAAGTCAGCTTCTACCCCTCCCTGCAGCAACTTCCCATCACTCTAGTAGACTCCAGATCCTCTGGCCCACCTGGCATGCAGGATGGAGCCCTTGCCCATCCCTGGGCCTCATCTCCACCCCTTTCTGCCTTGCTCACTCTGATGTAGCCATCCTGGCCTTGGCTCTTCCTGTGACATGCCCGGCCTGGTGTGCCTCTGGGCCTTTGCACTGGCTATTCTCCGGGTCACCATGTGGCCCACTGCCTCACTTTGTTCAAGCCTCCGCCCAATTGCCTCCCTCTAAGAGAGGACTTCCCTGACTGCCCGTCTAAAATAACACCCTCCTGACCTTCTCTTGCCCTTGCCCTGCTTTAGTTTTCCTCTTAGCACTTCTATCTGATATTTATTTTATTTTTACTTGTTTATGTGGCTTTTGTCTGTCCTCCCCCTACTAGAATATAACGGATATGAGAGTAATACTTTGTCTTATCCTCTAGAGAAATAGAAATAGAAGATGCAATAGAAATAGAAATTTTTTATCCAATAGAAATATGTCAGCCACAAATGCAACACTTTCTGTAATTGTAGATTTTCTCATAGACTCATTTAAAAAAGTAAAAGAAACCCAAAAAATACACCAAATGTACATAATGGATGATAGAACAATTTTAATAATCTTTCATCAATTGTAACAAAGGTAACTACTGTTTTTAAAAAATAGTACCATTATTTTTTAAAATGCTATCATCAATAATAACAAAAGTTCCACACCAATATAAGGTGTTGGTGGTAAGGTAGTGTATGTGAATCCTGTATTTTATGCATGATTTATAAACTCACAACTTCTCTAATAAAAAAAAAGGAACAGGTGAAATTAATAATATATTTTGTTTAAACCAATATATCTAAAATGATCATTTCAACACATAATCAATATAAAATATTGTTGAGGCATTTTACATTTTTTTGGCACTAAGTCTTCAGAATCCGGTGTGTATTTTGTAATTGCATCTCCATTTGGAAGGGGCACGTTTCAAATGTTTACTAGCCTCATGTGACTAGGTGACTAGTGGCTGCTGTGTGGTCACTGTGCAGGTACAGGGCAATAATCCGACCGTGTGGGACCCAGCAGTGTTGGCATCACCCAGCAGCTTGTTAGAAACGCACCTTCTCAGGCCCTACCCCATACCGACTGACTCAAGAAATTCTGGGGGTGTGGTCCAGCAGTTGGTATTTTAATAAGCCCTCCAGGTGACTTGGATGCCCACTAGGGTTTGAGAACTCCTGGTCCAAGCAAAGAGCTGAGCTCTTCATCACCTGCCAGTCCCCTTCCCTGCCAGCACTCCACTGCAGACCTGCTTACAACACAGCGACCAGGGCAGTGCGTGATGCCCAGGATGGGCAGAAAGTCATCTGGGAACATGCTCCCATTCCATGAAGAGCAGGATAAAAAGGGCTGGAGTTGTGGCCTGCCCGAGCAGGCGGTGAGCTGAGCAGCTTTGCTTGCCGCCATAACTTGCCCCCATCCTTCCTTCTTGCCAGTGACTTTAAAGACCAACTACCGGCCCGACTCAGTGGCTAACGTGATGGCACATGGGTGGCCCAGCCCATGTGGGCACTCTGAGGCCCTTGTTTTGGGGGGAGTGGGGGGTGGGCAGCCCCTTGATCTGTGTCCATTGGTCCCAACCACCAGCCCAAGTCTGAGGAATATGGCAGCCAACTGAAGGAGGTCCTCCACTGGAGCTTGTGTAAATACACAGTGTGCCCCATGTTATGCAGGAAGAGGCTCCTGGTGCTGGAAAGTTGGATGTACTGTGCCCCAGGGAAGCTTGCGAGGGTCATCATTGATTCACCTAGACACCAAGCTGAGGCTGGGGCCCCAGGTGGCCTGGTGGGTGGGACTGGCCCTTCACAGCCCTGGTTTGGACAATTCCTGGAGTGGAGAGGGCTCAGGAGGCGCAAGGCTTTGTTCTGTCATCCTTACCAGCCGACTTCTGGCCCCCTACTGGGGTCTCCGGCCACCTGCCAGAGAGGACAGAGCTTCTCCATCCTTCCCCTGCTCACTGGGAGTGCCACAGGCTTTCTCCAGATTCCCTCTTCTTCTCTGACTTGGGTGAGGGCTGGGGCCAGAGCAGCCTGGTTTGTCCTGGCACTCTCAGTCCTGAGCAGAGTGCCAGGATCATGGGGAGGGTGGTGAAATTGATGATGATGATGACAATGACTATGATGATGACAACATTGGAGATAGTTATTGAGGCTTACTATGTACCAGGCATTATTCTAAGTGCTTTACATGTTTATTAAGTCCTTTTTACCTTCACAAGGACTATGAAGCTGATACTGTTATTACACCCATTTTCCACGTGTGAAAACTGAGGAACTTAGAGATTAGGTCATTGACGCAAAGTCACACTGTCATCCAGAGGAAGAGCCAGGATTTGAACCTCACAGTCTAGCTCCAGAGCCCCTGCTTTTAACTACTATAATATTTTATGTACATATATACGTACCTCCACATACATCTGTATACAAGCATTAATTTGCGGGTTGGGTGGATGGCTGTATAGATGGACACGGGGCTTAGCAACGGCTTCATCAGAGGCCCAGCGTGCTCCGTCGGGCCACCTGAGCCCTGGGGAGGGCCAGGACTCCACGCCGTGGTATGTCCCCAGGCCAGCTCCCCACTGCTGCTGCCATCGCGTGGGAAGAGAGGCCAGAATCCGAGCCAGAGCCCAGGACCCCAGCCGTGGAGCTGGGTCTCTCCCAGGTGCGGGGAATGCCAAGCGCTGCCCATAGCTCCCTCTGTCCAACCTCCGAGCCGAGATCCGGACCACAGGCCCCCGCTCGGGAGGGAGCCGCGGCTTCCTGTCCATTGTCTGCTTGGGGCACTCCCAGCGGGTTCCTGAAGTGACCTGAAGAGGCTGGGAGGGTGGGGGGGAGGGAAGGGGGCCAGCCCAGAACGTGGTCGGGGTGGAGAGAGGGGAAACAAGGAGGGAAGACTTAGTGCTTTTCCTTGTTTGTGTTTTGTGTTAAAGAAAGCAAATAATATCCTCTGCGAAAACCATTCAACAAAGCACATCCGAAGGCGCCAGAGCCCCATTGTGGCTGCACAGAGCCCGGAATTCATTCATGCCTCCTTGGCCAGATTGTTAGAGGCAAGAGGCACGGGGATGTTACTACAATGTGTTTTGAAATGCGTCGTTCCTGGACTCAATAGGGGTCCCTGCTTCGTGTGTCCCCGCCATAGGGGAGCAGGGCAGCCAGCACCCCAGACCCGTCTAGCTTTAATTCATTGTGGGACTTCTCTGGGCCTCAGGCTCCCTGTCTGAAGTGGGGGTCAAGCTGAATGGCCTCTTACTGACCACTCTCAGCAGCCTGGGCTCCCTCTCTCATCGGGGGCACACCCAGGGCAGCCGCGCCGTTGGAGGGGGGACGAGACTCAGGTGGCGGAGTCTGCATCCAGGCCTGTACTCAGGTGACCCTGAGCCGAGCCAGACCCTCAGGCCTGCGTCCCCCCTCCCCCACCCCAGACAGCCCGTCACGGAATGGCCCAGCTCTCCCCTGTGCTCCCTCCAGTACATACTTTTGGTGGGGGCTGGAGTTGGGAGTGGGCTGAGGTTTTGCGACAGCAGGGGGGTGGTAGGTGCAGGGCCATCCGCCCCGCCTCTGCACAGAATTCTGCCTGGGCCTGGCCTTAGCAGGAGTCGTCCTGTGGGGTAGGCAGAGGGTCTCTCTCGAACCTAGAAGTCATGGTATAAATAGCTATTGCCATGAGGGTGATGACAAACAAAAGACTGTCCTCAGAGTTTTCCCTAGTTCTGTCCTAAAGTTTAAAGAGCTGTTTGTTTTGCGTCATCTATTAATGTAAAAAAAAAAAAGATAATTAAAAAATAAAATAAAATTTAAAAAAATAAATAAAATAAAGAGCGATTTGGCTCTTTGCAGGATTTTCCCTAAAATACTCCTGAGGGAGATCTCAGGTAAGAGCTGCACTAAGGAGCTGGGGCTCCGAGAGGTGAACCCGGGGCCCCGTGATGTCCCCTGCACGGGTGCAGGCTCACAGACTTCATCTCCCTGCACTTCCCCACAGCCCAGCAAGGGAAGTGTTAATGCCCCCGTTTTATTAGCAAACCTGGGAAGTTTAAGAAATTAGTCAGACGACCAGTGAACTGGAATGTCTGATCCTAGCCTTGTTAATTCTCTGCAAGACCTTGAACTTGCTCATTCACCTCTTTGGACCTGAGCATCTCATCTGTAATTTGAGGGCTTGCATGGGATGAATTCCAGGGTGCATAACCACCTGGTGGGAATCTCAGTGACGATAGTAGTTTCCATTTTTCAGCCTGGATTTGGTCAGTAGAGTCTTTTTTTTTTTTCTTCGTTTTTTGGTCATAGATGTTGCTACACTGAGGTCACTCCAGAAGTCCTCTGCTCTCTTTCAGAAGTCACTAATGACCTCCCGTCTCTCCCCACAATGCAGGGTTACCACCCGATGCCCCACGAAGCGGAGATTTCACACACAAAGAAGTTGTTCCGAAGGAGGAGAAATGAGCGGAGGTAGGAGAGGCTCCACCTGGAGCTGCCGGTTCTGGTCTGGGCTTTGCTTTCGCCCAGCTGGGAAGGATGAGTTGGCGGTGGCGGCAGGGCTGGTTCCAGGCTGAGAATCTCCCTTGGGTAGAGGTGGCAGCGCTTCTCTTGGTGGTTGAGGCAATGGATCCCCCCCATTGTCTCCTCTTCCCGGAGGGGAGCCTTGGGCGGGGGAGACGGTGCCCAGGTTTTGACGTTCAGGAGAAGGGCTCTCCCCACTGACCTTCCAGCCACAGGAGCTGCATCCCTGGGGGGACGGGGACCCAGCTGACTGATGTTCTAGCACATGGCCTCCAGGAGGCTCCCGGAGCTCAGAATTCCAGGGGTGTCTATCTTCCCTCCTCTCCAGTCATTGGCGTCATCCCTGGGACGTGCCGGCCCTGCCGTGGCAGGCAACACACGCGTCTGCATCTGTACGTGCACCTGCTCGCGAGTGCCTGGGGAGCTCACCGCAACCCAGGCCCAGCTGGGCTCTCGTTTCTCAGGGCCGGGACAGGCGCAAGGCAGGGCCCTGGGGGGAACGCGCGCCGAGGCCAGGCCTCCTGGGAATGTGCACATTCAATTTTTAAAAGGCTTTCTTATCTGGAAAGGTCTTCAAGATTTATTTTAAATGGGAAAAGCCGGGTACAGAACAAAATCCCTTGAATGGGGCCGTTTGTGCAAAAGGGGAATGAAAGAGAGTCTGTTTTTTGCTTGAATAAGCATAGATTATTTCTGGTTGGAAATACCAAAAAAAAGGCTTCTGCCTGGAAACAGGGTTTTCCTAAAATGGGTATTGATCTTTAGGGAATTTCTTCTTAGATGAAGATTTTACTTTTGTCTTGTGGTTTCACCTTCAACAAACGGAGAATGTTCTCAGGGAGCCAAGCAACAGTCCGGCCGACATCCCTTCCTCAGAAAATGCTACATGCCTTCTCCATTCCTGGCTGCCAGCCTCCCAGAGGCTAAGGGCCGTGGCTGAGCAGTGTCTCTGATCCTTCCCTCCGTGGACGAGGAGGATGAGAAGGTGGCCACGAATCTCGGCGGGTGGAGGACTGGGCACCCAGGAGGCCTTGAAATCAGCAAGTGGATCCCGTGGGTCGGAAAACATTTGCAGAGGACATTAAATGCACAGCTTGCTGGGAGGAAGGCAGTCCTGGCTCGGAAATCAGAACCAGCAGGCACTTCACGCCACAGCATCATGAGGGAAAATGATGCTGGGAACATTGGTCCAAGCCCTACTCCTGGGCTGGCCAGGGGATGGCGAATTGCGTCACGTGTGCGACTCTTTTGCTGGGCAGCACCACCAAGGCTAATTCCTGCTTCCTTGGTTCCTGGCCAAGGGAAGAAGTAGGGGGCACCCCCTAAAGGAGGGATGGGATCCCCAGGCTCCGCGTCTCTCCTCCCCGTCCCTGTGGTCCTCACGCAGAGGACACTGAGAACGTGTGTCTCTGCGGTGTTGGCAGTCCCCGAGCTTCCGAGGGGGAAGCCACCTTCTGACCCAGGCAGTGGCAGGCGCGGCTCAGCGGCCGGGTCATCTGGCCCCTCCATGCCCAGGCCAGGTCACCTCACTCAGCAGGGGTCCCCTGAGCACGGAGACCGTGCCAGGCCTGCGGAAAGCAACAGCCTGACCCAGGCGTGCAGGAGGCGAGCACAGGGAGCAGGGACTGGGAAGCGGAGCTTCCGCCGAGCCGCGCTGGCGTCGACTCCCGGTTTAGGTCAGCACCTCTTGAAAAGGATGTGGGCCCGGGACAGGACAGGGCCCGAAGCCAGGCAATAAAGATGATTAAAGGGATGGAAAATATGTCCTGAGAGGAAGGCGAAGGGGACCGGGTCGGGGAAGAGGCTGAAGAGAAAGAACACTGAGGCCGTTCCAGTCATGAGAGAGCCCCACGGCAGGCTCGGGAGCGGCTGCCTCCGCCCTCATGGGACCCAAACCGTTGGAAGTAAGTGTCAGTGGGTGCAAGTGGGTTTTCAGCTGGACCAAAGATGAACTCGAGGAATGAACTTCTGGCCACCAGAGAGGGGGTCAGACTCTGCCACCCAGCGCGGCAGATGCATTGCAAGCTATTACCGTGCACCCACAGGTGCGCCACCTTCCTTCCCAATCCTCAGTACAGCGGAATCCTCCACTCGCTCCCCACCTGCAGAGGTCCTGGGGTCCCCAGGCCAGGCGCACTTTCGGGAGAAACGCAGGCAGCCTTGGGGTGTAAGGACCTCGTATGCAGGAAGCCAGAACCAGGGACCTCAGAGTCCTTCTTGGTATGTTGTGTGGTTCTGCCATTTGAGGAGCCGCTGCACGAAGTCATCAGGTCGGCCTTTAACCCCTGCACCTGGTGACAGGTAGCAGTGGGCTCGCTAAGCCCCGAGCCTTTCTATTTGACCCCGGTAGTTAAGACTTTTGTACAGCAGGTTAACCTTCCTAGTTATTCTGGGTTTACACTGCAGGCTTGCATTCCCAAGGCACACCAGGTGGCAGAGGGGCAGGTGACCAGAGGTCGGTGGCTAAGGGCCACAGCCGCCATCTGTGTCATTTCTGATTCCCCCCCTTTACCCTGCACCCCACCACCACTATCATGGGGCAAAGTGGACACTGCTCTCCCATTTAACAGATGGAATAAGTAAGGCCAGGAGGATTCATTGGGATTATTTAGCTAAGACATTGCAGAGCTGAACGTGTCTTTACTGCAGGGGTTCTTAGCCTTTTTTGTTCCATAGACCCCTTTGCCAATCAGGTGAAAACCATAGACCCCTTATTAAGTCCACACGCCACTGTGTATTATTTAATGTATGTATCACACCCGCACCAACACGTCCCCACATGAGTAATGTTTTTTTAAATTTCCATTCAAGCTCAGGGACCCCTTGTTAAGAAGTCCTGCTTTACTGACTCCAAATCACAGGCCCTTTTAATTCCACAACCTCAGGTGAACCTCTGACTCAAAGAAAGGCCCAGCGGGGAGCTGGTTAGTGCCTGAGAGGTGTGGCTCTAAACTCACAGGAAGTGAACTTCCTAGTGCCAAGCTCTCGCCCCCGGGCCGCTGTGGCTCTTCCTGGAATGCCTTCCGGGTTCTCTGGCCTCCTGTCTTCCTGCGGAGTGGCTGTTGCCAGCTTGAAGTAGCTGCAGACTCCGAGCAGCACAGGCCTGAGGGGTTCCGTGATCCCCTGGGCCTGGGGCAGGAATTTTCAAACTGGGATCTGGAGCCCACTTCTTCAAAGAAGCCTCCTTATACCCCAGTCCCAGCTGGCCCCTTGGGAGCACCTTCTGTGGGCCCTCACTGCTTTTGTTTTCCATTTGTTTAAGCCTGAGGATGTTAGGAAGCTGAATAATAGAGTGGTTAAGGCACATGCCCTGGAATTAGACAGCTGGGCTGTGAATCCCACTCCTCTAGTCACTAACTCCGTGACCTTGGCAGATGACCCGAGAGCTCTCTTTCCTCCCCTGTAAAATGGGTGCACTAATTGGGAGGCATAAATTAGCCAGTCCTTGTGGAACCCCTAGAAGGGTCAAGGCAGCGCCCACTCTTGAGGTCCGACAGGGGACCGAGTTATTCTGGAAACGTTTTAGGTGGGCCTGGGGTGCAGATGCCTGCGGTGAGGGCTGGGCTTTCGTCTCCTTATCCCAGAGGCAGGGCCCAGCATCAGTTGTTCCTTCTCCTGTGTCCTCCCTTTCAGGACTCCCCAAGCCCCAGCTGGCTGGGCAAGAGGGCCCTCCAGGGCAGCTGTCTGCAGAAATCCCACATTCCTTTTTTTTTTTTTTTGAGGTACTGCAGCTGGGGGTTGAACCCGGGACCTCATATGTGGGAAGCTGGTGCTTGCTACACCAGCTCCCCCAAATTGATTTTTCTGTTTGTTGTTTGTTTTGTTTTTAGGAGGTATTAGGTATCGCACCTGGGGCCTTTTACATGGAAAGCAGGCACTCAACCACTTGAGCCATATCCACTCCCTAGAAACCCCACATTCTGTGGGCAAGTTTGAGGGTGCTCTGTGATTTAAAATTGCGTTGTGTGTCTTTTTTTCCATTTTGAAGAAAAAATTAAATTCATGGACAGTTCAGGCATTTTCTCCTTAAAAAGATTTCTCAAGGAGAGCAGGTGGAGCTCAGTGGTTGAGCACCTGCTTCCCAGGTACAAGGTCCCAGGTTCAATCCCCAGTGCCTCCTAAAACAAAAAACAAAACAAAGCAAAAAACTCAAAGCTTTGACAACTGGTACCACTTATTTACTTGTGGAAGCTAGTAAAAGATGTTTGCTGATTTCCAACAAAATTATGCATTCTTATATAAATTTACTGATTGCGTGCTTC
Source organism: Dasypus novemcinctus (assembly GCF_030445035.2). NCBI lineage: Eukaryota > Metazoa > Chordata > Mammalia > Cingulata > Dasypodidae > Dasypus > Dasypus novemcinctus. The sequence continues at coordinate 64,891,787 of NC_080688.1, forward strand.
ATGTGTTCCTTGAAGAGCCACATGCCTGCAGGTGCTGTGTTCCCAAACAAGCTGGAGGCCTGCTGGGTGGAAGGGAGCCAGCTGGGGTTTGTCTCCCAGCCCACAGGGATGCGGGAGAGGGGCGCAGACTTCACCAGAGGGCCTGGGCAGCTGAGGACCAACTGCTTGCATTTGCCTTGAGTGTGGTCCCTCACCCCTAGGTGGGGTGTGTTTCTCTCCTCCACCTCCCCCCGACCCAGCCTCCTCTTTTTGAGATGGGCAAACTTAGGTGACAAACGAACATCACAGTCTGTTTCCTGGGAAGCACACTCCTGGGTGGATTCCAGCAGACGGGACGTATTAGGGAATGTCCTCGGGATCAACACCTGTAGAAGGGAAGGAAGGAAGCAGGACTGGGCAGAGGGGCATGTTGAGCTCAGCACAGTCTTGGTTGGAAGCCTCAGCTGACCTTACAGGGAATTCTGAAGTTGGGGTGACTCTAGAGTTGTCCCAAGATGGAATGAGGGGGCTGGGCCTTTAAACCCCCTGCTCACCAGTCATGGGATGCGAACTGCCCTGGGGAAGAGGTGTGACCTTGACCGGGCAGCTGGCTTCATCCAGGGCAGTTTGTTCAGGGGACTGACAGCTGAGCACTATCTGCACAGCACCCAGCCGCTGGAGGAGTGAGTGTGTCATTCCCAAAGGAGGTTCTGGGTGGCACATCCAGCCAGCACCCCAGCAAAGCACTATCGAACTCTTCAACTAGGACTTGCTGAGCAGCACTCCGTGCCGTAGTTTGTGCTCTGAAGGATTCTCATTGCAGAATCAACCAGAAAGTTGTGCGTGATGGTACAGCATCCAAGTGTCATGCTGCAGGAGTTCAGAGAAAGGAGCAGTCATGGGGGGCGGGAGTGGTTGCAGAATGCTCCCTGAGGAGGTGGGGACTGACTTAGCTGTGAGACTAGAGGCATCTTTGGAGGGGAAAGGGGAGGGTGTCTGGGTGAGGAGCATGAAAGCCACAGCTAAACAGGTGCCAGAGCCAGACGTCACCCCCATGCAGAGCCCAGAAACAGAGCCAGGTGGGTGGAACACAGGCTGCTGCTTTCCCCAGCAGAACGAGCTAAAAGGGAAAAGCCGGAGCGCTGGCTCCTGAGGACCCAGCCCCAGGCCGTGAGAAGCCTCAGCAGACCCCACGGGCTCCAGAGCTGGCTCCCTGGCATTTAGAGAGGGGCAGCCAGTGGAGCCACTAGCAGTCCCCCGCCAGTGCCCGTGTGGCCAGGGAGACAGGAGAGCCATTCTCCAGATTAATTTCTTTCATTAAGTGAGGTCTCAAAACAGTTCATGTACTCCGTATGCGAAGCAGATTGGAAGGGGGGAGAAAGGAATACCATGGCTGGACCCAGCTGGCACCGCAGGCCAGAGAGCAAGCTGTCCTCACGTGTCCCCGGGTGGTGAGGAGTTGGGCCATGTGCTGGACTTAGCAGCTCCCACAATTGAGCAGGACTGTGCCTTGGTGTCCTTCAATCCTGTCCCTCCCTCCCACTTCCTCTGCCCATGTGCCCAAGCTCTCACCTTGGGCCAGGCTCCGTCACTGTGCACAGGTGTTAGCCATCGGACGGGATTTTGCAAGTTCTCCGTGATGTCATCTAAGTCACTGATAGAAATGAACAGGACATCTGAAACTAGATAGTGGGAATCAGCACAACCTTGTGAATATACTAAAAACCACTGGGTTTTGCTTTAAAAAGGTGAGCTTTGTGTATGTGAAGTATATATAAAATCTTTTTTTTTTTTTAATGAACAGGTTGGAGTGATGTGGCAAGCCCTTGGGAACCCCCTTCAGTCTTGTTGTTTGAATCGAGACTATGTCAGGCTAGTAACCCTTTGGAAAAAGGACATAGATTTGGTCTGGATGTGACTTGGTCTGTGTGAACCTTTTCTTCCAAACCATCCATCTGGGAAACCTTTGGGAGATTTTTCCAAGTTTTGTAAAGTGGAGCTCCACACACATAGCTATAGTCTCCAGCACTTGGCCTATTCTCCAGCATTCCTCAGGCATGATCAGGGCCATTTATCACCTCGCTTGAAGGGTTCTGGCTTAGTTTGCCAGGGCGGCTATGACAAATACCACTGATTGGCTTAAACTACAGGAATTTATCTTAGGGGAGTTGGAAGTCCAAAACTAGGGTCTCAACAGATCGTGGTTTCTCCCGGAGTCTGTAGCTTTTTGGTGTTGTCTTGTCTCACTCCTTGGGGTTCCTTGACTTGCATCTCTGTCTCTCCAACACATGGTGATCTCTCTCTCCTTATGCCTGCTCCTCTGGTTTCCAATGACTTCCGGCTTCTCCCTCCATGTCCTATTTCCTTTTATTACACAGACTCCAGGAATTGGATTAAGGACCATCCTGATTCAATTTGGCCTCATCTGAATCTTTGAAGATCCTATTCACAAATGAGTCCACCCTGGACTCACCTCCACATGTTCAAAAATACTCTTTACAAATGGGTTCACGTCCACCGCAACGTGGGTTAAAACTTACACATGTCTTTTGTGCGGTGCATAATTCAATGCCCAACAGGTTCTCTTATCCTGGGCAATGTCACCCCATCCCTCGGGCAAGAAGATCACTCAGAGCCCGGGGCTATCTCCCGTGTTCTCCTCTTACACCTCGGCATTGCAAGGATACTTCAGCTGACTCTACCTTTTCTTCTGATAGAAGAAACCTTGTCCTCCTGATAGAAGGCAAACCTGGAGTTAGGCAGGTCTGCTTTCTTAGCTGCCCCTTAATTTTACATTAGCTACCTCGTCAACAGCCCCGTGCTTCCCCCCTTCTCTAAACATGGAAATATAACTTTAGGATTGCCATTAGCATTTTTAAGCCCTTCTCTTGACCCTGCTCCGACATCCACCCCATGCCTTGAATACCATCACTGGTTAGGGGAGGCCCTCAGTCCGCTCCTGAACCTGCCTCACCCTCCCTTTCGCATCTGGGCTCGTGCACAAGGACCTTGGGGACTCTCCAGTGCCTCCTCAGACCCCTTTCTTTAAGTCACAGAGGCTTTTGAGGCTCGCCACCCCTTTCGCACCTCAGCACACACCATCCACCATGGATTCCTTCATCCTACAAAAATGACTAAGTCCTAGACCTCGCCCACCAGCAACTGAGCAGGAATCGATTGAGAGCCCCGACTCCATCCATCATTTGAATCCGTTCACGGGCTTTGTTTAGTTAGCTGTTTTGGAAGGCTTTGCTTTTGAAAACAGAGTCAAGAGATACTGAAGGTAAAGGAAAATATTGTGAGTGATGGGACTTTAGGCCCCAGTCATTGATTTTGTTTGTGTCGTGCTGGTAGGAGAGCTGGGAAGAGAAGTGGGAACGAGAGACACCGCCTCCGCTGGTTGTCGCCCTGCCTCGGGTGGCCCTGAGCCAGCCGTTGCCTCCTTCCTGGGATGACACCATCCCTGAAGCCCTCTCAGACTGTTCAGCCAGGCAGCGACTATCATTGTCACCCTGTCATCAGGAGCCAGGGGCAGAGAGAGACAGAGCCACGCTCACTTTGCCTGAGGTTTGTCTTTCTATCCTAGCAAGGAAATTGCCCTCATTAAGTCCTGCTAAAGATAGATAAGAAAATGGGGCAGGCAAACCCCCACCTGGCAGGCAGCCTGTCAGATTCTAAAACAAAATGAGTCAGACAGGAATTATTTTTAGGATCCTTCTCCTCCTCCCCCACGCCCACCCCCAAAGCAGGCTCTTTTGGAGAGAGGAGCAGCTCACTTCTTCAAGCCAGATGTCCAGGTCCACGTTTGCTTGAAGTGGAGCTCAGAGAAGACCCAGCCTTTGTACAAACCTGGTGATCCAGATAACCCTTTGTCGCTGCCATGCCCAGTGCTCCTGGGCCAAACAAGCTGCTGCAGAGGGCCCCCGCTGAGACTGGCCCCCGTCTCACCTCTGAGCCATGCCTTCTCCTGCCCCTCTTTCCTGGCACATGCTCTGTGCTCAGGTCCACGTCCATGGGAACACAAGGCCCTGGGGTCCCTCTCCCAGAGGACAGACAGGTGTACTCTCTAGCCCAGGACCTGCACCCACATGGGGTTTAAGCAGGCACAAGAGGTGGCCAGCAGTTTGTTTTGGTAGAGCCCCAGGGGCCAGGCCTGCCCACCCTGGCAGGGAGCACCTCCCAATTCCACACCTGTGGTTGCAAAGCGGGGCAGTCTTCTTCCTTGGGTGGTCTCTTCCCCCTTCCCTAGCCATCAGAACTCATTCAGACCCTTAAGCAGTAGAGAGCCAAGAAGGGAGGCCTGGGGGCAAGAAGGCTGGCTGAAGAGGAGGCAGAGGGCGGGCCTCTTGGCTGCGGCCGGAAGGATGCTGGTCCTGGAGAGAGAAGTGCATCTCCTCCCCTGGGCTGCAGCTGGACAGGAAGTGGAATGGATGTCCCAAGCACCAGCTACCCGGTCTGTTTACCTAATTCTCTCCAGGGGCCTTAGTCTCTCTGTTACTGAAATGCTGGGCAACAGGCGGCACCGAGGGCCCAAGGGACCGGCCTCTGGCACCAAGTCAGCTCAGCCTTCCTGGGGGCAGTACTAGTGGTCAGGTCTAGCCAGGGAGCCTTGGGAAAACAAAGACCCTCCCAAGCCTCTTCCTTCAGCTGCAGCCGAGGACACAATGACACAGGTGCTCACCTGGGGTGATGTCTTAGAGGTGACGCATGAGGACAGGTATGTGGGAAGCTCCCTGCCCCAGAGATGAGCTGGAGCCGGGCTCTGTGTCTGCCCTCAGAAAACCCAAGTGCCTGCTCCTGAGCGGGAGACTGCCGGGACCCCTCTGCCCCCAGCAGGGCGCAGGGCAGGAAAGAACCCTGCCTCGGGAGTGGGAGAGTCTGGATTCCAGCCTGTGGTCTGACCCTTTTGGAGTCAAGGTTTTCTCGGCTATAAAATGATTCCAGCTCCAAAATGTCAGAGTGTAGTAGTAGAAAGAGTACGGAGCTAAAGATGGGAAGAGAACACTTCTCAGGGATGGGGACACACGACCGAGGACACCCCAGACGCTGGCCAGGGCTTTCAGGGGCAAATGACTGGGTGCCCTGTGTTCTCAGTCCGGCCTCTCTGCCCTCCCCAGGGCTCCCTCAGGAGGGCGGGCTGTGTCTGCGCCTCCAGATCTGGGCGGGGTCTGCACCCCAGGCCCCAGCGGAGCCGGCTTAGCACGCCCAGCGCTCAGACGCTGCAGGGGCCACCCGACCGGGAGGACAACCCCGAAGCCCATGGGCTCTTAGGGCCCTGAGAAGAGCTGGCCGGTCCAGCCCTGAAGTCACCCAGCAATTTACCAAGCACCCCCTGAGCGCTTGCTCCGTTCCAGGCACTGTTCAGATATCAGCCCACTTCACCTCAACACCTTCTCCAGAAGGTACTCATCATTTCCATTTCGGAGATGAGGAAAGTAACTTACACAGAGAAGTGAAGGAAGCAAAGCCACAGAGCTGGGAAGGAGCTGAGCCGGGAATTCCCCCCCAAGCAGTCTGGCCTCGAGCTCTTAATCATTATCCCTGCTGCAGACCTCCGCTTCTGTCCCCACTCCCCCTCTCAGCCTCCCCCCTCTGGGTCCCTGACCTTCACCCCTGCGTTAACGCCCTGATGAGCGCATGCGCAGCCAGAGGTGGTAGGATGGCATGGTCCTCCTGGTGGGGA